>NC_142885.1:372954-688409 GCF_051225735.1 Oryctolagus cuniculus | reverse complement strand
TGACAAAGATTTAACAGAAGTACATTTACAATGTTTGAAAATATAAATGAAGGAAGAATCTCTGGCCAAAGGCAGAAATTGTAACATCAAAAAGGAAGAATAAAATAAGAACAGGAAGATATGGGTCAAAAGACATGAAGTAGTCAATGAAATTAACTCAATAACATAGATAAACTCTGAACTTGAATTTGAATATACAAAATCCTGAGAAATCAGCCAAAATTGCTATTAGATCTATTAAATGGGGTCAACATATTGTAGAATATGAGACCAATATACTGTACAAAGATCAAATGCATATCAATATGCTACCAATATATGGGCTACAATATTTGAAAATTAAGTAAATAATTCTTTTAAAGTGGCATCAACAAAAATCAATACATAGAAATAAATGTTAAAAGAAAAAGTTATATTTCTATACCTTAAAGTAAAAATGTTAAAAAATCTTAAGAGATCAAAATAAGTGTAAAGATATCTAATGGTTTTCCAGTAAACAGAAAGACCTGTTGACAGCATTGCTCCTCAAATTAATGTATAGATTCAAAAGGATCCCTATTAAAATTCCAGATACTTTCTTTAAAAAACTGACAAACCAATCCTAAAATTTAAGTGGAAATGCAAGGGACCCAGAATACCCCAGGAAATCTTCAGAAAGATGAATAAAGTTGTAGGATTTATAGTTCCTTATTCTAAAACTTACTAAAAAGTTACAGTAATCAAGAATCTGAGGTATTTGCCTAAGGATAAACACATAGTTCAGTAAAGAGAATTTGCCCCAAATGGTGGAGTTAGAATCATGCCAGGGGATCCCAATACAATCCCATCAAGGTGGCATATACCAATGCCATCTCACTAGTCCAAGTGATCAATTTCAGTTCACAATTGATCACACTGATAGGTCTAAGAGTCAAAGGGATCACACAAACAAGACTAGTGTCTGCTAATACTAGCTGACAGAATCAAAAAGGGAGAGAATGATCCATCATGGGAAGCGGGATACACAGCAGACTCATAGAATGGCAGATGTCCTAAATAGCACTCTGGCCTCAGAATCAGCCCTTAAGGCATTTGGATCTGGCTGAAGAGCCCATGAGAGTATTTTAGTCATGGAAAGCCAAGACACCCTGGAAAAAAAAAAAAAGACCTAAATGAAAGATCTCTGTGAGTGAGATCCCAGTGGAAAGAATGGGGCCATCAAAGAAGGAGGTACCTTTCTCTGAAGGGAGGAGAGAACTTCCACTTTGACTATGACCCTGTTGGAATAAGATCGAAGTCGGCGAACTCAAAAGGCTTCCATAGCCTTGGCAACTCATGACTAGAGCCTAGGGAGATTACTGACGCCATAAACAAGAGTGTCAAATTGTTAAGTCAACAACAAGAGTCACTGTGTACTTACTTCTCATGTGGGATCTGTCCTTAGTGTGTTGTCCAAAGTGAATTAATTCTATAACTAGTACTCAAATAGTATTTTTCACTTTGTGTTTCTGTGTGAGTGCAAACTGATGAAATCTTTACTTAATACATACTAAATCGATCTTCTGTATATAGAGATAATTGAAAATGAATCTTGATGTGAATGGAATGGGAGAGGGAGTGGGAGATGGGAGGGGTGTGAGTGGGAGGGAAAATAAAAGAAATACACAATTACTCTTAGGTGTTTAATTAATGCTATAACTAGTACTCAAATAGTATTTTACACTTTGTGTTTCTGTGTGTGTGCAAACTGGAAATCTTTACTTAATATATGCTAAAATGATCTTCTGTATATAAAGATAATTGAAAATTAATCTTGATGTGAATGGAAGGGGAGAGGAAGTGGGAGAGGGGAGTGTTGTGGGTGGGAGGGAAGTTATGGGGGAGGAAGCTATTGTAATCCATAAGCTGTACTTTGGAAATTTATGTTCATTAAATAAAATAAAAAAAGAAAAAAAGAGAATTAAGATCCTAAAAGCACACCCATATATTTCTGGTCAATTGAGTGTCAACAAGGGTGCCAAGATAATTTGATGGAGGAAAGAAAAATCTTTTCAACAAATATGCTGTGTTATCCACATACAAATAAATGTTGTAATCCCTTACCTCACAGCATATACAAAATTAAGTCAAAA
Source organism: Oryctolagus cuniculus (assembly GCF_051225735.1). Taxonomy (NCBI): domain Eukaryota; kingdom Metazoa; phylum Chordata; class Mammalia; order Lagomorpha; family Leporidae; genus Oryctolagus; species Oryctolagus cuniculus. The sequence goes on along the minus strand of NC_142885.1, from coordinate 686,298 downwards.
CAGATTAAAGACCTATAAAAATGCTAAAAGAAAACAGAAGGGGGCTGGCGCTGTGGTGTAGTGGGTAAAGCTGCAGCCTGCAATGCCAGCATCCTATATGGGCGCCAGTTCGAGATTCAGATATTCCACTTCTGATCCAGCTCTCTGCTGGGAAAAGCAGTAGAAGATGGCCCAAGTCCTTGGGCCCTCGCACCCATGTGGGAGACCCAGAAGAAGCTCCTGGCTCCTGGCTTCAGATGGGTTCAGTTCCAGCTGTTGCGGGCATCTGGGGACTGAGTCAGCAGATGGAAGATCTTTCTCTCTCTCTCTCTCTCTCTCTCTCTCTCTCTCTCTTTCTCTCTATCTCTATCTGCCTCTGCCTCTCTGTAACTCTGCCTTCCAAATAAACAAATCTTAAAAAAAAAAAGAAAGAAAGAAAACATAGGGATAGTATTCTTCACACTGGCTTAGGGTATGATACCAAAAGCACAAGCAATAAAAGGAAGACTTAATGAACAGGACTTTATCAAAGTTAAAAACTTTTGTTTTTCAAAGGACACCGTCAAGCAAGTGAAAAGATAACTGATAGAAACTATTTGAAAATGATATAGCTGAAAAAGAACACATATTCAAAATATGTAAAACACACATAAAAATTAACAATGAAAAGACTAAAAATCCAGTTTTAAAAATGAGTAAAAGATCTGAACAGAATTTTCTCTAAAAAAGATACAGAAATGCCACAAATATATGGAGAGATGTTCATTAGTCATTAATTATTAAGGAGATGGAAACCAAAACTCCAAGATACCACTTCATGTATACAAGGATGTATAATAAAGATACAATAACAGATATTAGAAGGTACACAGAAACTGAAATTTTCAGATATTGCTGGAGTGATTATAAGATAGTGTAGGTATTTTTGCCATTTCCTCAAAATGTTAAATATAGTTGTCTTGATCATCCAGATCAATTCTACTCCCAGACATATACCCAAGAGAAATAAAAATATATCCATAAAAATCCTATCCATCTATATTCATAGTATGATTATTCACTCTCACCGGGAAGCAGAAATAACCCAAATAATCATCAAATGATAACGAATAAATGAAATGTGGTAGTACTATTCCACAAAAGAAAATAATGAAACACAGGCACATGCGACAATATGAACGGACATCAGAAATATTGTGGTAAATGAAAGCAGCCAGTTTCAAGAGACAAAGTACAGCATGTTGTCTATAATACATACAAATGTTAGGAGAAGGAAATCTATGGAGATAAAAAGTACACCAGTGTACTTCAGATAAATAACCATATAATAATTTCTTAGGAATAAAAAGCACTAACTTAAGGGGCTGGGGCTATGGTATAGTAGGTTAAGCCTCTGCCTACTGTGCCATCATACCACATGGGTGCCAGTTTGAGTTTGGCTGATCCATTTTTTTTTCAAAGATTTTTTTGACAGCAGACTTAGACAGTGAGAGAGAGAGAGACAGAGAAAAGGTCTTCCTTTTCCGTTGGTTCACCCCCCAAATGGCTGCTATGGCCAGCACACTGCACTGATCCGAAGCCAGGAGCCAAGTGCTTCCTCCTGGTCTCCCATGTGGGAGCAGGGCCCAAGCACTTGGGCCATCCTCCACTGCCTTCCCAGGCCTCAGCAGAGAGCTGGACTGGAAGAGGAGCAACCAGGACAGAATCCGCTGCCCCAACCGGGACTAGAACCTGGGGTGCCGGCGCCACAGGAGGATTAGCCTAGTGAGCCACGGTGCTGGCAATTTTTCAAAGATTTTATTTGTTTATTTGAAAGTCAGAGATACAGAGAGGCAGAGGCAAAGGCAGAGAGAGAGATCTTCCATCTGCTGGTTCACTCCCCACATGGCCGCAAAGGCTGGAGCTGCATGGATCTGAAGCCAGGAGCCAGGAGCCAGGAGCTAGGAGCTTCTTCTGGGTCTCCCATGTGGGTGCAGGGGCACAAGGACTTGGGCCATCTTCTACTGCTTTCCCAGGCCATAGAAGAGAGCCAGATTGGAAGTGGAGCAGCCGGGACTCAAACCAGAGCCCATCTGGGATGCTGGCACTGCAAGTGGTGACTTTACCTGCTATGCCACAGTGCTGGCCCCCAGCTGCTCCACTTCTGATCCAGCTCTCTGCTAATGCCTGGGAAGGCAGTGGAGGATGGTCCAAATGTTTGGGCCCCTGCGCACATGTGAGAGACAGGGATGAAGTTCCTAGCTCCTGGCTTCAGTATGCCTCAGCTCTGGCTGTTGCATTTGGGGAGTGTACCAGTGGAAGGAAGTCTCTGTCTCTGTCTATCCCTCTGTAACTGCCTTTCGAATAAAACAAAAGATCTTTAAAAAATACTAAGTTCATGGTGTAACTGCTAAGAAAGGTGATGGGTCTGGTAATGAATTTTATCTACAGTGTAACATTATTATTATCAAAAATTCTGTAGCAATCAGAACAAAATATTAATTTATTAACTTATATAAAAGTCAAATAGGCACTGCTTTGATTAGTCTCCATCTTTCTTTTTAGAGATTAAAATATATTTTAACACACAAAAATGCCATGAACCAATAAATTTAAAGTTTCCCCAAACATCAAAGCTCAAAATTATTTTGTTGTTTTTCAATCAATATATCAAGGGCAAATACTCACTTGAGCCAATATTAGAGTACCAATAAAACTTAAAGGATTCACTTAGTCAAAATGCTACTTTTTTAAAAAAAAAGGTGAAATTACTATGCATGAATTCAAGCCCTTCAAAAATCACATGCTCTCTGGCCTTCCCAGTAAAGTGTCACCTGACAAGGTCATTATCAAAGAATGTAGTAATTATTCAGGAATGAGGGAGAACATTCAGTGAGGTATTCTTCCTACTGCTTTCTCTGTTGAAATCACAGAAATGACAACTGTAATTCAATCTTTTTTAAAAGTTACCTATGAGTTTTAAGTTGGGATGGAAATTATTTCTAACTGTATGAACTTTCACATTACACTGTACTAAAAGAAATCCTTCCAGTTTTCTTTTCAATATGACAGTTAAGTAAATAGGAAGTCTTCACTTCTGACCTTTCATAGCTATTCAAAAGAAGCAATTCTGTTTGCCACTATTCCATTTACCAAAGATAAAAATGAAGCAAGTTTAAACACTAATTCATCTCTTTTCCAAGATTTGAATGATTTAAGAAAATTATTATTACAAAAACAAGAGAGAGAGAGGGAGACAGAGGGTAATATTTAGCTCCTAAGCCACAGAAATTAACAGTTTCTTTCCTTCTGGTAATGATGATTTCAATTTCAAAAACAAAATAAAAAGGAGGATTTTTCAGGTTCAAGGGAAACATTATATAAATCTAACCATCCACAACTATTATCATTATATTAAAGTTTAACTTCTTGGCTGGTGCCGCGGCTCACTAGGCTAATCCTCCGCCTGTGGCGCCAGCACTCCGGGTTCTAGTTCCGGTTGGGGTGCTGGTTCTGTCCTGGTTACCCCTCTTCCAGTCCAGCTCTCTCCTGTGACCTGGGAAAGCAGTGTAGGATGGCCCAAATGCTTGGACCCTGCACCTGCATGGGAGACCAGGAGGAAGCACCTGGCTCCTGGCTTTGGATCAGTGCAGTGTGCCGGCTGTAGCGGCCATTTGGGGGGTGAACCAATGGAAAAGGAAGACTTTTCTCTCTGTCTCTCTCTCTCACTGTCTATCTCTGCCTATCAAAAAAAATACTTTAACTTCTTCGGAAGTTTAAGATTTAACTTTTAATAATATGACAAAATAAACATTAATGTGCAGACTGCATTTTTGTTTGCCAATTTCATTTCCTTTGGGTAAATTCCAAGGAGTGGGATGGCTGGGTTGAATGGTAGGGTTATATTCAGATTTCTGAGGAATCTCCACACTGACTTCCATAGTGGCTTAACCAGTTTGCATTCCCACCAACAGTGGGTTAGTGTCCCTTTTGCCCCACATCCTCGCCAGCATCTGTTGTTGGTAGATTTCTGAATGTGAGCCATTCTAACTGGGGTGAGGTGGAACCTCATTGTGGTTTTGATTTGCATTTCCCTGATAGCTAGTGATCTTGAACATTTTTTCATGTGTCTGTTGGCCATTTGGATTTCCTCTTTTGAAAAATGTCTATTGAGGTCCTTGGCCCATCTCTTAAGTGGGTTGTTGGTTTTGTTTTTGTGGAGTTTCTTGATTTCTTTGTAGATTCTGGTTATCAACCCTTTATAAGTTGCATAGTTTGCAAATATATTTTCCCATTCTGTCGGTTGCCTCTTCACTCTCCTGACTGTTTCTTTTGCAGTACAGAAGCTTCTCAATTTGATGCAATCCCAAATGTTAATTTTGGCTTTGACTGCCTGTGCTTCTGGGGTGTTTTCCAAGAAGTCATTGCCGGTACCTATATCTTGCAGGGTTTTTCCAATGCTCTCTAATAATTTGATGGTGTCAGGTCATGGATTTAAGTCTTTAATCCATGTTGAGTGGATTAAATCCAGCCATCCCACTCCTTGGAATAGCAATCAAGATACTGAAGACCTTCTCAGATCTAGAAAAAATTATGCTGAAATTCATATGGAGATACAAGAGACCTCGAATAGCTAAAGCAATCTTGTACAACAAAAACAAAGCAGGAGGCATCACAATACCAGATTTCAGGACATACTACAGGGCAGTTGTAATAAAAACAGCAAGGTACCGGTACAGAAACAGATGCATAGACCAATGGAACAGAATTGAAACACCAGAAATCAAGCCAAACATCTACAGCCAACTTAAATTTGATCAAGGATCCAGAACCAATCCCTGGAGTAAGGAAAGTCTATTCAATAAATGGTGCTGGGAAAATTTGATTTCCACATGCACAATCATGAAGCAAGACCCCTACCTTGCACCTTACACAAAAATTCACTCAACATTGATTAAAGACTTAAATGACCCGACACCATCAAATTATTAGAGAGCACTGGAGAAACCCTGCAAGATATAGGTACTGGCAAAGACTTCTTGGAAAATACCCCAGAAGCACAGGCAGTCAAAGCCAAAATTAACATTTGGGATTTCATCAAATTGAGAACTTTCTGTACTTCAAAAGAAACAGTCAGGAAAGTGAAGAGACAACTGACAGAATGGGAAAAAATATTTGCAAACTATGCAACAGATAAAGGGTTGATAACCAGAATCTACAATGAGATCAAGAAACTCCACAACAACAAAACAAACAACCCACTTAAGAGATGGGCCAAGGACCTCAATAGACATTTTTCAAAAGAGGAAATCCAAATGGCCAACAGACACATGAAAAAATGTTCAAGATCACTCGCCATTAGGGAAATGCAAACCAAAACCACAACGAGGTTTCACCTCACCCCGGTTAGAATGGCTCACATTCAGAAATCTACCAACAACAGATGCTGGCGAGGATGTGGGGAAAAAGGGACACTAACCCACTGTTGGTGGGAATGTAAACTGGTGAAGTCACTATGGAAGTCAGCCTGGAGATTCCTCAGATATCTGAAGATAACCCTACCGTTTGACCCAGCCATCCCATTCCTTGGAATTTACCCAAAGTAAATGAAATTGGCAAACAAAAAAGCAGTCTGCACATTAATGTTTATTGCAGCTCAATTCACAATAGCCAAGACCTGGAACCAACCCAAATGCCCATCAACAGTAGACTGGATAAAGAAATTATGGGACATGTACTCTATTGAATACTATACAGCAGTCAAAAACAATGAAACCCAGTCATTTGCAACAAGATGGAGGAATTTGGAAAACATCATGCTGAGTGAATTAAGCCAGTCCCAAAGGGACAAATATCATATGTTCTCCCTGATCGGTGACAACTAACTGAGCACCAAAGGGGAAACTTGTTGAAGTGAAATGGACACTATGAGAAACAGTGACTTGATCAGCTCTTGTTCTGACGGTTGATGTGCAATGTAATACTTTATCCATTTTAGTATTTTTTTTTGTTCTAGTACCATTGGTTGAACTCTGTAATTAACACACAATTATTCTTAGGTGTTTAAAGTTCAAGTGAAAAGTGATCCCTGTTAGGAATTTGGAAAACATTATGCTGAGTGAAATAAGCCAGTCACAAAGGGACAAATATCATATGTTCTCCCTGATCGGCGACAACTAACCGAGCACCAAAAAGGAAACCTGTTAAAGTGAAATGAACACTATGAGAAATGGTGACTTGATCAGCCCTCACCCTGACTGTTGATGAACAACATAATATGTTATCCCTCTTAGTATTGTTTTTGTTTGTTCTACTTAATACTTTTGGTTGAATACTGTAATCAATACACAATTCTTCTTAAGTGCTGAATCTTAACTGAAAAGTGATTGCTGGTAAATATAAGAGTGGGAATAAGAGAGGGAAGAGATGTGCAACTCGGGACATGCTCAAGCTGACTTGCCCCAAATGGTGGAGTTAGAAACATACCAGGGGATTCCAATTCAATCCCATCGAGGTGGCATGTACCAATGCCATCTCACTAGTCCCAGTGATCAATTTCTGTTCACAATTGACGGTAATGAAAGGACTAAGAGTTGAAGGGATCACATAAACAAGAATAGTGTCTGCAAATACTAGCTGACAGAATCAAAAAGGGAGAGAATGATCCAACATGGGAAGTGAGATACACAGCAGACCCATAGAATGGCAAATGTCCTAACAGCACTCTGGCCTCAGAATCAGCCCTTAAGGCATGCGGATCCGGCTGAAATGCCCAGGAGAGTATTTCAGGCATGGAAAGCCAAGACACTCTGGAAAAAAAAAATGACCTAAATGAAAGATCTCTGTGAGTGAGATCCCAGCGTAAAGAACAGGTCATCAAAGAAGGAGGTACCTTTCTCTGAAGGGAGGAAAGAACTTCCACTTTGACCATGGCCTTGTCTAAATATAATCAGTGAACTCAGGGGGCTTCCATAGCCTTGGAAACTCATGACAAGAGCCTAGGGTGATTACTGATGCCATAAACAAGAGTGTCAATTTGTTAAGTCAACAGGAGTCACTGTGCACTTACTCCTCATGTAGGATCTTTGTCCTTAGTGTGCTGTACATTGAGATTTAATGCTATAACTAGTACTCAAACAGTATTTTTCACTTTGTTTCTGTGTGGGAGCAAACTGTTGAAATCTTTACTTAATGTATGCTAAACTGATCTTCTGTATATAAAGAGAATTGAAAATGAATCTTGATGTGAATGGAAGGGGAGAGGGAGTGGATAAGGGGAGGGTTGCGGGTTGGAGGGATGTTATGGGGGGGAAGCCATTGTAATCCATATTCTGTACTTTGGCAGTTTATATTCATTAAATAAAAGTTAAAAAAATAATATAACAAAATAAATTGCCTTTTATTGACATGCTCTCCAAGAGATATAATGAAACAAAATGTCATATTCTAAAATTTTCTAGACTTCAGTTACATTCATCTCAGGAATGACAAACAGGTCTCATGCTGGAAGGCAACTCTGAATGACTTAAAAGGACCCTGCTGGGGATACTACATCAGGAAATGTCCCTAGGGCATACAAGTTGATCAGTAAAGTGATAGACTTATTAGGGGAAAAAAAGTAGTGATATGTAGCCAAATGTTTCCCAAATTGGCTTTGTATCTATAGCTAGGGACAAGAAAAACTATCATGTTTATTCACCCATAAATATATTTAAGGATATGTACTAAAATTGGTTCCTGTCAAAATAATTTAAATAAAATTCAAATAATTGCTGACGCATAACATAAGAAACAAATAACATACTGAGGGAAAAGGTAGACTTTTTCAACCAGGAGGAATATATAGGAATTGGTAGCAGGGCTGGAGGGAACATGAGCCACAAAAGGAAGAAACTCAATGATTCAAAATATTATTGCTTAGCTGATTCTAAACATTTTATATAAGTAGAATCATACAACATGTTTTTTTGTGTGTGTGAACAGCTTCTTTCATTTAGCATAATGCTTTCAAAACACATCCATGGGGGTCAGTGCTGTGGTGCAGGGGGCTAAGCCTCTGCCTACGGTGCTGATATTCCATTAGGGGTACAGGCTTTTGTCCCAGCTGCTTCTCTTCTGATCTAGCTCTTTGCTAATGGCCTGGGAAAGCAGTAGAATACACCCTAATCCAATTGCTTGGGCCCTTGCACCTGCATGGAAGACCCAGAAGAAGCTCCTGGCTCCTGGCTTTGTACTGGCCCAGCTCCTGCAATAGTGGCCATTTAAACTAGTGGATGGAAGACCTTTCTCTCTGTTTCTCCCTCTCTCTGTAACTCTGCCTCTCAAATAAATAAATAAAATCATTAAAAAATTCATGTTGTAGCATGTATAACTTCTTCATTCCTTTTTATGGCCACATAATGTTTCATTGAACAGATATATTTGTGATTTTCCATTCATCAGTTGATAGATTTTTATGTTATTTTTAATTTTTAACATGTTTCGTTGGATATGTTAAGTAATATGATTCTCATTTTGTGTTAGAATTTCAAAGCACATGACAATTGATACCCCTATAACATCTATGAAATTGCATAACAACCATATTTTATTTATTTATTTAAAAGATTTATTTTATTTTTTGAAAGAGTTTCAGAGAGTGATAGAGCCAGAGGTAGGTCTTCCATTTTCTGGTTCACTCCCCAGATGACTGCAATGGCCAGAGCAGAGCTGATCTGAGGCCAGGAGCCAGGAGCTTCTTCCAGGTCTCCCATGCAGATGCAGGGGCCCATGGACTTGGCCACCTCTTCTGCTTTCCCAGGCTATAGCAGAGTGCTGGATTGGAAGTGGAGCAGCCGAGCCTCAAACCAGCACCCATATGGGATGCCAGCACTGCAGGCCACGGCTTTAACCTGCTGTTCCACAGTACCAGCCCCACTACCATATTTTTAAAGCTGTTGAAGATGGAGAAAAACCTATTTTGATACTCAGCAATAAATCCTTACAAATCAGCAGTTACTGAGACTAAATTTACTGGCTTAAGTTGCCTCTAAAAAACAGAAAAATTATGATTTCTTAAGTACTTAATCTGTTACTGAAGAGATTTCATGTTTAGAATCTGTTCCAGTATAGAAAAAGTATAAAATAACTTGTGAAAAAGAATCATTAAAAGTATCAAGAATAGATGTATTATCCATATTATAAAAGGAAGCCCCACCTATCTCAGATCCAGAAAAATGGGTATTACCACTAGAAGAAGTTATATTCCTCTGGGATCCCATTTCCTCTCAACATATTGCCCAACTACCCAGAACCTACCCAGGAAACAATGGCTGATTCTATCAGTTCCTAGGAAAAGTCTTGACATACCCCTAACACTCTGGCTTGTTTCCCATTTCTACCTCTAAGTAGATTTTTGTTCACCAACTACAGTGAAAAACTATGGGAAGGAATATTTGTGTAAAAGTTTTTCTGTGGACATGTTTTCATTCATCTTGGTTAGCATTGCTTAAGAATGGAATTTATTGGGTCATATGTTAACTCATTTTGGAAAACTGCTTTCCAACTTGGCTGTGCCATTTTACATTCCCACTAGCAATATATGAGGGCTCCAACTACTGCACACCATTGTCAATGCTTGCTTTGTCTTTCTTTTATTAATTGTTCAAAGATTGTTGATCATTTGTATATAAGCTTTTGAAAACTTCAAAACATTTTAGATTTAAGTACAGTGATTTGGTGCTTTTATTGCTGTGATTTTTTAAAGAATATACTCCTTTTATAGGCCACTTATGAGGTGTATAATGTATAATTAATCTCTTCAGTTCTATGGGTTGTCATTTCATTTTCTTAATGGAGTTCTTTGAAGCATAGGTTTTAATTGCGATGAAGTCCATTTTGCTATTTTTTCTTTTGTCATTTGTGCTTTTGGTGTCAAAGCTAAACACACACACACACAGAGATTTATTCTTATGTTTTCTGCTAAAAAAGTTCTTTAGTACTAACCTTTAAATTTAGGAATTGGATCCACTTTGAGATATTGTTTGAGGTAGGAGCCAAATTTCATCTTTTTGCATGTGGATACAATGTTATTTTCCCATTGAATTATCTTGCAGGACAGCCAGCATTCAATTAACCATAAATGTAACAGTTTGTTTCTGCAATCCCATTCATTCATCTGTCTGTCCTTATGCTAGACCAGAATCTGATTACCACAGCTTTGTGATAAGCTTTGAAATTGGGACCACATTGTTAAGAACTACTTAAATTTGAATGAAATACAGTTTATTTTTAAATATTTATTTTCAATCCTGCAACAATGATGAATTGTTGGATCTAATCTTATGTGTGTGTGTGTGTATTCTTTAGCTTCCTATACAAAAACTAGTTTTCCATCTTCTTTTTCTCCCAATCTGAATGCATTTTTCTTGTTAAAATTCCCTGGCTAGAAGTTCTAGTACAATGTAAAATAGTAGTATTTGAGAGTAGATATCCTCATGTTTTTCCTGATCTTCCCGAAAAGCAGTCTTTCTCCACAAAAGATGATATTAGCTGTGTGGTTTTCATAAAGGCTTTTAATCAGGTTGAGCACTTTTCTGGGTACTTCTAGTTAGTTGAGTGATTTTATCATGAAAGGAGGCTGAATTTTATCATTTATTCTACATCTATAATAATCAGGTAACTTTGTCCTTGATTCAGCTAATTTGATATATTATATTAATGGATTTTCAGATGTCAAACCAAACTTATTCCTGACATGAATCCTATTTTGTCATAATATGTTTAAATTATTATTTTAATATTGCTGATTTGGTTTGATGGTATTTTATTGAAGACTTTCTCGTCTATATTTAATAAAGACTACCGGTTAGGAGTATATTTTGATGTTTTTGTCTAGCTTTGGTAAAAGGGCAACACTGCCTTATAGAGTAAGTGGGGAGTGTTCCCTCCTCAGGTATTCTTGGAAGTGTTTGTGATGTTTTGATGTTACTGTTCTTTAAACATTTGCTACAATTTCTCAGTGAATCTTTCTTGGCCTGGGCTGGTAGAAAGTTTGCTAATTCAATTTCTTTACTTGTTACACAATCTATTCCGATTTTTATTTCTTCTTCATTAAGTTTTGGAATTTGCATGATTTTAATTATTTAAATTGACTGAGACTTACTTAATAACCAATTTTATAACAGGACTATTTTAGAGAATATTCCATGAACCTTTCAGAAGTCTGTATTCTGCTGGTGTTTGAAGGATTTTTTTTATTTTTTTAACTTTTATTTAATGAATATAAATTTCCAAAGTACAGCTTATGGATTACAATGGCTCCCCCCCATAATTTCCCTCCCACCCACAACCCTCCCATCTCCCACTCCCTCTCCCCTTCCATTCACATCAAGATTCATTTTCAATTCTCTTATTCCTATATTTCTTTTTTTTGGTTCTCATTTTGGATTTATTGAACTTGAGGTACCATTTAGAAATCTACAAAGAAGAATTCAACAGAAAGTTGAAAGTATCCAGAGCTTGGAAAGATGCCCAAGCTAGAAAGAAACAGGAATGTAAAACAACATATGGCCAAATAAGTCATGGTGAATTAGGGGGTGGAATGAATGAGAAACTACATATAGCATTAGGATGGGTCATACAATGAAGGTCATTGAGGAGTCCATGAAAGAATCATAACACAGTTAGTTCTTGGTAGAAACTAATGAAGAAGAATTGCCAAGAGAAAATCATGGACAGTAGTTGCAAAAATGGCAAAAAGATTTTAAAATGGGACAAACATGTAGCATAGTAGATAAGATGCTAGTTAAGCTGCCCTAGTTCCACATCAGAGAGGTTTTGTTTGATTCACTATTCCGGCTCCTCATTACACCTTCCTGATCATGTAGACCATTGTAGTCTAGCAGAGTGTACCCCTAATTTGGGTGACTTGGGCCAGTATCCATCAAATTCTAGCTGCTCTGGGCATTTGGGGAGTGAAAGAGTAGATGAGAACTCTGTATATGCCTGTCTCTCTCACTTGGTCAATCTGTCTCTCTAGCTCTCAAATATGTAAAAAATTAAAAATACATTCAAGTACAAAGGGTAGAAAGTAGTCTTTAAATCTGACTAGAAATTAGTTATTGGTAAATTTCTTAAATGCTAAAGTGAGTCTATATTGAGTTGGTTAAAGAAAAAAAAGAAATGCAAATATTCTCTTGAAAATATAGCTTGGACAGTTGGCAGTATAACTTGCACATATGGAAATATATGGAGATTTATTTAAGGATCTGCAGTACAGCCTCCATGCATTCTCAGTTCTATCCATCAAACAAGCATTTCTCTAAATAATTATCGGCAATAATCTGGTGTGAGTTTTCAAACCACAGTATAATTATCAAAACTAAATAGAAGTAAAGTTAATGAAAATACAAAATGTTCTTTCTATATTTGAATGTATTCATTCATAGCACATTTATTTCAAATATGAACTTACTAAACCACACATTAATAAAAAAGTTAGAATTGTCCATGAGTTCTGCTGTATCCTATCTGCTTTCCAGGAAGATGGGCTGTCTGCAAAGAAAATATAGGGATCATCCTCCTTGTTTAGTTATGGATGGCTGCAGTGCAGGAAATGTAATCTTATGCTCCCTTGATTCACCAGGTCAGGTTCATGAGAAGGACTTTCTAGGCTGCCAAAAGACATTGCAAACTTTTAACAATAAAACAAAAAGAAAATACCAAAATGTGCAATACAGAAATGTCAGATAAATTTCAAAGGATTTCCAACTAGATTCACAGGTGACTTCTCATTAGAATCTCTATGGCCTATGAGAGAATGGAGAGACATAGTGTGAGTCTTAAGAGAAAAAAAATCCATCCACTGAGAATACTATACCCTGCAAAGTACTCATTTATGTTGAATGTGAAGTAAAGACCTATCAAACAAAAAGAAACTGAATTTGTCAACACTCACCCAGCCTTACAAAAGCTGTCAGGTGTTATGAGTTGTGATTTACAGCAAAAAGCTTTTCTGTAGTCATAACATTCATGAGGTTATTCTCCTGTGTGAATTCTCTGATGGATTTTGAGTTGTGATTTATAGCTGAAGGCTCTTCCACAGTCATTACATTCATAAGGCTTCTCCCCTGTGTGAATTCTCTGATGCATTATGAGATGTGACTTCTTGCCAAATGTTTTCCCACAATCATTACATTCATAAGGTTTCTCCTCTGTGTGAATTCTCTGATGGATTATAAGTTGTGACTTATAGCTGAAGGGATTTCCACAGTCATTACATTTATAAGGCCTGTCCCCTGTATGAATTCTTTGATGGGTTATGAGTTGTGACTTAGAGCCAAATGCTTTTCCACAGTCATTACATTCATAAGGTTTCTCACCTGTATGAATTCTCTGATGCATTATGAGATGTGACTTCTGGCCAAAGGCTTTCCCACAATTTTGGCATTCATAAGGTCTCTCCCCTGTGTGAATTCTCTGATGGATTAAAAGTTGTGACCTATAGGAAAGGCTTTTCCACAGTCATTACATTCATAAGGTCTCTCCTCTGTGTGAATTCTCTGGTGAATTTTGAGTTGTGACTTATAGCTGAAGGCTTTTCCACAGTCATTACATTGATAAGCTTTCTCCCCTGTGTGAATTCTCTGATGTCTTCTGAGGTCTGACATTTGGACAAAGGCTTTTCTACAGTCTTTACATTCATAAGGTCTCTCCCCTGTCTGAATTTTCTGATGGATTATGAGTTGTGACTTATAGCTGAAGGCTTTGCCACAGTTATTACATTCATAAGGTTTCTTTCCTGTGTGAATTCTCTGTTGCATCATGAAATGTGACTTCTTGCCAGAGGCTTTTCCATAGTCTTTACATTCATTAGGTTTGTCCTCTGTGTGAATTTCCTGATGTCTAATGACATCTAACTTCTGGTAGGTGGCTTTTCCACATTCATTACACACATGGGAGTTTTCCTATGTGGAAGTACTGTGAATGATGGTATGGCAGGACTTAAACCTGAAGGATTTTCCACGAGGCTTACATCCATAGGGTTTTTTCTGTATATGTTGTTTCTGATTTATTGCAAGATTTGATTTGTAAATAAGAGGTTCCACATATCCCATATCTTCATAGAGTTCCTCTCCTGTGTTGATTTGTTGATGCTTACTGAGGTTAGTATTTTTATGAAGAGTCTTTTCTATTTGAGTTGTCTTTCCAACAGTGACAGTTGACTTATTACAGGAATCTCCCATATGGACCATGCCAAATCTAAAGAATATCTTCTTCTTTTTGAAGTCTTTCCCTTGTGCACTATGTTCAAATGAAGGCTTCATAGTCTGAATCTTGTGATACTCACTAAGAGGCTCACAGCACTGGGCAGAGTTCTCAGGTACCTTAGCGGCATCAAATTTCTCTCCAGCTTACAGCTCATCATGCCCACAGTGGGGAAACACATTGTGACACACGTTGCATTCCTCAGGTTTCATTGATGAATAATTTCTTTTTTTGTTAATCAGCTTTGAAACATGACTTGAACTTAAATTAAGTCTTTTTATTGACATAACTCTTTTGGGAGTTGATGTCTTGTTATTTGTAATAACATTCTGCTTAAAAATGTTTTCTTGAATTTCCTGGTTGGTTCTAATAATGTCATCACTTTTCATGGCAACTGGAAGGTTCTGATTTAGGAATTCGCTCACCATCCATGGCTCTGCTCCTTGCTCCAACTTAAAGATCAAGTCGGGTTTGGTAATGCAGTGTCCCAAGAAGAGCAGGCTACTGTAGGTCTCCAGCATCTCATCCCTGTACAGGATTTTCTGAGCTTTGTTCATGTTCTGCCATTCCTCCCAGGTAAAGTAAACAGCCAGGTCTTCAAATGCTATCATCACCGTGGAATGTCCAGGGAGCACGTCCTCTTTCTTCCGGGCACATGAGGCGCAAAGCAGAGTGTGGGGCAGAGAAAGTCCCCAGCACATGGGACCCACAGGCAGCAAATGAAGAGGCGCAGCAGCAGTGGGTGGGAGGCTCTGGGTGTGTCTCTTATTCCTATATTTCAAAAGTGCTTCACATTATTCATATTTAATGTATTATTTCATGTTTATTTACATTGTATTGGTCCTCTTTGCAATAATAGGCTAAAAGATTCACATCAGATACTGTGCATTCATAATTTCATACTACATTCAAATATTTCCATTAATGGGTTAAAAGGGTTTTTTTTAGATTTACCCATTTGAAAGGCAGAAAGAAAGAATGAGAGAAAAAGAAAGAGCATGCTCCCCTCCCCTTGTTCACTCCTCAAATGTCTGCAGTGGCTGGGAGGCCAAAACCTGGAGCCAAGAACTCAATCCAGATCTCTCAGTGGGTGGCAGGAATTCATCCTCCAGAATCTGCATTAGCAGGAGGCTGGAATGAAGAGCTAGAGCTGGGAATTAAAGTGAGTTACTCCTATATGGGATACAGGTAAGTTTTTTTAAGATTTGTTTATTTATTTGAAAGGCAGAGTTATAGAAGGAGAGAGAATGGCCAGAGCTGGGCTGATCTGAATCCAGAAGCCAGGAACTTTTTCTGGGTCTCCCATGTGGGTGGGTGACCCATGGACTTGGGCTATCCTCCACTGCTTTCCTGGGCACATTATCATGTAGCTGGATGGAAGTGGAGCAGCTAGAACTCAAAATAATGCCCATATAGGAGGCTGGTGCTGCAGGTGGTGGCTTTACCTACTACACTGCAGCAGTGACCCTGGATACAGGCATTTTAACCAGCATCTTAACTGCCAAGGCAAATGCTCACTCTAGGAAGTTAGTTTTTGAAAGCTTTATGTATTGCAAATACCCTTAGCAAATTATTATATAGGTTGCATTTTCTTCCATCTAAGATAAAGCAATACAGGCTATTGTTATCAAAAAATTATTATTCAGTTTACTTGAATGGATTAGATTCAGGAAATAAGAAAGTTCAAGGTGCTATGATAAGTGCAAAAATTTGGAGAATTTCCATAGTCACAGTAGGTATGGGAGAAAGCGTGTGGATGGTGGCAGGCTGTCAGCAAAATCTTTCTAGTAGAGGTGATATGAATGTTACTTTGCAGTAGGACTAAAAGTCAATTAAGTAAGACCTGGGGTGTAAAAGCGGGAATCAGGAGAATTAGGTTTTCCTGGAAGAGCAAATGGCATGAAAAAATAAAACAGCATGGTCTGCTTTGAGCACTAAGTGTTGTGTTGTATTGATGCAATAGAAAATAGTGCAACTGCAATGTGCTTTAAGCTGCCTCTTACATATCACTTTTTTTTTTTTTGACAGGCAGATTTAGACAGTGAGAGAGACAGAGACAGAGAGAAAGGTCTTCCTTTTTCCATTGGTTCACCCCCCCAAGTGGCCACTACGGCTGGTGCGTTGTGGCAAGCACACTGTGCTGATCTGAAGCCAGGAGCTAAGTGTTTCCTCCTGGTCTCCCATGCGGGTGCAGGGCCCAAGGACCTGGGCCATCCCCCACTGCACTTCCAGGCCACAGCAGAGAGCTGGACTGGAAGAGAAGCAACTGGGATAGAATCTGGCACCCCAACCAGAACTAGAACCTGGGGTGCCAGCACTGCAGGTGGAGGATTAGCCTAGTGAGCCATGGCACTGCACATATCACTATTAAAACTACTAGCAGGGTTGGTATTATGGCACAGCAGTGTAAGCCTTTGCCTGCAGTGCCAGCATCCCATGTGAGTGCCGGTCCCTGTCCTGGCTGTTCCTCTTCACATGCAGTTCTCTGGCTTGGCCTGGGAAAGCAGGAGAAGATGGCCCAAGTGCATGGGCCCCTTCACCCACATTGGAGAACTGGAAGAACATCCTGGCTCCTGGCTTTGAACTGCCTCAGCTCTAGACATTGCAGCCATTTAGGGGGTGAACCAGGGTTGGAAGACCATTCTCTCTGTCTCTGTCTCTCTCTCTGTAACTCTACTTCTCAAATAAATAAATAATTTTTTGAAAATAAATAAATAAAATCATTAAAAAATACCAGCATGGCTGATATCATATATAAGGTAATGAGTAGCAAAATATAAAAGTCAACATATTGTTTTACATTTCATGGAATAATTTCAGTTACCCTTAGATTCTGAAAAGCAATGTAAATTGAAAACTTGAACATTCTATTAACAGCCATAGCCCTAACAAGCATTTTACTACTGAGAATTAATGCAATTTACTTTGTAGTTTTATATGCTTAAGTTGAAATGTTCATTTGCAATCACTGAAAAGTTTAGAACACTGACAAACCTATACCATTCTGCACTGTTTTCTTAGAATGACTGCACATGCTTCTACAAGTTTGTGTCATACAATAATGCTTTTTTTAATGCCACTTAATGAAAAGTGAATATAAGAAAACTCTTAGCTTACTTCTAATTTCACTTTTTAAAAAACCACCAGAATATATGTAAAATTCCTATTACATGTTTATAAAGAGTATTCATAGATTGTTACCTCAGTTCCTTATTTTTTCTTCTATAGTTTTACCTACTTCTCTGTGGAAGACAGACTTTCAATTATCTATCACAATGTTTTTATTTATGTGTCCTGTATTCCACAATATTTCAAAAATTCTCTTTCTCACCCACCTTAAGAATAAGATAGTTCATATGAAGAAAAGTAGCTCATGTTGGTAATCCCTTTATGCAGACTTAATTCTTTTTGCTCATTCAAATAATCTTGGGCAAAGGTTTATGAACTAGAGTCACACTGAGAAAAGGTCCTCTCAGGCCTGTGAATATCCACTGCCATGGCTGTACTGGCTCTCCCCATCTGTTGGTTTCAATCCAATACATTCAATATGGCACTGATTCAGAGAGTAGGAGTGAATACTGTGTATTAGGATAGTAGCTCCATCATTGGCCACTTTTATAATTTGAATACAGTATATCATGACTACTGGGGACTAAGAAAATACAATCAAATAAGAATACATAAATACAATTAGTTTTATTGAGATGTTAAATCCATTATTTTACTACTCTCCCTGCTTTTCACTTCAATGTTCCATTTCTAAAGTGCCAAAGTATAAACACTATATTTCTTAATTTTTAGAATTATCTAGAACAAATGGTTGCTTTTTTAACTTTTATTTAATAAATATAAATTTCCAAAGTACAGCTTATGGATTACAGTGGCTTCCCCCCATAACTTCTCTCCCATCCGCAACGCTTTCATCTCCTGCTCCCTCTCTCATTCCATTTACATCAAGATTCATTTTCGCCGGTGCCGTGGCTCAATAGGCTAATCCTCCACCTTGCGGCGCCGGCACACCGGGTTCTAGTCCCGGTCGGGGGGCCGGATTCTGTCCCGGTTGCCCCTCTTCCAGGCCAGCTCTCTGCTATGGCCAGGGAGTGCAGTGGAGGATGGCCCAGGTGCTTGGGCCCTGCACCCCATGGGAGACCAGGAAAAAGCACCTGGATCCTGGCTCCTGCCATCGGATCAGCGCGGTGCGCCGGCTGCAGCGGCGGCCATTGGAGGGTGAACCAACGGCAAAGGAAGACCTTTCTCTCTCTGTCTCTCTCTCTCACTGTCCACTCTGCCTATCAAAAAAAAAAAAAAATAAAAATAAATAAATAAATAAAAAATAAATAAATAAAAAAGATTCATTTTCAATTCTCTTTATATACAGAAGACCAATTTAGCATATATTAAGTCAAGCTTTCAAAAGTTTGCACCCACACGGAAACACAAAGTGTAAAACACTGTTTGAGTATTAGTTATAGCATTCACCCAAATTGTACAACACATTAAGGACAGAGATCCTACATGAGGAGTAAGTGCACAGTAACTCCTTTTGTTGACTTAACAATTTGACAGTCTTGTTTATGGTGTCAGTAATCACCCTAGGCTCTTGTCATGAGATTCCAAGGCTATGGAAGCCTTTTGAGTTTGCTGACTCTGATCTTATTTAGACAAGGCCATAGTCAAACTGGAAGTTCTCTCCTCCCTTCAGAGAAACGTTCCTCCTCCTTTGCTAACCTGTCCTTTCCACTGGGATCTCACTTGCACAGATCTTTCATTTAGGTTTGGGTTGTTTTTGTTTGTTTGTTTGTTTGTTTGTTTTTTGCCAGAGTGACTTGGCTCTCCATACCTAAAATACTCTCATGGGCTCTTCAGCCAGATCCAAATGCCTTAAGGGCTGATTCTGAGGCCAGAGTGCTGTTTAGGACATCAGTCACTCTATGAGTCTGCTGTGTATCTCACTTCCCATGTTGGATCATTCTATCCCTTTTTGATTCTATCAGCTAGTATTAGCAGACACTAGTCTTGTTTGTGTGATCCCTTTGACTCTTAGTCCTATCCTTATGATCAATTGTGAACAGAAATTGATCACTTGGACTAGTGAGATGGCATTGGTACATGCCACCTTGATGGGATTGAATTGGAATCCCCTGGCACATTTCTAACTCTACCGTTTGGGGCAAGTCAGCTTAAGCATGTCCCAAATTGTACATCTCCTCCCTCTCTTATTCCCACTCTTATATTTAACAGGATCACTTTTCAGTTAAATTTAAACAGCTAAGAATAATTGTGTGTTAATTACAGAGATCAACCAATAGATTTAAGTAGAACATAAAAATACTAAAAGGGATAAATTATAAGTTGTTCCTCGACAGTCAGGACAAGGGCTGATCAAGTCACTGTTTCTCAAAGTGTCCATTTCACTTCAACAGGCTTCCTTTTAGGTACTCAGTTAGTTGTCACCAATAAGGGAGAACATATGATATTTCTCCCTTTGAGACTGGCTTATTTCACTCAGCATGATGTTTTCCAGATTCCTCCATTTTGTTGCAAATGACAAGATTTCATCGTTTTTACTGCTGGATAGTATTCTATAGAATGCGTGTCCCATAATTTCGATTTTTTTAATTAAGCATTTATTTATTAACTTTTTTTTGACAGGCAGAGTGGACAGTGAGAGAGAGAGACAGAGAGAAAGGTCTTCCTTTGCCATTGGTTCACCCTCCAATGGCCGCCGCGGCCAGCGCGCTGCGGCCGGCGCACGACGCTGATCCGATGGCAGGAGCCAGGGCCAGGTGCTTTTCCTGGTCTCCGATGGGGTGCAGGGCCCAAGCACCTGGGCCATCCTCCACTGCACTCCCTGGCCACAGCAGAGAGCTGGCCTGGAAGAGGGGCAACCGGGACAGAATCTGGCGCCCCAACCAGGACTAGAACCCGGTGTGCCGGCACCACTAGGTGGAGGATTAGCCTAGTGAGCTGCGGCGCTGGCTTATTTATTAACCTTTATTTAATGAATATAAATTTCCAAAGTACAGCTTATGGATTACAATGGCTTCTCCCACCCAGTGACTTCACTCCCACCCGCAACCCTCCCCTTTCCTGCTCTCTCTCCCCTTCCATTCATATCAAGATTCATTTTCAATTCTCTTTATATACAGAACATCAGTTTAGTATACATTAAGTAGAGATTTCAACGGTTTGCACCCACATAGAAACACAAAGTGAAAAATACTGTTTGAGTACTGGTTATAGCATTAAATCACAATGTACAGCACATTAAGGACAGAGATCCTACATGAGGAGTAAGTGCACAGTGACTCCTGTTGTTGACTTAACAAATTGACACTCTTGTTTATGGCATCAGTAATCACCCTAGGCTCTTGTCATGAGTTTCCAAGGCTATGGAAGCCTTTTGAGTTCACCGACTCTTATTTAGACAAGGTTGTAGTCAAAGTGGAAGTTCTCTCCTCCCTTCAGAGAAAGGTACCTCCTTCTTTGAAGACATGTTTTTCCCACTGAGATCTCACTCACAGAGATCTTTCATTTAGGTCTTTTTTTTTTTTTTTGCCAGAGTGTCTTGGCTTTCCATGCCTGAAATACTCTCATGGGCTCTTCAGCCAGATCCAAATGCCTTAAGGACTGATGCTGAGACCAGAGTGCTGTTTAGGACATCCGACATTCTATGAGTCTGCTGTGTATCTCGCTTCCCATGTTGGATCATTCTCTCCCTTTTTTTATTCTATCGGATAGTATTAGAAGACACTAGTCTTGTTTGTGTGATCCCTTTGACTCTTAGTCCTTTCATTATGATCAATTGTGAACAGAAATTGATCACTTGGACTAGTGAGATGGCATTGGTACATACCACCTCGATGGGATTGAATTGGAATCCCCTGGTATGTTTCTAACTCTACCGTTTGGGGCAAGTCAGCTTGAGCATGTCCCAAATTGTACATCTCTTCCCTCTCTTATTCCCACTCTTATATTTAACAGGATCACTTTTCAGTTAAATTTCAACACCTAAGGATAACTGTGTATTAATCACAGAATTAAACCAATAGTATTAAGTAGAACAGACAAAGAAAAAATACTAGGAGGGATACAGTATTAAGTTGTTCATCAACAGTCAGGGCTATGGCTGATCACGTCACCATTGCTCATAGTGTCCATTTCACTTCAACAGGTTTCCTTTTTGGTGCTCAGTCAGTTGTCACCGATCAGGGAGAACATATTGTCGCTCGCTACACAGGCTCTCAGAGGAGCGGCAACGGATTTGCTGTTGTTTCTTTCCCCAGTCCTCCCTGGATTAGCTGCTGCCCCCCTGCCAATGCAGAGGGGTGGCACCCCTGCCGCTTCCCCCGCTTCCACGGAGGAGCAGCACACCACCGGCCAGCTCCCTCAGGGGTTCCTCAGGTGTTCCCCCCGCATGTTGTCTCTCCTCCTTTATAGTCCTTTCTGCCAAACTGTGCTCTCCTGGTGTTCATGCAGTCCACGTGCTGAGCATGCTGTTCTCCTCCAATCAGAGGTTGGATCGGGAATCAGCTATTGGTAAGGCAGCTGTGTAGGATTTGTTTACTCTCTCTCAGCACCATATGGTGGGAGATCAGGCGCATTGAGTTAGTCTTAGCAGTTCCAGTAGTTTAGTCTAGTCTTGGTAATCTCAGTATTTGTCCTCAGTATTATTTGTCCACAGTTTTAGTACTTATTTGTCTCTCGGGCAACGGGCCCTGCCATGTTATGGGAGACGGGGCCTGCTCCCCACTGGGCCCTGCTCCCCACACATATAATATTTGTCCCTTTGGGACTGGCTTATTTCACTCAGCATGATGTGTTCCAGATTCCTCCATTTTGTTGCAAATGACCAGATTTCATTGTTTTTTACTGCGGTATAGTATTCTAAAGAGTACATATCCCATAATTTCTTTATCCAGTCTACTGTTGATGGGCATTTAGGTTGGTTCCAGGTCTTGGCTATTGTGAATTTTACTGCAATAAACATTAGGGTGCAGACCGCTTTTTTGTTTGCCAATTTAATTTCCTTTGGGTAAATTCCAAGGAGTGGGATGGCTGGGTCGAATGGTAGGGTTATCTTCAGGTTTCTGAGGAATCTCCAGACTGACTTCCATAGTGGCTTTACCAGTTTGCATCCCCACCAACAGTGGGTTAGTGTCCCTTTTGCCCCACATCCTCGCCACCATCCATTGTTGGTAGATTTCTGAATGTGAGCCATTCTAACTGGGGTGAGGTGAAACCTCATTGTGGTTTTGGTTTTCATTTCCCTGATAGCTAGTGATCTTGAACATTTTTTCATGTGTCTGTTGGCCATTTGGATTTCCTCTTTTGAAAAATGTCTATTGAGGTCCTTGGCCCATCTCTTAAGTGGGTTGTTTGTTTTGTTTTTGTGGAGTTTCTTGATGTCTTTGTAGATTCTGGTTATTAACCCTTTATCTGTTGCATAGTTTGCAAATATTTTTTCCGATTCTGTCAGTTGTCTCTTCACTCTCCTGACTGTTTCTTTTGCAGTACAGAAACTTCTCAATCTGATGCAATCCCAACAGTGGATTTTGGCTTTGACTGCCTGTGCCTCCCGGGTCTTTTCCAGAAACTCTTTGCCTGTGCCAATATCTTGCAGGGTTTCTCCAATGTTCTCTAATAACTTGATGGTGTCAGGTCATAGATTTAGGTCTTTAATCCACGTTGAGTGGATTTTTGTGTAAGGTGTAATGTAGGGGTCTTGCTTCATGCTTCTGCATGTGGAAATCCAGTTTTCCCAGCACCATTTATTGAATAGACTGTCCTTGCTCCAGGAATTGGTTTTAGATCCTTCATCAAATATAAGTTGCTGTAGATGTTTGGGTTTCTTTCTGGTGTTTCTATTCTGTTCCATTGGTCTATCCATCTGTTTCTGTACCAGTACCATGCTGTTTTGATTACAACTGCCCTGTAGTATGTCCTGAAATCTGGTATTGTGATGCCTCCTGCTTTGTTTTTGTTGTACAAGATTGCTTTAGCTATTCGAGGTCTCCTGTGTCTCCATATGAATTTCGGCATCATTTTTTCCAGATCTGAGAAGAATGTCTTTGGTATCTTGATTGGGATTGCATTGAATCTATAAATTGCTTTTGGGAGAATGGACATTTTGATGATGTTGATTCTTTTTTTTTTTTTTTTTTTTTTTTGACAGGCAGAGTGGGCAGTGAGAGAGAGAGACAGAGAGAAAGGTCTTCCTTTGCCGTTGGTTCACCCTCCAGTGGCCGCCGCAGCCGGCGCACCGCGCTGATCCGATGGCAGGAGCCAGGAGCCAGGTGCTTTTCCTGGTCTCCCATGGGGTGCAGGGCCCAAGCACTTGGGCCATCCTCCACTGCACTCCCTGGCCACAGCAGAGAGCTGGCCTGGAAGAGGGGCAACCGGGACAGAATCCGGCGCCCCGACCGGGACTAGAACCCGGTGTGCCGGCGCTGCTAGGTGGAGGATTAGGCTAGTGAGCCGCGGCGCCGGCTGATGTTGATTCTTCCAATCCATGAGCCCAGAAGATTTTTTCCATTTTTTGGTATCCCCTTCTATTTCTTTATTTAAGGTTTTGTAATTTTCATCGTAGAGATCTTTAACGTCCTTGGTTAAGTTTATTCCAAGGTATTTGATTGTTTTTGTAGCTATTGTGGATGGGATTGATCTTAGCAGTTCTTTCTCAGCCATGGCATTGCTTGTGTATACAAAGGCTGTTGATTTTTGTGCACTGATTTTATGTCCTGCCACTTTGCCAAACTCCTCTATGAGTTCCAGTAGTCTCTCAGTAGAGTTCTTTGGATCCTCTAAGTAAAGAATCATATCATCTGTAAAGAGGGATTGTTTGAGTTCTTCCTTCTCAATTTGTATTCCTTTAATTTCTTTTTCTTGTCTGATGGCTCTGGCTAAAGCTTCCAGAACTATGTTAAATAGCAGTGGTGAGAGTGGGCATCCCTGTCTGGTGCCAGATCTCAGTGGAAATGCTTCCAACGTTTCCCCATTCAATAGGATGCTGGCCGTGGGTTTTTCATAAATTGCTTTGATTATATTGAGGAATGTTCCTTCCAAACCCAGTTTGCTTAGAGTTTTCATCATGAATGGGTGTTGTATTTTATCAAATGCTTTCTTGGCGTCTATTGAGATAATCATATGGTTTTTCTTCTGCAGTCTGTTAATGTGGTGTATCACATTGATTGTTTTGCACACATTGAACCATCCCTGCATATCAGGGATAAATCCCACTTGGTCTGGGTGGATGATTTTTCTGATGTGCTGTTGTATTCTATTGACCAGAATTTTATTTAGGATTTTTGTGTCTATGTTCATCAGGGATATTGGTCTGTAATTTTCTTTCAGTGCTGCATCTTTCTCTGGCTTAGGGATTAAGGTGATGCTGGATTCATAGAAAGAATTTGGGAGCATTCCATCTTTTTTGATTCTTCTGAATAGTTTGAGAAGAAAAGGAATTAGTTCTTTAAATGTCTGGTAGAATTCAGCAATGAATCCATCCAGTCCTGGGCTTTTCTTTGTTGGGAGGGCCTTTATTATTGTTTCAATTTCTGTCTCAGTTATGGGTCTATTTAGGTTTTCTATGTCTTCATGATTAAATTTATGTAGATAGCATATGTCCAGGAATCTATCCATTTCTGATAGATTTTCCTGTTTGCTGGCACACAACTCTTTGTATTAATTTCTGATGATTCTTTTTATTTCTGTGGTGTCTGTTGTTACATTTCCTTTTTCATCTCTGATTTTATTGATTTGGGTCTTTTCTCTTCTTTTTTTAGTTAGTTGGGCCAATGGGGTGTCGATTTTGTTTATTTTTTTTTTTTCAAAAAAGCAGCTCTTCACTTGGCTGATTTTTTGTAATTTTTTTTTTGATTCAATCCTGTTAATTTCTTCTCTGATTTTAATTATTTCTCTTCTCCTACTAGATTTGGGTCTGGTTTGCTGCAGTTTTTTCTAGGTCCTTGAGATGTGCTGAAATCTCATTTATTTGGTACCTTTCCAATTTCTTGATATAAACACTTATTGCTATAAACTTGCCTCTCAATACTGCTTTTGCCATATCCCATAAGTTTTGATATGTTGTGTTGTTATCCTCATTTACTTCCAGAAAGTGTTTGATTTCTCTTTTGATTTCTTGTATGACCCAATGTTCATTCAGTAGCATGTTGTTCAGTCTCCATGTGTATGTATACTCTCTAGGGTTTCCTGAGTTGCTAATTTCCAGCTTCATTCTGCTGTGGTCTGAGAAGCTGCATGGTATGATTCTAATTCTTTTGAATTTGTTGAGAGTTGCTTTATGGCCTAGTATGTGATCAATCCTAGAGAAGGTTCCATGCACTGCTGAGAAGAATGTAAAGTCTTTAGATGTAGGATTGAAAGTTCTGTAGATATCTGTTAGATCCATTTGGGCAATAGTGTCGATTAAATCTGCTGTTTCCTTGTTGATCTTCTGTCCGAATGATCTGTCTATTACTGAGAGTGGCATATTGAAGTCCCCCAGTACTATTGTATTGGAATCTAAATCTCCCTTTAAGTCCCTTAACATATCTTTTAAATAGACTGGTGCCCTGTATTTAGGTGCATATACATTTATAATAGTTACATCTTCCTGTTGAATTGTTCCCTTAATCATTATATAGTGCCCCTCTTTGTCTCTTAACAGTTTTTGTGTTAAAGTTTATTTTGTCTGATATTAATATGGCTACACCTGCTTTTTTTGGTTTCTGTTGGCATGGAATATCTTTTTCCAACCTTTCACTTTCAGTCTGCATGCATCTTTGTTAGAAAGATGTGTTTCTTGTAGGCAGCAAATAGTTGGGTTTTGTTCCTTAATCCATTCAGCCAGTCTGTACCTTTTAACTTTAGAGTACAATCCATTAACGTTCAATGTGACTATTGATATGTAGTGACTTTGCCCTGCCATTTTCCCAAAGATATTTTCTAGTATATGCTTTGAGCATCCCATGCTCCTTTACTGGTAGGTTTCCTTCCTTTACCTTCTTTCATATTGATGGCCATGTTTCTGTGTTTCTGAGTGTAGCACATCTTTAAGCATCTTTTGCAGGGCTGAATGAGTGGCAGCAAACTCTTCAATTTCTGTTTGCTATGAAAGGTCTTTATTTCACCTTCATTCACAAATGAGAGCTTAGCAGGATATAATATTCTGGGCTGGCAATTTTTTCTCTTAGCACCTGGGCTATGTCTTGCCATTCCCTCCTAGCCTGTAGTGTTTCTGATGAGAAGTCTGCTGTGAGTCTAATTGGAGATCCTCAACCTAAGTATTTCTACTGACTCTCCAGCTGCTCTCAGCTGCCTTCCTACCCTCCACCACTGTTGCTCATCTAATTCATCATTTTCCACGAACCATGGTGATGCCTTGGCAATGGCCCTAGTGAATGCACATACCGTAGCCACCTTAATGGGCGTCCCCATGGTCTTTAACGAGTGGCTCAGCAGCAAGCGCAACTTAGTAGTGGATGGAGTGTTACCCATTACTGCTAAAGACAACTCCCACCTTGAATCCGGCGTTCATTCACAACTCCCGCCCTGTTACTGGCGTTCTACTCCCTGCCTATTAGGGGGTCTCTTACAGCCCGCTTTGGCAGCTATATATTTTCTTTCTTCCGTCTTCACCAACAGTACCACAGTCTCTGTCCTTTCCTTTTATACTGCCTGCATTCCTGTGTGTACGCACGCTTACCTTCGTTTCTGCCCTATTCCTGCGATTCACGAAGCGATCCAAGTCACGGCACCACTCTTGTCGCTCCCTCACCCGCAAAGGAATGACGCTACTCGCAGCTGATCGGTCTTACATAGACTTTTATTATGAGAGAGAAAATAGCGGGGACAGAGGTAGAGAGAAAGGAAGGAGGAAAAGAGAGAGAGAGAGAGAGAGCCTCCTTCCTCAGCATATGACTTATATACAAAATCCAACCAATCAGAAGTGGGCTAAAGTCCATGCACGGAGCACTCCAATCCGATGCCTGTTCACGCAGAATTCATGCACTCCTGGGCCAATCAAATGAGATGTCACGTGGTGGGCAGGCTCTTCGTGTGGTCCTCGGCACCATCTTGTTGTTTACAACACTCTATACCCTTTTTGGAAAGTCCCTCTTAGTCAGTTACATCCAGTGGAAAGAACTATCCCAACTGAAACTAAAAATGTCCACTTTAGCAAATGCAACATGGCTGCCAGGCCAAGCCTTAACTCAGAGGTCCCATGGTAGGCCTACCCATGGGTCCCCACATCCTTGATCAAATATAAGTTAGCTGTAGATGTTTGGGTTTCTTTCTGGTGTTTCTATTCTGTTCCATTGGTCTATCCATCTGTTTCTGTACCAGTACCATGCTGTTTTGATTACAACTGCCCTGTAGTATGTCCTGAAATCTGGTATTGTGATGCCTCCGGCTTTGTTTTTGTTGTACAAGATTGCTTTAGCTATTCGAGGTCTCCTGTGTCTCCATATAAATTTCGGCATCATTTTTTCCAGATCTGAGAAGAATGTCTTTGGTATCTTGATTGGGATTGCATTGAATCTGTAAATTGCTTTTGGGAGAATGGACATTTTGATGATGTTGATTCTTCCAATCCATGAGCCCGGAAGATTTTTCCATTTTTTGGTATCCTCTTCTATTTCTTTCTTGAAGATTTTGTAATTCTCATCATAAGGATCTCATCATAGAGATCTGTACTGCAAAAGAAACAGTCAGACGAGGCAACCGACAGAATGGGAAAAAATATTTGCAAACTATGCAACAGATAAAGGGTTAATAACCAGAATCTACAAAGACATCAAGAAACTCCACAAAAACAAAACAAACAACCCACTTAAGAGATGGGCCAAGGACCTCAATAGACATTTTTCAAAAGAGGAAATCCAAATGGCCAACAGACACATGAAAAAATGTTCAAGATCACTAGCTATCAGGGAAATGCAAATCAAAACCACAATGAGGTTTCACCTCACCCCGGTTAGAATGCTTCACATTCAGAAATCTACCAACAACGGATTTTGGCAAGGATGTGGGGAAAAATGGACACTAATCCATTGTTGGTGGGAATGTAAACTGGTAAAGCCACTATGGAAGTCAGTCTGGAGATTCCTCAGAAACCTGAATATAACCCTACCATTCAACCCAGCCATACCACTTCTTGGAATTTACCCAAAGAAAATTAAATTGGCAAACAAAAAAGCTGTCTGCACATTAATGTTTATTGCAGCTCAATTCACAATAGCTAAGACCTGGAACCAACCTAAATGCCCATCAACAGTAGACTGGATAAAGAAATTATGGGATATGCACTCTTTAGAATACTATACAGCAGTCAAAAAAAATGAAATCTGGTCATTTGCAACAAGATGGAGGAATCTGAAACACATGCTGAGTGAAATAGCCAGTCCCAAAGGGACAAATATCATATGTTCTCCCTTATCGGTGACAACTAACTGTGCACCAAAAAGGAAACCTGTTGAAGTGAAATGGACACTGTGAGAAACAGTGACTTGATCAGCCCTTGCCCTGACTGTTGATGAACAACTTAATACTTTATCCCTCCTAGTATTTTTTTCTTGTTTGTTCTACTTAATACTTTTGGTTGAATTCTGTAATTAATACACAGTTATCCTTAGGTGTTGATACTTAACTGAAAAAATGATCCCTATTAAATATAAGAGTGGGAATAAGAGAGGGAAGAGATGTACAATTTGGGACATGCTCAAGCTGACTTGCCCCAAATTGTAGAGTTAGAAACATACCAGGGGATTCCAATTCAATCCCATCAAAGTGGCATGTACCAATGCCATCTCACTAGTCCAAGTGATCAATTTCTGTTCACAATTGATCATAATGATAGGAATAAGAGCCAAAGGGATCACATAAACAAGACTAGTGTCTGAAAATACTAACCGATAGAATAAAAAAGGGAGAGAATGACCCAACATGGGAAGCGGGATACACAACAGACTCATAGAATGGTAGATGTCCTAAACTGCACTCTGGCCTCAGAATTAGCCCTTAAGGCATTTGGATCTGGCTGAAGAGCCCATGAGAGTATTTCAGGCATGGAAAGCCAAGACACTCTGGCAAAAAAAAAAATGACCTAAATGAAAGATCTGTGCAAGTGAGATCCCAGTGGAAAGGACAGGTTAGCAAAGGAGGAGGAACATTTCTCTGAAGGGAGGAGAGTACTTCCACTTTGACTACGACCTTGTCTAAATATGATCAGAGTCAGTGAACTCAAAAGGCTTCCATAGCCTTGGAAACTCATGACAAGAGCCTAGGGTGATTACTGACGCCATAAACAAGAGTGTCAATTTGTTAAGTCAACAACAGGAGTCACTGTGTACTTACTCCTCATGTGGGATCTCTGTCCTTAATGTGCTGTACATTGAGATTTAATGCTATAATGAGTACTCAAACAATATATTTCACTTTGTGTTTCTATGTTGGTGCAAACTGTTGAAATCTTTACTTAATATATACTAAACTGATCTTCTGTATATAAAGAGAATTGAAAATGAATCTTGATGTGAATGGAAGGGGAGAGGGAGTGGGAGATGGGAGGGTTGCAGGTGGGAGGGAAGTTATGGGGGGGTAGCCATTGTAATCCATAAGCTGTACTTTGGAAATTTATATTCATTAAATAAAAGTTTAAAAAAAGCCAATCTGCAGGATTCCAAACATTCTGTGCAGGATAGTGGGTAACATGGCTGACTGAAAACTGTCTCATTCTTGCTAATATACATACAGCAAATTTCTCTCAGAACACAGTAAGATATGGAATGAGCAATAACTGGGTAGTAACACAATCTATTCTGGTACTCGACAGTAATAGAGTTTAGCACAATCTATTGAAAATTGGAATTTTATGAGTTTTTATTTTTTTAAAAAAAAAGATGCCACTGCAGCATAAAGGCAATGAAAATAAAACAGTGATAAAAATGCAAAATTTAAGAAAAATCGCTGGAGACCTTAATTGTCTATAAATTTATCTTTAAATTCAATGCTTATGAGATCAAAGTAATGCTAATGCTTTCTATTTATTTTTCAAGCATGCCCTAACATCCTTAAAGATTAAAAGGATCAAGAACTGTGAAGATCATTTTCAAAATGAATGAGTGTATGAAAATATCCCAGTAGCTGCTAAAGCTTCTTATTAAGTTCAATGTAACTATTTATAGTAATTAGAAAAGTATGTGATGTTTGAATCACTAATGGAAAAGCCAAGTAGGCCAGAAACATATCTGTGTTAACACAGAAAACTTTACATCTAGAGTGGGAAAGAAGTATAAGTAAACACATTTTTAATGCTGAAGAAACTCTCTTTTTTGCAAAAAATGAAACTGTCAATAATACATTAAAGTACTCACAAACATGACAACCCTAAAACATAAAATTTGATTCAAAAATAATACCATATAATAATTAATATGTCAGCCTGATAACATTGCCAAACATGCAACTAATAAAGAATTATATTTAAAAATAAATTAAGAACACCCATTTTAACAAGTGAAACTGCAATAAAAGTAAAAACAAAAGCAAAATACAACATACATAATGAATGCACAAAAAAGAACAGCTGACAGTTCAAATATAAGTATACACAACGAAAGCCCCACCTCGCCTCCAGCTAAGGGAAGAGGAAAATGAATAGTAACTATGATGGTATAACTTTGGAGAATAAGTGGATAAAATAAAAAGAACTCAAAATGTTCAACAAAGTTTAGTCATTTTTTTCTTCTAACCACTTGCCATATGCAAAAACACATATTGCCACAGAAATAAGTAATATCGTGTGTGCACACATGCACACACACACACACATGCACACACTCAGTAGCCTAATAAGCAATAATAACAAAAACTAGAGACACTTACATTTCCCCTAAGTGAATAGGAACAGCAATTTGTTTCCTTACTAAACTATTGAGTATAGACCAGTTCAAGATGAATAACACTTGCCAAGTTGGCTATTATATCTATAGTATAACAAACTATTGTATTGAAGTTTCAAACATGTAAATTAGCTTATAAATTTGAATTGTGCATCACCATATGAAGAAGTATGAAATATACCTAGTATTAATATATACCATGTGCAAGAAGGTGATTATTTTTAGTGTTAAAAGGAAAAGTGTTAAATGTTTTTAGTGTTAAGAGGATTATTTTTAAGTGTTACAAGGAAAGCCAGCACTATTACACAGTATATTACACTGTCATCTGCAGCACCGACACCCCATATGGGCATAGGTTCAAGTCTTGGCTGCTCCATTTCTGAGCCATCTCCCTTCCCTGATAATGCATCTGGGAAGACAGAAGATGATGGCCCAAATATTTGAGACCCAAAAGAAACTCCCAGCTCCTGGCTTCAGCCTGGCTAGCCCTAGCTGTTGCATCCCCTTTGAGAGTGAACAAGAGGATGGAAACTCTCTTTCTCACTGCCTTTCAAATAAATGATAAAATATCATATATTATCATAAAATTGTAGGGAGCAACTTGGACTAGACTAAGTTACTGGAATTAAGACTTATTCTATGCATCTGCTCTCCCACAATATGGTGGTGCTGGGAGAGGAGTAAACAACTTCTACACAGCTGCCTCCAGTTCGACCAATAACCTGCAGGAGCTGATCCTGCTCCTGATTGGAGGAGAGCAGCGTGCTCGGCATGTGGGTAGCAGAGTTGGGATTGGTGGAAGAGGACTATAAAGGAGGAGAGAGACAACATGCACCAGGAACATCTAAAGGGAACATCCAGATAACATCTGAGCAGCCCCCGAGAGAGCCGGCCGGCAGTGTGCAGCTCCCCCGCGGAAGTGGGGAAAGTGGCAGGGGGAGCCACCCTTCCACGGAAGTGGAAGGATCAGCAGCCAACCCGGGAAGGACCAGCAGCAAACCCGGGAAGGGCCGAGCAGACAAAAGAACAGCGCAGGGTCTAGTGTCGTTCCTCCACGAAGAGGGGGAGCGACATAAAATAATATGATAAATTTTAGAAGTGTTGAAAACTCTGATATGTCAGTTGTATGATAATCTTTTTGCATTTTTGGAAATATAAAAAGTAGCATCAATTGGCTTATAATACAAATATCAGAAAGTAAATAATTGATTTATTAAGGTCAATTATATATGATACTCATATTCTAAATTCCTATTGCTTTTCACACCAAGAATTTTAATAATGCTATAATTGTCTATGAGTAAATAAACAAAGTTATTAGTTTTCTCCAGCATACTCTTTCAGCTGAAAGGAGAAAAAAGAATGATCATCAATGCTGAATATATCAAGGGAAATACTTCTCCATGCAGTTTTACAATATATATTGTCAACCTTTGAAAGCTCCTGATGCATTTGAACTCAAAATTCTGTTTTTTTAAAAGATTTATTTATTTATTGAAAGTCAGAGTTACACAGAGAGAGGAGAGGCAGAGAGAGAGAGAGAGAGAGGTCTTCCATCTGATGATTCACTCCCCAATTGGCCGCAATGGCTGGAGCTGTGCTGATCTGAATCCAGAAGCTAGGAGCTTCCTCTGGGTCTCCCATGCGGGTGCAGGGGCAAAAGGACTTGAGCCATCTTCTACTGCTTTCCCAGGCCATAGAAGAGAGCTGGATCAGAATTGGAACAGCTGGGTCTCAAACTGGTGCCCATAAGGGATGCCAGCACTACAGGCTGCACCACTGCACCCACCCCAAATTATATTTTTTTCAACATTTATTTAATAAATATAAACTTCCAAAGTACAACTTTTGAATTATTGCAGCTTTTCCCTCAATAACCTCCCTCCCACCTGCAACCATCCCATCCCCCACTCCCTCTCCCATCCCATTCTTCATCATGATTAATTTTCAATTATCTTTATATACAGAAGATCAACTTAGTATATACTACATAAAAATTTCAACAGACTGCACCCACAAAGACACACAAAGTACAGAGTACTGTTTGAGTAGTGGTTTTACCATTAATTTGCATATTACAACACATTAAGGGCAGAGGTCCTACATGGGGACCAGGTGCACAGTGACTCCCATTGTTGATTTAACAATTGACACTCTTATTTATGTCAGTAATCACCCAAGGCTCTTGACATGAGCTGCCGAGGCTATGGAAGCCTCTTGAGTTCACCAACTCTGATCTTATTTAGACAAGGCCATAGTCAAAGTGGAAGTTCTCTCCTCCATTCAGAGAAAGGTACTGCCTTCTTTGATGGTCCATTCTTTCCGCTGGGATCTCACTCACAGAGATCTTTCATTTAGGTCAATTTTTTTGCCACAATGTCTTGGCTTTCCATGCCTGAGAAACTCTCATGGTATTTTTAGTCAGATCAGAATGACTTAAGGGCTGATTCCTAGACTAGAGTGATGCTTAGGGTTTTTGCCATTCTATAAGTCTGCTGTGTATCCTGCTTCCCATGTAGGATCATTCTCTCCTTTTTATTCTATCAATTATTTGCATACACTGGTCTGATTTATGTAATCCCTTTGACAATTAATCCTATCTTTTCAATCAATTATGAACTTTAACTGATCACTTTAACAAGTAAGATGGCATTGGTACATGCCACCTTGATTGGATTGAATGGGAATTCCCCTGGCACATTTCTAGCTCTATTGTGAGGGGTAATTCTAATTGAGCATGTGCCGAACTGTACATGTCCTCCCTCTCTTATTCCCACTCTTATATTTAACAGGGACCACTTTTCACTTAAATTTAAATGACTAAGAATAATTGTGTGTTAATTAAAGAGTTCAACCAAAGTATTAAGAAGAATAAAAAAAAACACTAAAAGGAATAAAATAATAAGTTGTTCCATGACAGTCAGGACAAGGGCTGATGAAGTCACTGTTTCTCATAGTGTCCATTTCACTTCAATAGGTTTCCTTTTAGGTGCTCAGTTAGTTGTCACAGATCAGGGAGAACATACGATATTTGTCCCTTTGGGATTGACTTAGTTCACTCAACTTGTTTTCTAGATTCCTCCATTTTGTTGCAAATGACTGGATTTCTTTTTTTTTTACTGCTGTATAGTATTCTAGAGTACATATCCCATAATTTCTTTATCCAGTCTTCTGTTGATGGCCATTTTGTTTGATTCCATGTCTGAGCTATTGTGAATTGAGCTGCAATGAACATTGAGGTGCAGACAGCTCTTTTCTATTTGCCAATTTAATTTCCTTTTTGGGTAAATTCCAAGGAGTGAGATGGCTGGGTTGTATGGTAGGCCTATATTCAGGTTTCAGAGGAATCTCCAAACTGACTTCCATAGTGGCTTTACCAGTTTGCATTCCCAGCAACAGTGGGTTAGTGTCCCTTTTTCCCCACATCCTCACCAGCATTTGTTGTTAGTTGATTTCTTTCTGTAAGCCATTCATTATAATCAAAACAGCATTGTATTGGTGCAGAAACAGATGGATAGGCCAATAGAACAGAATAGAAACACCAGAAATCAATCCAAACATCTACAGCCAACTTATATTTGGCAAGGACCTAAAACCAATTCCTGGAGCAAGGACAGTCTCTTCAACAAATGGTCTTAGGAAAACTGGAGCTCCACATGCAGAAGCATGAAGCAAGACCCCTACCTTTCACCTTACACAAAAATTCACTCAACATGGATTAAAGATCTAAATCTATGACTTGACTACATCAAATTATTAGAGAACATCAGAGAAACCCTGTAAGATATAGGCACAAGCAAAGACTTTTTGGAAAAGACCCGAAAGGCACAGGCAGTGAAAGCCAAAATTAACATTTGGAGTTAATTGCATCAAATTGAGAAGTTTCTGTACTTCAAAAGAAACAGTCAGGAAAGTGAAGAGGCAACCAACAGAATGGGAGAAATATTTGCAAATTATGCAACCAACAAAGGATTAATAACCAGAATCTACAAAGAGATCAAGAAACTCCACAATAACAAAACAAACAACCCACTTAAGAGATGGGCCAAGGACCTAAATAAACATTTTTCTTTTTTTTAATTAATTTTTTTGACAGGCAGAGTGGACAGTGAGAGAGAGAGAGACGGAGAGAAAGGTCTTCCTTTGCCGTTGGTTTACCCTCCAATGGCCACCGCGGCCAGCGCTCTGTGGCTGGCGCATGGCACTGATCTGAAGCCAGGAGCCAGGTGCTTCACCTGGTCTCCCATGCAGGTGCAGGGCCCAAGGACCTGGGCCATTCTCCACTGCACTCCCGGGCCATAGCAGAGAGCTGACCTGGAAGAGGGGCAACCGGGACAGAATCCAGCACCCCAACCGGGACTAGAACCCAGTGTGCCAGCGCTGCAAGGTGGAGGATTAGCTTATTGAGCTGTGACGCCAGCCAATAGACATTTTTCAAAAAAGGAAATCCAAATGGCCAACAGATGCATGAAAATATGTTCAAGACCACTAGCAATCAGTGAAATGAAAATCAAATTATATTTTTAATAATTAACCTAAGGAAGCATTAAGAGCTAAAAATGCATATGTATAAATGTCTTCATTGTTTTAAAACCTCGAAATATATATTGCTGAATAGTGTGGTATGGACTGGTTAAATATTTTATGATATGTTGCAACATATTAAAATACTGTTCTCAGGGTCAGGCCTGTAGCTTAGCCATTTAGATGCCTATCTGGGTGCTTGTATCCCATGTCAGTGCGGCTGGCTTTGAGTCTCAGTTCTATTGCCATTTCAGGCTCCCTACTAGTATACATACTTGGAGGTAGCAGGTGATAATTCAAGTAGCTGAGTTATTGCCACTCACAATGGAGACATAGGCTGGGCTCATGGCTCTGGTTTTGGTCCCAGGTCAACCCCAGAATTTGCAAGCATTTGGGGAACAAACCAGACAGTGAGAGTTCTGTCTGTCTTTATGTCATCCATCCTACCATCTCTCTGCCTGTTGAATATATAATATGAAATAAAAATACTGCTCTCATCAAATATACACTATATAAATAAACTATATGTAAACAAAAATAAAAATATCAAAAGTCTATTATATATTATATTCACACTGAAATATATATGTGTGTAAAGGCACAAAGGTTTATCTCAAATGATATAGTTTCTTTTTTAATTTTTCTGAACTTTCCAAATTTTTATATTGATAATATTTTACATATATTGGTGTGTGCATGCAGTTATATGATTAGATAAAGAATTGTCAAAAGTCACCCACAATCACTTTTAACTACATAATTTTCCACAAATACTCAAGAAGGATGTCCTTGTGCTTTTGTAGAGTTACCACATTAGTATTCATATGGCTATGCTTTAGAAGAGATTACTTTGAATTAGGTAATAATGTTGCATGAATATTAAGTTTTTTGGCTTTCATAATCATTATTATATGGATATTACTTTAAAAAGGCATATTTTTCTTAGAAACTAGGCACAGAACTACTTGATAGTAAAAGGGTAGTCTTCACTTCTCTTCAATGGTTTGGGAAAAATACATACACACATGCTGCCAAAGCTGCAAAATGGAAACCATTGACACACTTAGGTAATCATGTGTAGAGATTGCTAAGTCTATTCTTAAATTTAAAAAACCAAAACCTCAAAATAAATAGTTGCCACAAGAAAACCCCAACTCAAGGTAATAATTCAAGAATTAAATTTGCTTTGGTATCTGGCATTTCACTTGTTTCTCATATAATTAAACATTGACAATAATAATGTAGAGTGAGGGAAAGAGGAGGATGAAAGAGATGGATATATGAGGACTCAAAAATTATAGAGATTTGAGAAATCTCTATATACTTACTATATATTAAAATATATCTATATTTACAATGTGATAATTCAATACAAAACAATAAGAAAATTGACACAGTTTGAGTAGCACATATTGTGAACTATCACAGTATCTGGGACTGGCACTTTGGCACAAAAGATTAAGCCAACACCTGCAATGCAGATATCCTGTATGGGTACTTTTCTGTGGCACAGTTGCTCCACTTCAATCAAGCTCCCTGCTAATACACCTGGGAGAGAAACCAAAGGTGGCTTAAGTACTTGGGCCTTTGCATACCTTGGGAGACATGGATGGAGTTCCTGGATCCTGGCTTTAGTCTGATCCAGCCAGTTGACTACTGTGCCCATATGGGAAGTGAAACAGTGGATGGAAGATCTGTCTCTCCCTCTGTCTCTAAATTTGACTTTCAAATGAATATATATCATTAAAAAAGAAACTGTTTAAAACAATGCTATGTGTCTTCTCACTCACGTCCATAAAGCATGCTTGCAAGGCTATGTAGACCCTCAAGGAGTATGAGGTCCAACAATAATTTCAGAATGCTATATTTGATCAGGAAAAAAGGAAGATTCCAGATATTTAAAAAATTATCTGAGGGACTAGGTAAAGTCTAGGAAGCCACTTTTAGAAGCCAGATCAGGGGATCTAATGAAGAAAGTTCCTACCAATTATTGTAAACTCTGAGAGCTTCTACTCATGACTTCCTGAGAACATTTGTATTCCTCCAGATTACTGACTCCTATCATTATCCTGTTCTAATGTTAGAGTATGCATGTATGTATCTAGAAAAATAAATACATGAAGGTTTTTCCACCATATATGGTTTTGATGCACATATTATATATGAGACTAATTTTAAAAATCATGAGTAAATGAAACTAAAAGATATCTATTTTGTTGAAAACTTTGAATTCCATGCAATTTTTTCATAATAAGTATTTTTTCTGAACTTTATAAGACTTCTCATAATGCATGAATTTAATTTTTTGCAACAACTTTTATATTAATAGCCTACAGACATTTTGAAACATGTGTACATGTATGTTAGTGACTCTACAATTTTTTCTCATTTCATATTTAAAGTTGATTATACAGTTTGTCTTTTTACATTATGAGAATTGTTTTACATTAAAAGAATCAAAAAGCTATTTGGTGACTAGAAGACTTATACTTTCTAAATATTCACATGATTCATATTATATAGCCCCTATGGCACTAAGTAGCTCAACTGGACAATCTTGACTTCCAGTAGAAACATCAAAATATCATATGCCTATCTCTATAAGACTGTTAAGAAATTACTTTCATGCTTTCCAAAATTTCTCATTTTGGCCTGCGCAAATGAAACCAATGTATTCTGCCTAGGTGAACTTATAAGATAGAAGCATCTTTGGTCTTGAAGTAGCATACTATAGTGA
Source organism: Oryctolagus cuniculus (assembly GCF_051225735.1). Lineage (NCBI taxonomy): Eukaryota > Metazoa > Chordata > Mammalia > Lagomorpha > Leporidae > Oryctolagus > Oryctolagus cuniculus. Next base: position 647,928 of record NC_142885.1, on the reverse strand, counting down.
GGTGCACTACATTGGATATGAAAAGCAAATAAAATCTGTGTGTATGTAAATTTGGCTACAATTGTGAGTTTTTGGTCATTTTAAATAAAACAGGTTTAATTTATAATGGGTGTTAAAATAATTTTTGTTTTAATGACATATTTTGTGTGTTTAGTGTCTGCAAATTCTAATTATTTATAGTTCCTCTTAGAAACAGGACCATAGAAATGTTAATAAGAAGCATTTATGCATAATATGAATTATTTACCAGTTTCTTTAATATTAGCTGATTTGCAAAATCAAATGTATAATGTAATCTTATTTAGAGCAGAAATTTGTATATTCTTTATTGCTAAGCACTCTCTCTGTTCATAGTAAAGCTTGAGAGTAATATGTTCTATTGAAAGAATAAACATAAATCAAAAATAATAAATTAATAACACCATGCAATTCTGAAAAGTGGGAGAAGCCTTGACTGGATAATAGAAACTTTGATGGTAATTACTAAGATTTCATCTGAATGAACTAAATTACAAAATTGTGAACAGTATTTTTCTAAGATAAGGGATAAGCAGCAATATGTGATTTATTTCACATGCTTTTTAAAATATTTTATTTATTTATTTACTTAAAAGTCAGAGTTTACAGAGACAGAGGGACAGACAGAGATATTCAATCTGCTGGTTCACTACTCAAATAGCTGCAAGGGACAACTCTGGGACAGCCTGAAGCCAAGAAACTTGAAAAACATCTGGATTTCCCACATAGGTGGCAAGGGCCAAGCATTCAAGCTCCATTGTACTTCTTTCCCAGGTGCATCAGCAGGGAGCTGAATGAGAAGTAGAGCAGCAAGCTGACATAACCAACTGTGTCATAATGCCAGCCACTATCATGTATTTTTAGTTGTTGATTTTATATACAAAAATCAAATGTAAATTTATTTTATGTTTGATTATTATTAAGTTGGATTCAGAAGTCTTTACCTATGATATCTACTCATTGTCCAATTTGAAAAAATATCTCACATCAATCTAACAGCTACTTTACTACCTAAAAGATCCTTTGTCTTTTGTGATAAATTACTTTCATATTCATTAAGCATTCTTCAAATGTGACTTTCAGGTTTTCAAAGAATTGGAACTATTCCTAGATATGTGCTCATGTTTTTGGAAAGGACTAAAACTGAAAAGTTCTCATTTGGATATTTCTCATTTATCTTACTTTCTTCCCTAGCATCTCTTATTATGCCCTAAATACGATTTATATTCATTAATCCTTTTTGTAGAGTCTGATTCATCTCCAGCATCCAATCAGAAACTTCCTACCTTTCAAAATCATTTTTCCTTTATAATTTGTTAGTTTCTCTGCACTATGCTAGGTTTGAATATGGTTTTCTCCATAACACATGTTGAAATATGATTGTCTTTTAGATGGTATCAGGAAGTGAGGACTTTCAGGGGTCATTAGGTCATTTAGGATTCATGTTGTCCTGGCAGGACTGGGTTTCTTCTCAGAGGTGTGTGAGTTATTGCTCTTGCAACACTGGATTAGTTACTTCAAGGACAAGTTGCTTTGAAGCCTGGGAACTCTACATGCTTTGTCTCCTGTATGCATATAGTTACCTATCTGCCAGATGCTGTGGCCATGCTCTAGAACCCACTGGCTTCCAGAATCAGCAGCCAAAATCAACCTCATTATAAATTACCCAGTTACAGCAACAGAAAATGAACTTAGTACTGTAACAACCTCCCAATTATCTCTTTCATTGGTGCAATAATATCCTCCTTGTTTTGCATAGCTGTAACTTAACCTTATGTTAAGCATTGACATTCAAATCAAAATGATCTTGTAAAAATTAACATAATTTTTATTGTACTCACCACAATGGAGAAATAAATATCTGAGTTCATGGGTGTGCTAAATATTCTGATTTGATCATTGCAAATGGTATTCATGTATTAGAACATCATATTGGGCTGGGGCCACGGCTCACTAGGTTAATCCTCCAGCTGTAATGCCGGTACCCTGGGGTTCTAGTACCGGTTTGGGAGAAGCATCTGAAAGAGCAGACAATTCACTAAGCCACAGAGGCATGGTTTAAAGATGAAATCCATCAGAGAACACCAAGTATTTTTACAAAAGACTAAAAATAAATGCAGAAAGGCAGGAAATCAGAATAAGAAAGAAAGCATGATTTCCCCAAAGAAACACGACAACATATCAATATTAGAATGTGAAGATGAAGGCCAGCACCGTGGCTCAATAGGCTAATCCTCTGGGTTCCAGTCCCAATTGGTGTGCTGGATTCCATCCTGGTTGCTCCTCTTCCAGGCCAGCTCTCTGCTGTGGCCCAGGAGTGCAGTGGAGGATGGCCCAGGCCTTTGGGCCCTGTGGCCACACGGTAGACCAGGAGAAGCACCTGGCTCCTGGCTTCAGATGAGCGTGTTGCACCAACCGCAGCCCGCCGGCCGCAGCAGCCATTGGGGGGTGAACCAACGGCAAAGGAAGACCTTTCTCTCTGTCTCTCTCACTGTCCACTCTGCCTGTCAAAAAAAATTAATTAATTAAAAAAATGTGAAGATCAAGAGATTGATGAAATGCCTGAAAAGGAATTCAAAAGAATGGAGATACCTTGGAAAGATAAAAATAGATATACTATAAGATGAGCATTCTCACTCTTGAAAATTTACCCAAGGGAAATGAAATCAGCATATGAAAAAGTTAATCTTATGAGCATAACAAAAACTGAAAATATATCATTGTAAAAATTGAGAGGGAATGAGAGAGGAAGAATGAGGAAGGATGGAGGTGTTGGTCAGAGGGAGGGTAGGGTAGAAAGTATCACTATGTCCCTAAATCTGTATATATTAAATACATTAATGTTGTTTACTTTAAATTTTAAAAAATTAGAAAAAGATAAAATCTAGGGTCCCCCTTTGCAATTAATAAGACATCTTGGAAGCTAACAAGTTCTATATCCACTTTCATTGTAACTGGTAGCAAAATAGCCAGGTTATTTAGGCAGATGCCTTTAAAATACACTTTAATTTTCATAACAATGTTGATTTTACTTATTGCATTAAGGTGATTTTTTCCTAACATAACCCTATGAAGTGAGTTGTTATTCATATTTTGTTAAGAATATTTACTAGTATCATGTATTTGGTATGTTGTAGAAGCAAGATTCAAATTACAGAAGATCAGTATCAAAAAACACAAATTAGCATTGCATAATCTTCGGAGTCATACTCACTTTTTAATGATACCTATTCATTTTAATACCAGTACATGAAATTTAATATACATAATGCCTATATTATATATTTGTTACTATCCTTTTTGTATTCATATCTATGTGTTTTCAACTGGAAAATAGGTAAACTACATGTCTGAGGGAAAAATAATGTTAGGTCCCTCTACCATGACTGATAAGACACACAGTGAAGCACACTATCTTTAATTCAGTTCTTCCCTCTGAACTCCATAGCAATCATTCCTGAGAAGTCATTACTCACAATCAACATGTTTGAACTAGTCACTACCAAACAATTAAACTTGCTTGAGGATGGAAACCCATTGCTAATATTCTATACCATTTATACTATTTATCTTCTGTTATGAGTAAATTTTTTACATATATATGTGTATCAATGTTTAATGTTTTAATTACTATTTATGCCATTAAGAGAGGTTAAATATGTTTTTGGAGCATATACAAGTTTATTTTAATATTGCATTGTTTATTTTCCTATTATAACTTAGGAGGTGATGTGATTCTTTCAACATAACATGGTATTTTTATTTTTTTTATAGTTTTTTTTTTTTTGACAGGCAGACTGGACAGTGAGAGAGAGAGCCAGAGAGGAAGGTCTTCCTTTGTCGTTGGTTCACCTCCAATGGCCACTGCGGCCGGCGCGCTGCAGCCAGTGCACTGCGCTGATCCAAGGACCTGGGGCATCCTCCACTGCACTCCCGGGCCACAGCAGAGAGTTGGACTGGAAGAGGAGCAACCAGGATAGAATCTGGTGCCCCGACCGGGACTATAACCCGGTGTGCTGGCACCGCAGGTGAAGGATTAGCCTGCTGAGCCACGGCGCCAGCTGGTATTTTTATTTAAAACTATGAGATAGTGGAGGTGGAGCCAAGATGGTGGAACAGTGAGGGCACGCACTGATGGTCTGGGAAAAGATAGTTTAATAAAAGTGGAGTTACTGTAGCCACAAGAAAAGGCTCAGCAAAAAAATTGCAGAGGAAACTCTTCTGGATCTAGTGGATGTGACACAGAGGACCTACGGGGAGAGCAAGGTCACCCACCACGTGGAAGCTGAGCCGCAGGAGCCACAGCACCGTGGAAGCCGTGCAGCCGAGTCTGGCAGCCAGCGCTGGAAGGGGAGGTGAGATAAAAACTTCGGTAACCCAAGACATTGACGGGGAAAGGCAGAAAGAGCCTAGAGGGAATGAAAGCCCAACTGGGAAAAGTTCATCAGGTGGACTGGAGGAGAGAAAAAATGAACTTAAGGGAAACCGGCACGGACATTAGTCTCTCTCTCCACTCACCTTACAAAGCCGAGCAAGACAAAGAGCAGGTGCCATTTTGTGTATGTAAAGCGGTGCCCGCCATTAGCCAAGCAGAAAAACCTGACTCTGGTGGGGAGAAATAACAGGAGGTTAAGACCTAGTTAGTGGGGCCGGCGCCGTGGCTCAATAGGCTAATCCTCCACCTTGCGGCGCCGGCACACCGGGTTCTAGTCCCGGTCAGGGCGCCGGATTCTGTCCCGGTTGCCCCTCTTCCAGGCCAGCTCTCTGCTATGGCCAGGGAGTGCAGTGGAGGATGGCCCAGGTGCTTGGGCCCTGCACCCCATGGGAGACCAGGAAAAGCACCTGGATCCTGGCTCCTGCCATCGGATCAGCGCGGTGCGCCGGCTGCAGCGGCGGCCATTGGAGGGTGAACCAATGGCAAAGGAAGACCTTTCTGTCTCTCTCTCTCTCACTGTCCACTCTGCCTGTCAAAAAAACAAAACAAAACAAAAAAAAAGACCTAGTTAGTGAAAGTGAGGAGCTAATGAACTGAGACTGTGAAAATCTGAGGGGCTGGCAAGAGAACTCACCGAGTACACAAACTCAGTAACTTGGGCAAACTGGTGAGACTGTTGAGAAATTTGAGACAACATTGAGGGCTGCATAAACTCTGTGTGGTTCCAAGGGTAAGCAGACAAACACCCACAGGGGCCAGATTTCATACATCAACTACCCTCAATTCCACTCAGCTGTGTGGAATTACTTCCCAACAGAGTCAGAAAAAAAAAAGAGAGAGAGCAAGCAAGCGAGAGAACAATCTGGGTGAGTCACCTTTGGCACACCCTTAACCCTGAAGAACCAAACAGAGCTCTCTGGCCACACCCATCAAAGCCTCTAAGGATCCATCAAAAGCAGACAGTCCACTTAATCTAGAGTCACAGTATAACGAGAAGAAACCAAAGAATATCTCCAATATGCCAAACAACAAATGCAGAAACCGAGGTAACAAGAACAAGAAAGACACTATGACGCCCCCAAATGAAATAGACACCCCAATTCAAGATTATGAAGATGATGAGATAGAAGAAATGCAAGAAGAGGATCTCAAAACATTGATAAGAACATTAAGAAGTTCTCAAAAACAAATTGTTAAACTACAGAAATCCTTAATGGACAAGATAGAAAATCTCTCTCGTGAAAATGAAATATTAAGGAGGAATCAAAATGAAATGAAACAACTAGTGGAACAAGAAACTGTGATAGTGATGAGAAATCATAATGAAATGAAGAATTCAATTGATCAAATGACAAACACATTAGAGAGCCTTCAAAACAGAATGAGTGAAGCAGAAGAGAGAATATCGGACTTGGAAGACAGAGAACAGGAAAGGATACAGTCAAATCAAAGAAAAGAAGAGGAAATTAGAAATCTAAAAAATATTGTCGGGAATCTTCAGGATACTATTAAAAAACCCAACATTCGGGTTCTAGGAGTTCCTGAAGGCATGGAGAGGGAGAAAGGATTAGAAGGCCTTTTTAGTGAGATATTAGCAGAAAATTTCCCAGGTTTGGAGAAGGACGGAGACATCCTAGTACAGGAAGCTCATAGAACCCCTAATAAACATGACCAAAAGAGATCCTCACCATGTCACGTTGTAATTAAACTCACCGCAGTGAAATATAAAGAAAAGATCCTAAAATGTGCAAGAGAGAAACGTCAGATTACTCTCAGAGGATCTCCAATTAGACTCACAGCTGACTTATCATCAGAAACCCTACAAGCTAGAAGGGAATGGCAAGACATAGCCCAGGTACTAAGAGAGACAAATTGCCAGCCCAGAATATTATACCCTGCTAAGCTCTCATTTGTGAATGAAGGTGAAATAAAGACCTTTCACAAAACAGAAATTGAAAGAATTTGTTGCCACTCGTCCAGCCCTGCAAAAGATGCTTAAAGATGTGTTACACACAGAAACACAGAAACACGGTCATCAATATGAAAGAAGGTAAATGAAGGAAACCTCACAGCAAAAGATCACAGGAAGTTCAAAACATATCTTTGGCAAAAGGCAGGGCAAAGTTACTACTTATCAATAGTCACATTGAACATTAATGGCCTGAACTGTCCAGTTAAAAGACACCAATTGGCTGACTGGGTTAAGGAACAAAACCCATCTATTTGCTGCTTACAAGAAACACATCTTTCCAGCAAAGATGCATACAGACTGAAAGTGAAAGGATGGAAAAAGATATACCATGCCAACAGAAATGAAAAAAGAGTGGGCGTAGCCATCTTAATATCAGACAACATAAACTTTACCACAAAAACTGTTAAGAGAGAAAAAGAGGGGCACCATATAATGATCAACGGATCAATTCAACAGGAAAATATAACAATTATCAATGTATATACACCTAATTACAGGGCACCGGTTTATTTAAAAGATTTGTTAAGGGACTTAAAGGGAGACTTAGACTCCAATACAATAGTACTGGGGGATTTCAATACTGCACTCTCAGAAATAGACAGATCAACAGGACAGAAGATCAACAAGGAGACAGTAGATTTAAATGACACTATACCCCAAATGGATCTAACAGATATCTACAGAACTTTTCATCCTACACAGAAAGCATTTACATTCTTCTCAGCAGTACATGGACCCTTCTCTAGGACTGACCACATACTAGGTCATAAAGCAAGTCTCAGCAAATTCAAAAGAATTAGAATCATACCATGCAGCTTCTCAGACCATAAAGGAATAAAGGTGGAAATTAGCAACTCAGGAATCCCTAGAGCATATGCAAATACATGGAGATTGAACAACATGCTCCTGAATGAACAATGGGTCATAGAAGAAATCAAAAGAGAAATCAAAAATTTTCTGGAAGTAAATGAGGATGACAGCACAACATACCAAAACTTATGGGATACAGCAAAAGCAGTGTTAAGAGGAAAGTTTATATCAATAGGTGCCTACATCAAGAAATTGGAAAGGCACCAAATAGATGAGCTATCAATGCATCTCAAGGATCTAGAAAACCTGCAGCAAACCAGACCCAAATCTAGTAGGAGAAGAGAAATAATTAAAACCAGAGAAGAAATTAACAGGATTGAATCAAAAAAAAAATTACAAAAAATCAGCCAAATGAGGAGATGGTTTTTTGAAAAAATAAACAAAATTGACAACCCATTGGCCCAACTAACTAAAAAAAGAAGAGAAAAGACCCAAATCAATAAAATCAGAGATGAAAAAGGAAACGTAACAACAGACACCACAGAAAAAAAAAAGAATCACCAGGAATTACAACAAGGACCTGTATGCCAGCAAACAAGGAAACCTATCAGAAATGGATAGATTCCTGGACTCACGCAACCTACCTAAATTAACCAGGAAGACATAGAAAACCTAAACAGACCCATAACTGAGACAGAAATTGAAACAGTAATAAAAGCCCTCCCAAAAAAGAAAAGCCCAGGACCAGATGGATTCACTGCTGAATTCTACCAGACATTTAAAGAAGAACTAACACCATGTCTTCCAAACTATGCAGAACCATCAAAAAAGAGGGAATCCTTCCAAATTCTTTCTATGAAGCCAGCATCACCTTAATTCCTAAGCCAGAGAAAGATGCAGCACTGAAAGAAAATTACAGACCAATATCCCTGATGAACATAGATGCAAAAATCCTCAATAAAATTCTGGCCAATAGAATGCAACAACACATCAGAAAGATCATCCACCCAGACCAAGTGGGATTTATCCCTGATATGCAGGGATGGTTCAATGTGTGCAAAACAATCAATGTGATACACCACATTAACAGACTGCAGAAGAAAAACCATATGATTATCTCAATAGATGCCAAGAAAGCATTTGATAAAATACAACACCCATTCATGATGACAACTCTAAGCAAACTGGGTTTGGAAGGAACATTCCTCAATACAATCAAAACAATTTATTAAAAACCCACAGCCAACATCCTATTGAATGGGGAAAAGTTGGAAGCATTTCCACTGAGATCTGGTACCAGACAGGGATGCCCACTCTCACCACTGCTAGTCAATATAGTTCTGGAAGTTTTAGCCAGAGCTATTAGGCAAGAAAAAGAAATTAAAGGGATACAAATTGGGAAGGAAGAACTCAAACTATCCTTCTTTGCAGATGATATGATTCTTTATTTAGCGGATCCAAAGAACTCTACTAAGAGACTATTGGAACTCATAGAAGAGTTTGGCAAAGCAGCAGGATATAAAATCCATGCACAAAAATCAACAGCGTTTGCATACACAGGCAATGCCACGGCTGAGGAAGAACTGCTAAGATCAATCCCATTCACAATAGCTACAAAAACAATCAAATACCTTGGAATAAACTTAACCAAGGACGTTAAAGATCTCTACGATGAAAATTACAAAACCTTAAAGAAAGAAATAGAAGAGGATACCAAAGAATGGAAAAATCTTCCATGCGCATGTATTGGAAGAATCAACGTCATCAAAATGTCCATTCTCCCAAAAGCAATTTACAGATTCAATGCAATAGCAATCAAGATACTGAAGACCTTCTCAGATCTAGAAAAAATTATGCTGAAATTCATATGGAGATACAAGAGACCTCGAATAGCTAAAGCAATCTTGTACAACAAAAACAAAGCAGGAGGCATCACAATACCAGATTTCAGGACATACTACAGGGCAGTTGTAATAAAAACAGCAAGGTACCGGTACAGAAACAGATGCATAGACCAATGGAACAGAATTGAAACACCAGAAATCAAGCCAAACATCTACAGCCAACTTAAATTTGATCAAGGATCCAGAACCAATCCCTGGAGTAAGGAAAGTCTATTCAATAAATGGTGCTGGGAAAATTTGATTTCCACATGCACAATCATGAAGCAAGACCCCTACCTTGCACCTTACACAAAAATTCACTCAACATTGATTAAAGACTTAAATGACCCGACACCATCAAATTATTAGAGAGCACTGGAGAAACCCTGCAAGATATAGGTACTGGCAAAGACTTCTTGGAAAATACCCCAGAAGCACAGGCAGTCAAAGCCAAAATTAACATTTGGGATTTCATCAAATTGAGAACTTTCTGTACTTCAAAAGAAACAGTCAGGAAAGTGAAGAGACAACTGACAGAATGGGAAAAAATATTTGCAAACTATGCAACAGATAAAGGGTTGATAACCAGAATCTACAATGAGATCAAGAAACTCCACAACAACAAAACAAACAACCCACTTAAGAGATGGGCCAAGGACCTCAATAGACATTTTTCAAAAGAGGAAATCCAAATGGCCAACAGACACATGAAAAAATGTTCAAGATCACTCGCCATTAGGGAAATGCAAACCAAAACCACAACGAGGTTTCACCTCACCCCGGTTAGAATGGCTCACATTCAGAAATCTACCAACAACAGATGCTGGCGAGGATGTGGGGAAAAAGGGACACTAACCCACTGTTGGTGGGAATGTAAACTGGTGAAGTCACTATGGAAGTCAGCCTGGAGATTCCTCAGATATCTGAAGATAACCCTACCGTTTGACCCAGCCATCCCATTCCTTGGAATTTACCCAAAGTAAATGAAATTGGCAAACAAAAAAGCAGTCTGCACATTAATGTTTATTGCAGCTCAATTCACAATAGCTAAGACCTGGAACCAACCCAAATGCCCATCAACAGTAGACTGGATAAAGAAATTATGGGACATGTACTCTATTGAATACTATACAGCAGTCAAAAACAATGAAACCCAGTCATTTGCAACAAGATGGAGGAGTCTGGAAAACATCATGCTGAGTGAACTAAGCCAGTCCCAAAGGGACAAATATATGTTCTCCCTGATTGGCGACAACTAACTAAGCACCAAAGGGGAAACCTGTTGAAGTGAAATGGACACTATGAGAAACAGTGACTTCATCAGCTCTTGTCCTGACTGTTGATGTACAATGTAATACTTTATCCATGTTAGTATTTTTTTGTTATAGTACTATTGGTCAAACTCTGTAATTAACACACAATTATTCTTAGGTGTTTAAAGTTCAAGTGAAAAGTGATCCCTGTTAGGAATTTGGAAAACATTATGCTGAGTGAAATAAGCCAGTCACAAAGGGACAAATATCATATGTTCTCCCTGATCGGCGACAACTAACCGAGCACCAAAAAGGAAACCTGTTAAAGTGAAATGAACACTATGAGAAATGGTGACTTGATCAGCCCTCACCCTGACTGTTGATGAACAACTTAATACGTTACCCCTCTTAGTATTTTTTTGTTTGTTCTACTTAATACTTTTAGTTGAATACTGTAATCAATACACAGTTATTCTTAAGTGTTGAAACTTAACTGAAAAGTGATTGCTGGTAAATATAAGAGTGGGAATAAGAGAGGGAAGAGATGTGCAACTCGGGACATGCTCATGCTGACTTGCCCCAAACAGTAGAGTTAGAAACATACCAAGGGATTCAAATTCAATCCTATCAAGGTGGCATGTACCAATGCCATCTAACTAGTCCAAGTGATCAATTTCTGTTCACAATTGATCATAATGATAGGACTAAGAGCCAAAGGGATCACATAAACAAGACTAGTCTGCAAATACTAACTGATAGAAAAAAAAAAGGGAGCGAACGATCCTACATGGGAAGCGAGATACACAGCAGACCCATAGAATGGCAGATGTCCTAAACAGCACTCTGGCCTCAGAATCAGCCCTTAAGGCATGCGGATCTGGCTGAAGAGCCCATGAGAGTATTTCAGGCATGGAAAGCCAAGACACTCTGGGAAAAAAAATGACCTAAATGAAAGATCTCTGCGAGTGAGATCCCAGTGGAAAGAACAGGTCATCAAAGAAGGAGGTACCTTTCTCTGAAGGGAGGAGAGAACTTCCATTCTGACTATGACCTTGCCTAAATATGATCAAAGTCGGTGAACTCAAAAGGCTTCCATAGCCTTGGCAACTCATGATAAGAGTTGAGTACTGATGCCATAAACAAGAGTGTCAATTTGTTAAGTCAACAGCAGGAGTCCCTGTGCACTTACTCCTCATGTAGGATCTCTGTCCTTAATGTGCTGTACAGTGTGATTTAATGCTATAACTAGTACTCAAATAGTATTTTTCACTTTGTGTTTCTATGTGGGTGCAAACTGTTGAAATCTTTACTTAATATATGCTAAACTAATCTTCTGCCTTTCCAATACATAAGAAAATCTTCAAAAAAAATACAGAGTGACTAGATTTTCCTCCTTCAGTGTAATTCTGAAACAAAGTGACTCATAAATTATATTTAAACAAAGTGAGAAAATATGGCCTTTTTGAACAAGATGGCACCAAAACAAAGAAGCTCCTGCCCCTTCCAAAGTGGATGTCAAGGCAAATGCTGAGGACAAGAAAACAGCACTGAAAGCTATCCACAGCCACCTATAATAGAGAGACAGGGAGAGAGGGAGAGAAAGGGAGAGAGAGAGAGATAGAGGGAGGGAAGAAGGGAGAAAGAGCAAAAGAGAAGGAAGGAGAAGTAGTAGTAGCAGTAGTAGTAGTAGAAGTCGGGGTGGACAAAGAGGAAGAGAAGGAAAAGGAAAAAAAAATAGGGAGGGAAGAAGGAAGAAAGGAATGAAGAAAAACAAATAAAACAGTGTAACTCTGGATGAAGCCCAAAGATCCCTAAAAGTGCACCTCCAGGAGAAACAAGTTAGATTAGCATGCCATCAATTCCCCTGACAGCAGAGCTTCCATGAGGAAGACGGAAGGCCACACACACTTGCATTGCTTGAGGATGTCAAGGCCAGCTAACACCAGATCAGACAAGCTGTGAAGCAACTCCGACTTAGATGTGGCCAAGGTGAACATCCTGATCAGGCTGCTGGAGAGAAGAAAGCATTTAATGAAATGGCTCTGGATTATGCTGCTTGGATTTTATAGCAAAATTGGAATCATCTGAACTGGGTCCAGAGGACCAATTCAAAGTACCCAATTTCATCATTAGCATAAAAGCAATAAAAATACAGCAGGAAGTAAGTTTGAGAATGTCTTCTAGATCATGGTAAAGGATTTAAGTTTAGTTCTGAAATAATGGCAATCAGAGAATTCTGTAAGTGGAATGACATGCTTTAATTTCATTTGAAAGTAAATTACTCTATTTTCTAAATTAATAATAAAACCAGATAGAGAGTATTGAAAATGGAAAACTATGCAATTGAAGTAAAGACGATAGAGCTGCCTGTTTCAATAACCCATAATAAAAATGGTAATTACATGGACCAGAGTGCTAGGAAAGGATAGGGTCAAAAATTGTCATATAAGGGAAATATTTCAAAGACAGTAACAGGGAGGTTTTTATGTACTAATTAGTTTATGTGAAAGGAAAAGAGAGAGAAGATGATTGATGAGTTGATGAGCATCACTATGATTATTTGCAGTTGAACAATTGAAAATTGAAATTCTCAGCTATTGAGATGAATGTCAGATTAGAGAATGTTCTTACTAAACATTTAAATGGGTTATTGTACAGCAGATTAATAGAAGTGAGTAAAAAGAAGAGGTCCAGAATAAATATATAAATTTAGGATTCATTGGTACATAGCTAACTTTTGTTTAATTTTATTAAGTATTTATTTATATATTTATTTATTTGAAAGGCAGAGTGACAGAGAAAGAGACAGAAAATGAGGGAGAGAGAGTGAGGTCTCTTTTTAAAAGATTTATTTATTTATTTGAAAGAGTTACACAGAGAGTGAGTAGAAGGAGAGAGAAAGAGAGAGAGACAGAAGTCTTCCATCTGCTGGTTCATTCCCAATGGGCCACAATGGCTGGAGCAGTGCTCATCTGAAGCCAGGTCTCCCAAATGGGTACAGGGATCATCTTATACTGCTTTCCCAGGCCATAGCAGAGAGCTGGATCAGAAGTGGAGCAGCAGGGATTCGAACCGGCGCCCATATAGGATGCTGGCACTGCAGGCGGCAGCTTTACCTGCTACACCACAGCACCCAAACACCCTGAGAAAGGTCTTTAATCTGCTGATTTATTTCCCAAATAGCCACAAGAGTTAGGTTTGGGCTAGGCTGAAGCCAAAAGACAGGAATTGCATCCTGATGTCCCACATGCATAGTGGGGGCCCAAGAATTTGGGCCATTTTCCACTGTCTATCCAGGTGCATTAGCAGGGAGATGTGTTTGAATCAGAGCAGCAGGGATTCAAATCAGCACTCTAACATAGGATGAGGGTATTACAAATAGCAGCTTACCATATTGTGTCACAACATAACACTGGCCCCTATTTTCATTATTTAAAAAAATTAAATAAAAATTGTAAGTATCCATCAGATATATTTATTTCAACATACACATAAATTATTTAATGCCCAATCAGGCTAAATATATCTATCTTTTTAAACATTATCATTTACTTTGATAGAAATGTTTAAAATCATTTCTTATAGTGTTTTTATAGAAAAATGTGCAGTATGGAGTCGGCACTGTGGCACAACTGGTTAATGCCCTCGCCTGAAGCGCCAGCACCCCATATGGGCACTGGTTCTAGTCTTGCTGCTCCTCTTCTGATCCAGCTCTCTGCTTTGGCCTGGGATAACAGTAGAAGATGGCCCAAGTCCTTGGGCCCCTGCTCCCACATGGGAGACCTGGAAGAAGCTCCTGGCTCCTGGCTACAGATCGGTGCACCTCTATCCATCACAGCCATCTGGGGTGTGAACCATCCAATGGAAGACCTCTCTCTCTGTCTCTCCTCTCTATGTAACTCTGACTTTTGAACAAATAAATAAATCTAAAAAAATTTTAAAAATTTTAAAAAGTGCAGTAAATAATCATTACCTAGGGTGACCTTGCTGTGCAATAGAATATCAGAACTTCTTAATCCTATCTTTGTCTTTGCATCTATTAAATAACCTTTCCTCATCCATATATATTATTTTTAAAATGCATTTATTTGAAAGGCAATGGCCAAGAAAGACATAAAGAGGGCACATCAGAGAGTGTGTCTACCTCTTGGTTCACTCACAAATGTCCACAATAGCAGTTTTAGGCCAGTAAGAAGTCAGAAGTCAAGAATTCCATCAAGGTTCTCACATGTGTAGCAGGAACCCAAACACTGGGTTGTCAACTGCAACTTTCCAGGCACAAAACCAGAAAGCTGAGTCAAACGTGTGAAGTAGCCTAATTTCAAACCAGGCACTACAATATCACATGCAGGCATCCCAAGTGATGGCATACCCACTTTACCATAATGTCTAACCTTATAGATGATATATAAAACCATGGAATTGAAGATATTATCCATGCACTTAATTGAGTACAGAGAGGAAAAAAAATAAAGGCAGGAGTTTTTTCAAGGGAAATGGATTTTATAGAATAAGAATAAGCAGAAAATGAGATTGGAGATAGCTAAAGAAAGAGAAAAAATAAGTGAATATGGATATTCCAGATGTTAGGTTCAGAGGATATTTCAGGGAGATATAATTATTAGCTGATTTCACTGTTAGGCTGAAAAAAGAGAGCTGATAATTGCCAATTTGACTCTGCATGGTTAGGTAGATAATTGGTGACCTGGAATAGTACAACTTTGGTAGAATGATGGAGAAGCATATGACTTGAATACTTGCAAAGAAAGTGTGGAATCAAATCCAGCAAGTTAAAACATTTCCAGCTAATCTGTTGTGAAGGAAGTAGAGAAATGAAATTAGTACAAAAAGTATTAATGGATGTCATGGACAAATTTTTAAAGAGACCCTCATGACACACAGTTCCTGATATTTATACCACTGTATAAACCTCTCCTAATGCTTGTGAATTACTTCAAAGTTATAGTTATGGTGAAAGTGAGGGGTTGTCGCTCACCTTATTACCTCGTATTATAAAAGACTCTATTGCTTACAGATTCTTTCTAAAGTCACCCAGCATCTTGATTGCTGCTTTGCAAATGGCCAGCTCCCTCATACCCTGATGTGCTGACACAAAGAATTTATTAAATAAAAAATTATAAATTTAAGCTTCTAAGTTTGTGCTAATTTGTGTATTTCATAGAAAAGAAAGAAAGAGGAAATCCATGGATATAGGGAAAAAGAACAACTGCACAAATCTACTCAGTTAATCTATAGAAATTAGAAAAGGAAATCAGAGTATATATTTTGATATTTGGTTCCATGTGACAGGAGCCTGAACTTTTCCTTAATTTTAAATTTTTTGGGGGGTCAGTACCTCCATGAAGTGTCATGTTTTCTCACAGCATCATATAGATACAATAGATGCTTCACCTATTTTGTCCCCATATTTTGCACCTCCAAAACTCACATGGCCCTTTTTTTATGCCCTTTATATTTTCTATCCTAAGCCAGCCAACTGCCTGGATTCTCCTGCTAAACAGCACTGAAAAACCAATAAAAATGCTCTGAAGTAGTAGACATGATAGAGAATAAAAATTTGAACTTCTTCAAGGAGAACACCATAGGACAGGGAAAGGAGTCTTGGACTTTTCAGGTGTGATGAGATGCTATTAAAGATTTTTGAATATCAAGATATATTTATTTTAAATCAAATCAGGCTGCCTGCTATTATTGAACAGGATAGATGTGTTGGACAACAATTATATTGCTTATGGTCTTTATGGTCTCTGTGTTTGCTTGGAATAACGAGAAATTATACACCTGTAATATAGAAAAGAGTAGAGGATGTCCAAAAATATAGGAACATGGGAGAATTGAGTGTGTTGAGGACAAATATACAAAAAACTGAAACTTTGAGGCAAGATAGATAATAAAGAGATGTGGGTTTCCATTTGACTTTATTTCAATTTTTATTTTGAAGGCGTAAAGGGAGGAGAAAGTTATGAAAACTTCTGATATAGCAGTAAAGCATATATTAAGTATGAGTGGTTGTAATTGTTCATAATATAATGAACAAAAATTGATTAATGAAATATGTGCATATTCTAAAGAATAAATTATATAGAATAAAGAACAGCATTGACAAGAACAGATAGAATTGTTGTCAAGATGGCATGTATTGGCTATTTTTTATCATATTCTATAAGACTAAACGGTGACATTATTGCTGTACATTTCATGACTTTTAAAGGCATGAATTACCATGTTGGCTAGTTTTTCATAAGGAGATGCACTTTACCAATTAATGTTTTTCAGGAAATATAGTATCTAAAATTCAGGCTTTTTAAACGTGACAACATAGGAAAGAAGATAGAATCCTTGTTTTGGCTATGACATGTATGAGCTTAAAAACTGACATTCCTGATTTTCTGAGAAGAGAGATTTGGAATAAATTGAAAACCAACAACTTTTCTGATAACCATCAGAGAACAGAGATCACAGGACAAACGTGCCTCTCGAAATCTCAAGAGACAGAGCATACTGAAAACAACCACTGAGATGTTTATCTGAGGAAAAAGATACTGGAGATTTACACTGATAAGGACACTTTATGACAGTTTTAGTGAATTGATGGAAGCTAAGTGTAGATTGGCTTGAGACTGAAAACTCCTTTGAGCCACAGTCTTGGGGTACTCCACATTTTTGTGAATTTCAGTTCCAGGAACCACATCAATTTCTCACAGTAAAGAGATGAGAAAGGTCTTTATTCAAGCAGCAGGACGAGGGAAACAACCATTTTGAAATATGCTCCAAAGTTTCTTCATGACAAGCTCCTCCTTCCCAAGAGAAAATAAGTTTATCAGGACCTCATGAACCTGGAGAATGGCAATGAGACAATTCCAAATCTCTTTAGTCTTACTGTGTCACCCAGAAAGATAAGCAAAAGAATCTAACAACTACAAAGATCAAATCCCCAGAATTCAGTAACATCATGGAATACTTTGCTCAGCCATATTTTATGTCACATCAACAGGACTCCTCCAGTAGAGCAGTAATGAGTAAAAATGGAAAGAGCTATAAAACAGATACTGTATTTAAGAAAAATTCTTGGGAAGAAAAAAAAAAGGATTAATCAGGAAAAATGGGAAACAAAACCAATGAATAATGTAAAGTAAGAAAAAAATTTACACATTAGTTCCACATATTAACAAAAACTGTAAGCCATATTAGAAGCCAAGAGAAATCTTAGTTTGAAAAGATCAAGTAAGAAAAAGGATCAGATCTAGACAGGATGTGTTTTTGGAAATTAGTAGATAAGAAATACGTAATAAATACAACTACATGGTAAGGACTGAAATGAAAACATGTTTACAAATGCAAATATAGTGGGTAACGTAAGCAGAGATATGATAATGTTAACAAAGAATCAGCAGAAAATACTGAACATCTAAATAACTGTACACAAATGAAAAAACAATGCCTTTTTTAGGCTTATCAGTAGACTGCACTCAGTCAAGTGGTGAAAAATATCAGTGAGTTTGAGACATGCCAACAGAAACATCCCAAAGACTGAAAATGGATGAAGTTTTCCCAAATTAAAGATAGATTCTGAACTATGGATCCCAGAAGCTTACAGAACAGCATTCAGGATAAAAGGTATGCAAATTAACACAAGGTCAAATCATATTAAACTGGAAAAAACCCTAAAGTGAAAATCTTGAAATGAAATAAACTGGAAGAAAATGATTACATTAACCTTAAAGGAGAGGGAGGGGAAGGAATGTATTGGATTTCTCTTCAGAAGCCATGTAAGCAAGGAGTGAAATATTTAATCTATTGAAAGAAAAACAGACTTAGAAATTTATGGATAATGAAATTATTCTTCAGGAAGTAGAAAAAAGACATATGACAAGAAAGTAGAGGAGGTTTATCATAAAATAAGTTATTCATAGAAAAGAAAAATAGTATAGTTCATAAAGCAAAGATTTACATAATGAACAGTGTCAAGGAGGAAATAAATGAGAGTAAAAATAAATTTTTATTTCCCCTATCCTTAATTGACCTAAATGACAACTCTCAAGTTATAATAGAAGAAACATTAGGTGATTTTAATATATACATAAATTAAATAAGTGACATTAATATTATCATAGATATCAGAGAAGATAATATTGATAATATCTTGATACGTGTCATTTAGACTACCCAGGATATAGCATACTGTTATTTAAAAGTGCACTTAGACTAGCTGTAAATGCATATCAAAAATTCTAGGACAATCCCTAAAAATAATTTTTAAAGAAGTATATTTGTTAAAATAGAAGAAAGAAATGTACTTACAAAGTGAACAATTAAAATCTGAGAAAGCAGAAATAAGATAAAGATAGAAAAGGGAAACAAAGAACAGTAATAATGAATAGAAAAGAATCACAAACAGACAGGGATTAAATGATGCCAATAATCACTATAAATGTGACTATTCTATCAGCTTAAAGACATGGATAACCACAGGTTAGGGAGACATGAAAACAAGATCCTTCTACATGTTGTCTCTAAGAAACCCCCTTTAAATATGAGGGCACAGACATGAAAAGAGAAAGAGCACAATAACACTAATATAAAAAAACCCACAAAACTAGAATATCTATGCTAATTTCAAACAAAGGATATTTCAAGGCCAGGTAAGTTATCTGACATATCAAATAATGATCTCCTATAAGACAAAAGTCTCTTTAGTATGTTAGTAGCTTATATCAGAGCATCAAAATACATGAGGCCAAAACTGAGAGAACTATAAGGAAGAATAGACATCATATTATATTTGGAGATTTCCAAACCTGTATTTTAGTAATTTATAGATTCCGCAAGTTCAAACTCAGAAAACATATTTGAAATGAACAAGATCATTAATCAAAAAGATTGAATTAACATTCATATAATATTTCAGCCACAAACAGCAGAACATTCACTCTTCTCAACTTCTCATAGATAATGAAAAAAGATAAACCACATTTTGGTGAATAAAATATACCTTAATAAATTAGTGAAATAAAAATTATTCAGTCTATCAGTTGATGATGATTTAAACTTGAAATCAGCATTTGAAATATAGTCAGAAAAATCTCAGCACATGTGGAGATTAATGACACATTTTAAAATAATACTTCTAAATTTGTTAAAATATATTAAGGGACAGGCCAGCACTGTGGCATAATGGGTAAAAGCCACTGCGTGCAACATTGGCATCCCATGTGGGTGACAGTTTAACTCCCAGCTGCTCCACTTCCAATCCAGATCCCTGCTAATGTGCCACAGAAAAGAGAAAAAAATAGCCCAGTCTTTGGGCCCCTGTAACCACATGGGAGTCCCAGATGAAGCCCCCAGCTCCTGGTTTGGGCCTGGCCCAGTTCTGGCCATTGCAGCCATTTGGGGATTGAACCAGAGGATGGATAATCTCTCTCTCTCTCTCTCTCAATCTCTCTCTCTCTCTCTCTCTCTCCCTCTCCCTCTCCCTCCTCTCCCTCACCCTCTGTATAATTCTTTCAAATAAAAATTAAAAAGAAAAAAGAATTAAGGATAAAAAAGCAAACTCAGGCACAATAGCAACAAAAATAATAAAATACTCAGTAATACTATTAACCAAAGAGGTGAAACACTTCCATACTTACAATTGCAAAATATCAATGATAAAATTAGATACACAAATAGGAGATCATCCTCTGATCATGATTTGGAAGAATTATTATTATTAAAATGAAAATGCCATATAAACTGATCTATGAAATCCCTACAAGAAGATCAATATCCTTTATATAAATACAGGAAACAATTCTAAAGTTTAATTGTAACCACAATATAATATAATAAGCACACAAACTTGAGCAAAGAAAACACTGGAGGAAGATATAATTCTTCTTGATTTAAAAATGAATTACAAGGGTGGGCACTGTGACGTAGTGTGGTAAGCCTTCACCTGTGGTGCCAACATCCCGTCTCATCCTGCTGATCCTCTTCAGATCCAGCTCTCTGCTATTGCCTCAGAAAGCAGTGGAAGATGGCCCAAGTGATTGGGCCCCTGCACCCTCATGGGAGACCCAAAGGGAGGTAATGTCTCCTGGCTGTGGATCAACACAACTCTGGCCATTATGCCCATTTGGGGAGTGAACCAAAGGATGGAAGACCTTTCTCTCTGTCTCTCCTCTCTGTCTATAACTCTAACTCTCAAATAAAGAAATAAAAAAAAATTAAAAATGATTATAATGCTACAGTAATAAAACAACATACTACTGGCCTAAACAGACTATGGAACAGAGTAGAGATCCCAAAAATAAATCCATGCACATACAGTGAATTGGTCTTCAAAAAGAAGCTACTGCCATCCACATGAAAGACCTGGATGAAGTCCCTGACTCCTGGCTCTTACACTCTCTCTCTCCTTCCCTTTCTCTCCCTGTCTCTGTCATTCTGCCTTTCCTGCAAATAAAACAAATCTTAAGAAAATGATTCTATAAAGGTATGCAGGGGGAAAGCTTAACATTAACATGGCAAAGATTTTTTGGATATGACTGCAAAAGTATTGGAATAAAAGCAAATATAGACAAGTGGGGTTACATCAAACTGAAAAGCTTCTTCACAATAGGCAGCAATCAACAGATTGAAAAGACACTCTGCAGACTGAGCAAAAATATTTCCAAATGCTACATGTAATAAAATGTTAAAATCCAAAATATATGAGATATTAAAATTCAAAAGTTAAGCAACCTAATGGCAAATGGATAAATACCCAAATAAAAATGGTCTTGCAGGGAGACAAAAATAGTCTGAAAAGCCCTGTAAAACTAGAGGAGAAATTGAAGAAATAGTTGTTAATATCATCCCAAATCACAAAGTAACAGATCCAAATGGTTTTACTAGTGAATTATATCAAATGCTAAAATGAAGAAATATACTATTTCTCTGAAATCTCTTCCAAAACAAAGAAGCAGAGGGGACACCTCCTAATTCATTTTATTCAGTCAGTGTTACAGTAAAACCAAACCACATAAAATCATAACATGAAAGAAAACTCAGCCTTAACTCTTATGAATATAGGTCTAAAATCCTCAACTAACTATTAGCAAATTAAATACAATAATACATAAACACAACATGCGCTGGAGAAATGTTATCAAAATTGAGTTATATGAGGCCAATTCAAGATTCAAAAGTCAAAAATTGTAACCAAACTATGCACCAATAAAAGAAGAAAAGCTATACATTATAAATTGTTGAAGCATTCAACAAAATCTAATACACATTTATTGCAATAACTCTCAGTAAATAAGGAATAAGGAGCATTTCTACAACTTTATAAATAGTATCTACAAAACAACCCTATAGTTGACATCATACATAAAGGTAAGAAACTGTAGCTTTCTCCACCATCAAGAACAAAGTATGGATGCTACTTCAGAACTTTTCTATGCAACATCATAATGTTAAACCTAGCTAGTGCAGTAAGAACTAAAAAGGATACCAAAGAGATAGAGTTTTAGGGAAGCAATTAAATGTTTTCACTGATTATTGTACCATCTATCCCCAAAATTTCTAGGTACTGAGAAAAAAAATTCTGAACTAACACACTTATAGCCAAATTTCAGGCTAAAATGCTAACATACAAACATCAATTGTTTATATTTATACTTAGAATGTATGATTAATGATACAATATCATTTAATTAGCATAAAATGAAATATTTGGATACAAAATATATAGAAGATGTACAAGTGCAATATCAGAAAACTCTCAAAAATAATAAACTATATAATAAATTCAGGAACCAGCACTGTGGCGCAGCAGGTAAAGCTACCACCTGCAGTGCCAGCATCCCATTTGGGCATTGGTTCCTGTCTGGTGGCTCCACTTCCAATCCAGCTTTCTGCTGTAGTCTGGGAAAGCAGTAGAAGATGGTGCAAGTCCCTGGGCCCCTGCATTCACATTGGACACCCAGAAGATGCTTCTGGCTCCTGGCTTAGATTGGCCCAGCTCCAGCCGTTGCAGCCATGTGGGGAGTGATTCAGTGGATGGAAAACTTACTCTCTCACTTTCTCTCTCTCTCTTCCTCTCTCTCTCTCACCTCTCTGCCTCTCTGTAACTCTGCCTTTCAAATAAATAAATAAATCTTTAAAAAGATAAATTCAGAAATATTTCTACCTGAAGTGTGGGAAGATTCATTCATTCTTCCCAACCTGATCTCTAAAGCCAACAAAATCTGTATTATCCCAAGCAAACTATTTTACTATTTAGTCAATATCAACAAAATAATTCTATAAATTATTTGGAAATAAAGACAGAATAGTCAACAAAATACATAAAATGAAGAAGAAATTTGAAGACTAATGATACAGGAATTCAAGATTACTGTGAAGTTAGTGCAATCAAGACAGCATGGTATTAGTGAAAAAACAGCCACAGAGATCAATAAGCTGGAAAAATATTGCATAATTAGAACTTCAAAAATATACCCAACACAATTTTGACAAAGGAGCAAAGGCAACTCAATAGAGAAAGAACAGATTTTTCACCAAATGGATTCTAGCAAAAATAGATGTACCTATTGAAAAAATTACTCTAGATGTTGACCTCACACCTCTCATAAGAATTAACTCAAAATGGATAGTACACTTAAGTGTGAGGAAAATACAAAATTCCTAGAAGACAATGTTGGAGAAAATCTAACCAATGGTGGTTTTAATGGTAAATTTTTATTCAGTTGTTTATCATTTTATTTATTTATGTGAGAGGCAGAGACACAGAAAAAAGTAAAAAGACAGATAGACAGAAACAAATAGCTCCTATCCACTGGTTCATGTCTTGGATGCCCATAACAGTCAGTCAGAATTCAATTTGGGTCTCCAATGTGTGGAAGGAACCCCATTGGTTGATCCATCACTATGCCTGCAGGTGTCTGTATTGACAATAAGATGAATCAGAAGCAGCTAGGTCTGAAACTCAGACACTCCACTACAAGACAAAGGCATCTTAACTGCGAGGCCAAAACCCCTGTCATTGGTAAAAATTTTTGAAATCAACATAAAAAGCATAATCCATCAAAATGTTATAATTTAATAAATAAAATACTTGCAGTTTGCAAAAGATCTGATAAACAAAATGAAGAATACAGTGACCAAATGGAGATTTATTTGCGAAACAGACTATCAGATTTAAAAATTTATATCAGAAAACCTCTTAAAACTTTAGAATAAGGCAAAAGCTCCCCTAAAATGACCAAAGAATCTGGATAAAGACTTTAACAAGGGAGAATTGCAGAATATGCAAATGGAAATATGCTCAACACCATCTCTCATTAGAGTATCACATATTAAAATACAAATGATATATCAGTAACATTAGAATGTTAAAAATACCAAAAAAAAAAGACTTCATAAAATGCTGTATACAGAGTAACAATAGCTTTCCTTTAGTACTTTATTGGAAAATTCCATGTATTTTTAACATGGTCTAACAACCACACACCTAAGTATTTAACTAACTGAATTTAAAATTTATGTCCACATAGAACCTACACATGCATTCTAAACAGTTTTAATCATATTCCCCCAAAATTAAGGAAGTAGCAGAGGATGGCTATAGTGTTTGAGTCCCTGTCATGCACATGGGAGACATAGATGAAGCTCCTGACTCTGGCCTGGTTCAGCCCCTACTGTTACAGCCATTTTGGGAGACAACCCAAAGTTGGAAGATGAATCAATCAATTTCTCTCTCTCTTTCTTGCTCTCACTCCCCCCCACCCCCTTCTCTCTATAATCCTGCCTTCTGAATAAGATAAATAAATCATTTAAAAATGAAAAGAAAACACTACACAAATTCTGGTAGACAGACATCCTTCAGTGTATCTTATAAATCCTTAAAATTATCAGAATCATTTAAAAAAAAGAAAATTCTGCTACATTTCATAAAACAGAGGGAGTTAAGAAGATATGACAACAAATGTGACATGGTAACCTTGATTTTACCCTGGGCATTAGGAATAAACTAAATTATAAATAAATCTGTACCAATTATAGATATTAGTTAATAATAATCTATCGATAGTGGTTCACTAATGCAAACAAATACACTATACAATACTATTCTACATTGTTAATAACTGAGGACATTGTTGCACAAAGCATGGGATCTTTCTGGACAATATTCTCAACTTTTATGAAAAAATGTGAAACTTTTCTAAAAATAATATCAGTATCCCTGGGTTTGAATACCTCTGCTTCAAATTCCAGCTTTCTGCAGATGTGCACCTTGGGCAGTAACTATGTGATGTTTTAAGTTGTTGGGTTCCTGCCACTCATGTGGAAAACCCAAAATTAGAGCCTCACTGTCACAGAAATCTGATGAATGAACCAGTGAATGGGAGATCTGTTTCTCTGTCTCTCTCTGTGTGTCTCTGTCCCTTTGTTATTCAAATAAAACAAATAACATTTTCTTTTAAAAAAAAGAAAAGATATTTTTCAGAAGAAGAATCTTCAAATTCTTTAAATTTTGAGGGGCTGGTACTGTGGCATAGTGGGTAAAGCCGTCGCCCACAGTGCCAGCATCCCACATGGGCAACAGTTTGAGTTCTGGCTGCTCCACTTCTGACCCAGCTCTCTGCTGTGGCCTGTGAAAGCAGTAGAAGATGGCCCAAGTGCTAGGGCCCCTGCACCCATGTGGGAGACCCGGAAGAAGCTCCTGGCTCCTGGCTTCAGGTTGGCACAGCTCCAGCTATTGCGGCCAATTGGGGAGTGAACCAGAGGATGGAAGACCTCTCTCTCTGTGCCTCTTTCTCTTTGTGTAACTCTGCCTTTCAAATAAATAAATAAATAAATCTTTCAAAAAATTCTCTAAATTTTGAATTTAATAGAGTAGTAATATTTATTTTAGCTAACAAGATGCTGATTTTGATGCATTTCCTAACTTGACTATTTAGTTGCTTTGTAATTATGAAAATGAGTCACATTATTGATAACAAATAAATAACTAAGTAATAATTTCTCTTTCTTACATGAAAATAACAAAATTTCATTTCTCATGCCTGTAAATCAGAGGATGAAGGCTATGGAAGAACATTAAAATAATAAAAATGAGGTAGTTTCCCAGTTTTAGATAGCATGTTAACTAATTAAACATGTTGACACAAAATTAACTGAAACTCCCTGGGATTTACCATATTTAGCCTAGGAAATCTGTATTTGCAATGACTAAGCAAAGTCTAGCAAAAACAGTGCTAAACATAATATAGTGTAACAAGAATAATTTATAGTTATTTGTGTTGGTCCCATAATGTACTTTAAAATTTTATATTGAAATATGATCATTTCATTATGTTCACTGTGAAATACATGTAAATATATAACTGTCACCCTAGGCATGTTCCTCATTGCAGTTATTCCTGTAAGTTAATTGTTCCCATTTCACAAATAATCTGCTTTTTTTTTATTCTTTTTTTGACAGGGAGAGTTAGACAGTGAGAGAGAGACAGAGAGAAAGGTCTTCCTTCCATTGGTTCACCCCTCAAATGGCTGCTACAGCCAGCACACTGTGCTGGTCTGAAGCTAGGAGCCAGGTACTTCCTCCTGGTCTCCCATGTGGGTGCAGGACCCAAGCACTTGGGCCACCCTCCACTGCCTTCCTGGGCCACAGCAGAGAGCTGGACTGGAAGAGGAGCAATGAGAACAGAACCAGCACCTCAACTGGGACTAGAACCTGGGGTGCCAGTGCTGCAGGCAGAGGATTAGCCTAGTGAGCCACGGCACCAGTCTATAATCTGCTTTTTGACATTCATCTGCTACAAGCATCATTTTCAATATTAAGCAAAGGAAGGATTTGATGCAATATACATATTTATTATCCATTTTATGTACATATTTATAAATTTATATGAATGTATACATTTTAGGTGCTTCAAAACCAATGCCATTGTTGTCTGAATGAGTAACCTGGAACAAGGGTACTGCAAAAAATTATTGAGAAATGAAAAAATACTTGTCTGGGCACTGGAAATATAATACAACAAAGAAAACATATCCAGCTAACACCTAAGTAACTCATTCTTCAAAAATAACAATAACAGTGGAATTAAGTAAAAATTTTATAATAAATGTAATCAAAATGTTAGAAAACAAAACTTGGAGATGTTTATATGAGTGTTGACACAATATTACCTAAAATGCCTATATGACCAAAAGACCACAACAGAAAATTAATGATTAAAAATCTAACTTGGGGCCAGTGCCTTGGCTCACTAGGTTAATCCTCTGCCTGTGGCACTGGCATCCCATATGGGCACTGGTTCTAGTCCTGATTGCAGCTCTTGCAATCCAGCTCTCTGCTGTGGCCTGGGAAAGCAGTGGAGGATGGCCCAAGTGCTTGGGCCCCTGCACCCACATGGGAGACCAGGAAGAAGAACCTGGCTCCTGGCTTTGGATCAGTGCAGCTCTGTCACAGCCATTTGGGGAGTGAACCAACAGAAGGTAGACCTTTCTCTCTGTCTCTCTCTCTCTCACTGTCTGTAATTCTATCTGTCAAATAAATAAAAAAAAAACTAACCCAAGAAGTTGTATAAAGGGGCTGGCATTGTGGTGAGGATAGCTAAATTGCCTCCTCCAATGCCTACATCCCATTTGGAGTACTGGTTCAAGTCCCAGCTGCTTAGCTTCTGATCTCTGCTAATGTGCTTTAGAAAGCAGTGGAAGATGATCTAAGTTCTTGGACTCTTGCCACCAATGTGGGAGGCTGAAATGAAGTTATGGGCTCCTGGCTTCAGCCTGGCCAGTGCCAGCTGTTGCAAATGGCAGATGTGATGAGAAGAACTCTCTCTCTTTCCCTTTAAGATAACTAAATAAATCTTTTTTAAAAAAATTTAAAAAAGAACTTGCATAAATAAAAAATAAAAAATAAGCTAAAAGAAGACAAGAATAATAAATATCATAAGGATAACCATAGGAAATAACTGAATAGAAAATGTATAACACATAAGGCAACAAAGGCAGGTGTTGATTCCTTTGATAATCCAACCAACTAGCTGACAAAACTAAAAAGAATAAAGGAAAGAAATGCAGATATTCAACAACAATGATCAAATAGTGTCATGACTACAAACCTGAAAATCTAATATAATATTGAAATGCAAAGAGGGAATTACAAGAAAATTTACATCAATAAGTTTGAAAAGCTAGACCAAAGAGATAAATCGCTAAGAAAATAGCACTTTCAAGAATGAACAGATAAAATATACGGCATAAATCTTCCCACAACTATGAAACAATCTTACAAAGAAAAATCCCACAATAGATTACTATAACTGAACTATATATTAAACACTGAAATGAGAGATAATATCAATTTTTACTTTTGATCATAAGTTGTAAAACAATTATACTTCTATTTATCAGCAAAACAACTCAAAAAGAAAAAAAGTAACTCAGATATAATATACCACAGCATATATGTGTGTATAAAGCATAAAGTAGATGATAGATGGTAGGTAGATAGATGTTAGATATATACAGAGACAGATACATGCCACAGAACATGAAATTCCATAAAACATTAGCAACATTACAGGAAGTAATACAGAGATGTCAATTTTTCTCCAGGATTACCCATCTACCTATCTAGTATAAACTTCGTAAAAGTTTAGTGAGTTGTTTTATGTGTATGGGATGAATTAACAATTTAAAAAAGTATATAGGAAAGTGGCAGAGTGGCCAAAACACACTTGAATGAGTATAATTTGGTATTGCCCTATTGTATCATTTTTGTAAGTTGATCATAATTCAAATATCAATGTATTGGAGGTAGAATATGAAATCCATTTATATTTTTTGTAATATCTATTTTCAACCTATTTTTAAAAATGTTCTCAGTAATATAATCTCATACATTTAATTCTGTTTTCCAATTGCTTTCTGATGTTCCTTCATATCATGTTAACTTCATGTTTTCATGTATCATTATTTTTCAACTTGAATAGACTGCTTAGTATCAGCAGATATATCTCAACTAATACTTGTATATACATGTAGCTATATGATCACTTTTTTAAAAATATAAATCAAGGTTCCTGTATGTTAAATAATTACTCAAAAGTTTAGTAAGCAAAATTGCAGGTAGTGTGCTATTCCTCCCTTTGCAACTTGTATTTTGTGAGGTGTATTGTGCATATATCTCTCATGTAACTCTGGGAATCAAAGGAGACTGGTAGTGTTTACATTTATTTTCAAATAATAGAATGAGAATCTCAGTGGATCCTGGTTAAGGAACTACTATAAACCATAACAAGATATTTAATGTTCTTTTGTACTCATTGGCTTTGTAATTATACATAGTAACTTTTTTTTAAATGACATGGGTATCACTACAATTTAGTGGTTCTGCAAGTATGCTCATCAGACAAGTAACATAGCCCTACTTGTGAATTTGTTTGAAATATAAATTTTTAAGTCTCTCCTAGTCCTACTAAATAATAAATTTAGACTTGCATGTTGGAATTGAGGAAGATTAAAAAAACTCAGAAAATTTATTCCAATACAAGCTGAATTTTTCTTTTTTAAAAAAAACTATTTTAATTTTTAAAGGTAAGCAAATTTCATATATATAGATTTAGGAACATAGTGATACTCCCCACCTTATCCTCTCTCCTGCCCACAGTCCCACCCTTTTTCTTCCTCCCTGTTTTATTCCCTCTCAGTTTTTACAGTGGTCTACTTTTAGTTTACTTCATACCCATAAGAATAACCATATACTAAGTAAAGAGTTCAATAAATAGTAAGAAGAAAAAAACACTGTTCCTCAACAGTATATACTAGGACTGTAAACAATCATCCAATCTCAAAGTAGCAATTTCACTTCTATACATTTTTTTGTACTCTGTTTGATACCTTAGATCAGGGAAAAAATGGTACTTGTCTTTTTGGGAACAATGTCATATAAAAGGATACTTTAAGTTCATGAGAAATTGAATTAAATGATAAATTTATTTGGTATAAAAATTGAAATCCATGTTTAGTTATCTCACAAATATATTCTCATGAACTTTTTGAAGTACCCTCAACTCATGAGTTTCTGTAGGAAAAGGACTATTAATGCCAGTTAAAAAAAAAAAGAATACAGAGTAACAAAGAAAACAACAACAATCCAGTGTCTTAACCTAATCAACAGAGAAGGGAACCTACAACAAACACCACTAATGCAGAGTCATTGAAATTGTTTTCTCTAGGGGTAAACCTAGTCCCTGATGCCTGCACTATCTCTCTTCAACTGCAGGAATAGTCAGTGAAATATTACAGTAAAAAAGGAAATATAAGGTTTAAATGTCAATTTCTGAGCAGTAAAATATGAATATATTGGATGATGTTTATATAATGGCTAATCCATGAAATATAAAAACAAATACAACTTATAAATGAGATTACTGGAAAGATACACACTCATACACACACACATGAGCAGGAAGTGAATAGAAAATTAAGACGGTTCATGCAGGTGAGGGGCTGTCATTTATGTGGTGCCTGGCTCTTTTCTTCCCAGGGTGACCTGATTCCCCAAGTTCTCAGAAGACATTGGAAGCAAGGTCTCAGTCCCAGACCTTGATCTCTCAGAATAGCTGTGTCTCGGATCTGACCTCATTTTATGTTGCCAACATAAGTTCCATAGACTAGGTAACTACAGTAAATTCTCATCCACCATTAGCTGCAGACAGGCATTAATCTAAACTCTGATCCAGAGATTAGCTATTTTTTGAATATGATAAAATGTGTGGGGTTTTGCTTCTGATTTCTTCTTTTTTAAAAAAATATTTTGACTTTCATTATTTTTGTGGTCTTTCATTTCTTAATTAATTTTTATTGCCAAATAGTATGCCTTATAAAAGATATACTGAACTCTGTTTTTCTTGCACATTAGTATTTGGGTTGCTTTCATATTTGGCTTTCATGAATATTGCTGCAGTGAGCCATTATGGGCATATAAATTTTGTATCTTTTAATGGCCTACCTGGGAGATAACCTGCTGAGGCCATAAATAGTCCCATGTAGAACATGTTGAAAGACTGTCAAATTATTTTTCATAATGCCTGCACTATTTTATTTAGGTATATGATGGTTCCATGTTCTTAATGTCCCTGTCAACATTTATCTATGACTGAATCAGTCATTTTACTATATATGAATTTATATCTTCCTGAAGATTTGATTGCATTTCAAATGACTAATATTTTTTGCTGTATTAAAATTAAATCTCTTACTGAAATCACTGCTTTGTTTTAAAAATTGCATGTTCTTATATTTTGTATTTTTCAAATATGAAATCCAAGTTTTTTAAATTTTTCTTAGTGGTATTTTCAGTTTGATGCTACATTGAATGTTAATGCTAGTTGTACTTTCATAATATTTATTTATGATACACAGAAATATATTTGATACTTATATCTTTATTTTATAATCTGAACATCACTGAGTTTTACTTTGGCATTTTTGTGAATACCTCAGAATGTCTTTTGCTTGCAAGATATGTCTTAGGTGTTACAAATCATGTTTGTCCCTTTGTATGCAATCTGGAATTTTTTCTTTGTGTGTGTGTGTGTGTGTGTGTGATTTTCACAAGTTGTATGAAAAAAAAATTTCTCCACAGTCAAGACAAGTGCTATTCAAAGTCATGAAATCTTAAAATGTTAATTCTACTTCTATAGATTACCATTTAGGTGTTCTATTAGTTATCAAATATCAGAGATTGTATTTGTCCTTTTGTGGCTGGCTTATTTCACTAAGTATGATGTTTTTCAATTACATCCATTTTGTTCCAACTGAAAGGATTCCATTTTTTTTAACTGCTGTGTAGTAAGTGTTCTGTGGTGTACATACCCCATAATTTATTTCATCTTTAGTTGATGGACATTTGGATAGATTGCATATCTTATCTGTAATGAATTGAGCTGCAATAAATATGGGGGTACAGGTACTCTTGCATATGTAAATTTCATTCCCTCTGGATAAAAATCCCAGGAGAGGAATGGCTGGGTTATATGGTAGTTCTATATTCATGTTACTGAGGTATCTTGATACTGTCTTCCAGAGTGGCTATACCAGTTTACAATTCCACCCACAGTGGATTAGAATACCTTTTTCTCCACATTCTCACCAGAATTTGTTGTTTGTTGATTTCTGTATGAAAGCCATTCATATGTGGGTGAACTGAAACTTCATTGTGGTTTTGATTGTATTTTCCTGATAGCTAGTGAATGTGACCATTTTTTCATGTGTCTATTGGCCATTTGGATTTCCCATTTTGAAAAATGACTGTTTAACTGGGTTTTGTGTTTTGCTGTTGTGGAGTTTCCTGATCTGTTTGTAGATTCTGGTTATTAATCCTTTATCAGTGGCATGGTTTGCAAATAATTTCTCCCATTCTGTTGGTGGCCTATTCACTTTGCTGAGTGTTTTTTTTTTTTTTGCAGTGCAGAAATTACATCTCAAATTGATGTAATCCCATTTGGCAATTTTGGTTTTGATTCGCTGAGCATCTGGGGTCTTTTCCAAGAACTCTTGGTCTATGCCAGTGCCTTGTAGTGTTTCCCAAAGAATTATTTAATAATATGATGATATTGAGTCATAGATTTAGGTCATTAATATATTTTGAGTGGATTTTTTGTAGTGAGTAGGGTAATATTCTTGTTTCATACTTCTGCATGTGGAATCCCAGATTTCCCAGTACCATTTGTTGAAGAGAATATCCTTGTCCCAGGGATTGATTTTAGCTCCTTTGTCAAAGATAATTTGGTTGTAGATGTGTGGATTGATTTTTGGAGTTTCTATTCTGATTAATTGGCCTGTACATCCTGCAAATTCTTGGATGTTTTGATTATAAATGTCATGCAGTATATCTTGCGTCATAGAAGGAGTTTAGCAGGATTTCCTCTTTCAATTTTTTGAATAGGTTTAGAAGAATTGGAGTTTGTTCTTTAAATGTCTAGTAGAATTCAGCAGTAAAGCCATTAGTCCTGTGCTTTTTTTTTGCTGGGAGGGTCTTTATTACTGATTCAATTTCTATCTTGTTTTTTTGGTCTGTTTAGGTTTTCTGTGTCCTCATGGTTCAATTTAGGTAAGTTGTATGAGTCCAGAAAATTAACCATTTCTTCTAGGTTTCCTGATTAGTTGGCATACTGTTCTTTGTGGTAATTGCTAATGATTCTTTTTATTTCTATGGTATCCACTGTTACATTTCCTTTTCCAGTTCTACTTTTATTTCTTTGTATTCTTCCTCTTTTTTGGTTAATTAGGCCAGTGTTGTTTCAATTTTGTTTATTTTTTCAAAAAACCTGCTTTTCATTTTGCTGATCTTTTGTATTCTTTTTTTGGTTTCAGTTTTGTCTATTTTTTTCTCTAGTTTTAAGGGTTTTTTTCCTCCTACTAATTTTGG
The DNA here is from genome assembly GCF_051225735.1 of Oryctolagus cuniculus. NCBI lineage: Eukaryota > Metazoa > Chordata > Mammalia > Lagomorpha > Leporidae > Oryctolagus > Oryctolagus cuniculus. Next base: position 615,122 of record NC_142885.1, on the reverse strand, counting down.
GTTGTTTTATGCTTGTTTTTCTAGGACCTTGAGATGCATTGATAGCTCATTTATTAGGTTCCTTTCCAATATATTTCTTTTTTTTAAGATTTATTTATTTATTTGAAAGGCAGAGTTACAGAGAGGCAGAGTCAGAGAGAGAGAGAGGTCTTCCATTTGCTGGTTCACTCCCCAGTTGGCCGCAAAGGCTGGAGCTGCTCTGATCCAAAGCCAGGAGCCAGAAGCCAGAAGCTTCCTCCAGGTCTCCCACATGGGTGCAGGAGCCCAAGCACTTGGGCCATCTTCTACTGCCTTCCCAGTTCATAGCAGAGATCTGGATCAGAAGAGGAGCAGCCAGGACTAGAATTGGTGCCCAAATGGGATGCCGATGCTTCAGGCCAGGGCATTAACCCACTGCACCACAGTGCTGGCCCCTCCAATTTCTTGAAGTAGTGACCAGTTGCTATAAACTTTCCTCTTAACACTTCTTTTGCTGTATCCCAGAAGTTTTCATATATTGTATTGTCATCTTTATTCATTTCAGAAATTTTTTTCTATTTTTATTTCTTCAGTGACCCAGTTTCATTCAGGATCATATTGTCCAGTCTCCATGTATTTGCATGTGGTCTAGAGATGCTTGAGTGGTTGATTTCCAGCTTCATTCCTTTGTGGTTATAGAAGAAGCATAGTATGATTTCAGTTTTTTTGAATTTGCTGAGACTAGCTTTGTGGCCTAGTATGTGGTCTATCCTAGAGAAAGTTGCATGCACTAGTGAGGAGAATGTACATTCTGCATCTGTAGGATGAAAAATTTTGTTGGAGCTGATGCTGAGGCATAGCAGGTAAAGCTGCCACCTGCAGTGCCAGCATCCCATACGGGCACTGGTTTGAATCTAGGCTGCTCCACTTCTGATCCAGCTCTCTGTTATAACCTGGGAAAGCAGTGAAAATGACCCAAGTCCTTGGGCCCCTGAACCCTCATGGGAGACCCAGAAGAAGCTCCTGACTCCTGGCTTTGGATCAGCACAGCTCAGGGCATTCCAGCCAATTGATGAATGAACCAGCAGATGGAAGGTCTCTCTCTCTCTCTCTCTCTCTCTCTCTCTCTCTCTCTCCTTTTCTCTGTTTGTAACTCTGACTTTGACATAAGTAAATAAATCTAAAACGAAAAGTTCCGTAGATATCGGTTAGATTCTTTTGTTCTATAGCGTCTATTAGCTCTGTTGTTTCTTGCTGATTTTCAATCTGGTTGATTAGTTCTTTGCTTCAAGTAGAGTATTAAAGACCCCATTACTATTGTATTGGGGTTTATGGCTCCCTTTAAATCCATTAACAGTAGTCACATATTCCTGTTGAATTGACACCTTCTTTGTCTCTTTAAAATTTTTTTATGTTAAAGTCTATTTTGTATGATATTAGGATGGCTATACCATCTGTTAACATGGAATAACTTTTTTCATCTGTTTACTTTCAGTCTGCATGTGTTTTTGTTTGGGGGATGTGTTTCTTATATGCAGCAATTAGATGGGTTTTTTTTAATCCATTCAGCCGCTCTGTATCTTTTAACCGGAGAGTTGAGGCCATTTACATTCAAGGTGAATATTGATAAGTAACAACTTGGCCCTGCCATTTTTCCATAAATATTCATATTGTTTACTTTGGTTTTCCTTTAAACTTTTACTTGGAGATTTTCTGGTTTCACCTTTTGTAGCGATGACTATGTTTCTGTGTATAGCATACCCTAAAGCATATTTTTTATGGCTGTAGGAGCAGTGACAAACTCTTGATTTCTGATTGTTATGAATTCTTTATTTCACCTTTATTCATAAGTGAGAGCTTTGCTGAGTATAGTATTCTGGGTTGACAATTTTTTTTGCTTAAGACTTGGAATACATCTTGACATTCTTTCTTAGCCTGTAGGGTTATTGTCGCTCCCCCTCTTCGTGGAGGAGCAACACTGAACCCTGCGCTGTTCTTTCGTCTGCTCGGCCCTCCCCGGGTTTGCTGCTGGTTCTTCCCGGGTTGGCTACTATCCCTTCCACCTCCGTGGAAGGGCAGTTCCCCCTGGCCGCATTCCCCACTTCCGCAGGGGAGCGGCACACCGCCGGCCGGGTCTCTCGGGGGCTGCACGGGTTCCCTTAGATGTTCCCCATAGATGTTCCTGGTGCATGCCGTCTCTCTCCTCCTTTATAGTCCTCCTCCGCCAATCCCAACTCGGCTGAGTATGCTGCTCTCCAATCAGGAGCAAGTCCTACAGTTAATTGGTTGAACTGGAGGCAGCTGTGCGGAAGCTGTTTACTTCTCTCCCAGCGCCATATTGTGGGAGAGCAGATGCATAGAATAAGTCCTAATTCGAGTAACTTAGTCCAGTCCGGATTGCTCCCCACAGATCCCCCTTTCTTTTTATTTTTTAGCGTTGATACGCGCCTGTCTTCGGTGTCCCGCGGAACACACTCTGCTCTACTTGCTAGAGTTGCCACAGGCTCTTACAAGTCCTATCAATCAGGAAAACCGAATCCGGGTCCTCTCTTCGCCATTGTGAGGAGGTTTTTAGGCGCTGATGCATGCCTGTGTTCGGTGCCCTGCAGCGCATGCTCTGCTCTGCCCGCAGGGGCTTACAAAACCTATCAGGCAAACCGAATCCAAGCCTTCTCATTGCCTTATTGTGGGGGAGACTTATTAGTGTTGGTTCGTGCCTATCTTCGGTGACCTGCAGCTCATACTCTGGTCGAGCTTTGCTGGCGCTTACCGCCTTAAATCAGGCAGACCGAATCCAAGCCTTCTAATTGGCATGTTGAGGGGAGGCCTTATTTTTCTCTATTTCTCTATCTCCGGGCATTCCTACCTCTCCCATTTCACTTCTATCTTCCAGCATTCCCATTTCTCTTTTACTTCACTTCCAAACTTCTGTTTCTCTTATCCCTGCGGCTTTCCGGCACCTCGCCCCGCCGGCGGGTTCCCGGCTCTGCGCCGCTTCAGCCCGCGCGCCTCTCTGCGCGGCTTCCCGGCTTTGCGCGGTCCGCGGTCTCCACGCTTAACCCTTTCGCGTCTGAACCACGGCCTACGCCAGCGTTCCCTATCTATTCACGCCCCGTGCTCTCTCTGCACGCGGCGGCTTCCGCGAGTAACACAGCGTAGCTTGCGTCTCCGCCACTAGGATTCAATCTAAGTTCCCCGGGCTAGCCTGGCGAATTCAACCCAGCGTACGTCTCCGCCCCACGATCTGGCTTCCCGTCCTTTGCTCCCCGGGCTAATCAGACGGATCCCAATCTGGCTTGCGTCTCAGCTTCTGGTTTTAACTTTTCACCCCCTATTCCCGGGCTAACTTGAGAATCCCAAAGTGGCTTTCGTTTCCGCCTTGGCCTGCCCCCCGCGGCTTCAATTTCCCTAACATTTTTCTCTACCCGGTATGTTTCCCCAAGCTTTCCTCCAACGATATTCCTCCCTCATTTCTCCTGGCCTCTCCCCACAGTCCGCGTCCGAGTCTGTTTGTTCTAGCTTTCACTTTCACTTTCGACCTTAGAGATTTCTCCCAGCTTCCCCCCGTAGTCCGTATCCGAATCTATGCCTAGGCTTTCAATAGCTTCTTCCGGCTCCTTTTTCGTCCGGCTTTTCCCTAGGCTGTTTGCTAGTCTCTCTCTCCGGTATTTTCCCAGTTCTTCCCGTTTCTTCCCTCCTAAGTTTTTTATCCGTCCTAGGTTTCCTATCCGAGCTAGGTTTCCTATCCGAGTCACGGCACCATTATGTCGCTCCCCCTCTTCGTGGAGGAACGACACAGGACCCTGCCTAGGCTTCATATCCGAGTCACGGCACCATTATGTCGCTCCCCCTCTTCGTGGAGGAGCAACACTGAACCCTGCGCTGTTCTTTCGTCTGCTCGGCCCTCCCCGGGTTTGCTGCTGGTTCTTCCCGGGTTGGCTACTATCCCTTCCACCTCCGTGGAAGGGCAGTTCCCCCTGGCCGCATTCCCCACTTCCGCAGGGGAGCGGCACACCGCCGGCCGGGTCTCTCGGGGGCTGCACGGGTTCCCTTAGATGTTCCCCATAGATGTTCCTGGTGCATGCCGTCTCTCTCCTCCTTTATAGTCCTCCTCCGCCAATCCCAACTCGGCTGAGTACGCTGCTCTCCAATCAGGAGCAAGTCCTACAGTTAATTGGTTGAACTGGAGGCAGCTGTGCGGAAGCTGTTTACTTCTCTCCCAGCGCCATATTGTGGGAGAGCAGATGCATAGAATAAGTCCTAATTCGAGTAACTTAGTCCAGTCCGGATTGCTCCCCACAGTTATTGATGAGAAGTCTGATGTGAGTCTAATTGGAGATCTTCTGAAAGTAAATTGGTGTTTCTCTGGTGCATATTTTACAATCCTTTTTTTATGTTTTACTGTGAAGAGTTTGACTACAATGTGTCATGGTGAAGATCTTTTCTGGTCATGTCCATTAGGAGCTCTGTGTGTTTCCTGTACTTGGACATCCCTTCCTTTCTCTAAATTAGGGAAGTTTTCTGTAATTATTTCACTAAATAGGCCTTCTAACCCATTCTCTATTTTTAAACCTTCAGAAATTTGTAAAGCCTGTATGTTGGGAGATTTGATAGTATCAAATCTCTGATACTTTTTTAGCTTTTTAATTTCTTCTTGCTTTTTTTCTTTTTTTCTGACTGTAAATTTTCCAGAGACTTGTCTTCTAATTTGTATATTCTTTCTTCTGCCTCATTGAGTCTATTCCACTGCCTCATTGAGAGGCTTTCCACTGTATTTATTTTTGTTCCTTGAATTCTTCATATCCAATAATTAATTTGATTTCATTTTAAAATCTCAATTTCATGGGGAAACTTTTTTGTCATGTTTGGATATTAGTTCATGAATTTGTTTTTGATTAATTACAGTTCTATGATTAATTTTTTGAATTCCATTTCTGCTATTTCTTCCATCTATTCTTCACATTCTATTATTTAAGAGTTTTGTTCTTAGCTGGCACCGCGGCTCACTAGGCTAATCCTCCACCTTGCGGCACCGGCACACAGGGTTCTAGTCCCGGTCGGGGCACTGGATTCTGTCCCGGTTGCCCCTCTTCCAGGCCAGCTCTCTGCTGTGGCCAGGGAGTGCAGTGGAGAATGGCCCAAGTGTTTGGGCCCTGCACCCCATGGGAGACCAGGAGAAGCACCTGGCTCCTGCCATCGGATCAGCGCGGTGTGCCAGCCGTGGTGGCCATTGGAGGGTGAACCAACGGCAAAAGGAAGACCTTTCTCTCTGTCTCTCTCTCTCACTGTCCACTCTGCCTGTCAAAAAATAAAAAAGAGAGAGAGAGAGAGGAAGGGGAACTGCTATTGGGTACGCAGCTTCTTTTGGGGGATGATCTAAATGGAATGTAGCCTACAGGAACTACTAATGTGGTGAATCTTCCTTTTTCAGAATATCTTGCATGCATGTCATTACCCACTTTACGGATACCATTGTGTGCCACACCACATTTTTCAAGGGGGTATTCAAATAAAACTTTCAAATCTTTAATTACAAAATAAGGTTTCTTTCTGCTTTTTTCTATCATTTTTAAGTAATTCAAAATTTAAATATGATTAAGAAATTTTATACTTGACTAGGGTAGAACTACCAAGTCTTTAAGATTTTCAAACATTTTATGGTATCTACAAATCTAAGCAAGATGATAAATAGTATACATAATACATATTTGGGAATTTTGAAGAAGTCATTTTATTCTTTAGCTTTAGATATACATCATTTAGTACCTTGGTCTGCCTTTTACTGATATATATTCATTTCATAGTTTAAAAGCTTTGAAGTATTGCCAATATAATTTGTAACCATTATTTAAGGATTAGAAAACTCAAAGTAAAATTAGATTTTGTATGATTACATCACTCAGCAATGATGACTGTGAAAGGACTGTCTTTACGCATTGTCTCAAACATCCTTTTCCTTTACTCCTGAACTGATTCCAGTAATTTCCACTCCCCTGACCATTCAAAATTTGTTCTCCCCAGGTTGACAGTTATTTTTATAAAATTAGAGGTCATCAGCTGGTGCCGTGGCTCAATAGGCTAATCCTCTGCCTAGCGGCGCCGGCACACAGGGTTCTAGTCCTGGTCGGGGCACCGGATTCTGTCCCGGTTGCCCCTCTTCCAGGCCAGCTCTCTGCTGTGGCCAGGGAGTGCAGTGGAAGATGGCCCAAGTGCTTTGGCCCTGTACCTACATGGGAGACCAGGATAAGCACCTGGCTCTTGCCTTTGGATCAGCACGGTGCACTGGCCACAGCGCGCCAGCCACGGCTGCCAGTGGAGGGTGAACCAATGGCAAAAGGAAGACCTTTCTCTCTGTCTCTCTCTCTCACTGTCCACTCTGCCTGTCAAAAAATAAATAAATAAAATTAGAGGTCATTTCTTCAATGTTATTTTATATAACCTGCCAGCAGTATTGTTCTCAACATAAACATCTCCAAAATTGCTTCCTCATTTGTCTTCCAAAATATTTGCATCTAGGGAGTGATTTTAGCTCATTTGTCAAATGTTAGTTGGTTGTCAATGTGTGTGTTCATTTCTGGGGTTTCTATTCTGTCCTATTTGTTTACATGTCTATTTTTGTTCCAGTACTAAGCTGTTTTGATTACAGCAGACCTCAATTATGTATTGGAATCTGATATTCTGATGCCTCCAGCTTCATTTCTGCTTAAGATTGAGTAATTGGGATCTTTTTTCTTTCCATATGAACTTTAAAATCAGTATTTTCTATAATTGTGAAGAATGTCCTTGGTATTTTGATTAGGATTGCTTTGACTCTATCAATTCCTTGGAGTAGTATGGACATTTTGATGATATTACTTTTTCCGTTCTATGAACATGAGAGATTTTTTTTCCCATTTTTATGTCCTTTGTTTCTTTAATTAAGGTTTTGTAATTTTCATTGTAGAGATCTTTCACATTCTTGATTAAATTTATCCCAAGGGTTTTTTTTTCCTATTGTGAATGGGCCTAATCTTACAGTTCTTTCTCAGGCAGAGAATTGTTCATGTATAAGAATGACACTGGTTTTTGTGTGATGATATTATATCCTACAAATTTTCCTAATTCTCTTACGAGTTCTAATAGTCTCTTAGTGAAGTCTTTTGGTTCCTGTATATAAAGGATTATATTATCTGCAAACAGGGATAATTGGAATTTCTCCTTTCCAATTTGTATCACTTTGATTTTTTTTTTTTTTGCCTAATGCCTGACTAAAACTTCCAGAAGTATACTGAAAAAGAATAATGAAAATGATCATCTTTGGTTCCAGACTTAATGAAATTCCTCACAGCTTTGCCTCATTCAAAATGATGCTGCCTGTGGTTTAGTCATATATTGCTTTGATTGTGTCAAGGTATGCTTCTTATATCCTGAATTTTAAAGGTTTTTATCATGAAAGGATGTCATTTTATCAAATGGTTCTCTGCATCTATAGAGAAAATCAAATGGATTTATCCTTCATTTTATTGATTTTAAATAACATATTTATTTCCGTATGCTGAACTACCCCTGCATCCCTTGAATAAATTCTACTTTGTGTCTTATTGATGTATTATTGATGATTTTATTGATGTATTTCATACCATTTTGTTGAGGATTTTTGAATCTATGTCCATTACGGATATTGGTGTATAGTTCTTATTTATTGCATCTCTGTGCTTTTGCAATTGAGCTAATTCTTGTCTCAAAGAATAGATTTGGATTGATTTTATCCCTTTCAATTGTTTTGAATGATTTAAGAAGGGGGATCAGTTCTTCCTTCAGTTTGATAAAATTCAATTGCTTCTGGGCTGGCACTGGGGCATAGAATGTCAAGCTTCCACCTGCAGTTTCTGCATCCCATATGGGTGCTGGTTCAAGCCTCAGCTGCTCCACTTCCAATCCACCTTTGTTCTAATGCACCTTGGGCCCTTCCACCCATGTGAGAGACCCAGAAGGAGTTCTGTGCTCCTGAATTTGACCTGGCCCAGCCCTGACCATTGCAGCCATTTGGGGAGAGAAACAGCAGACTGAAAATCACTTTCTCTGTCTCTCTTCCTCTCCCCCATCTCTGTCTTTTAAATAAATAAATATTTTAGAAATTAATTCAGTCTCTTCTATAAATGATGTTTGGAAAGTTGGATTTCCACTGCTGTAGTTCAAAATCAAACCTATATCTTACTCCCTATTCAAGAATCAACTCACAATGGATCAAGGATCTAAACCTCATACATGAAACCATCACATTACTGGTGAACAACATAGGGGAAAGGCTATTGGCCTAGGCAATAAATTCTTGAATAAGATAGCAGAAGAACAAGTAATAAAACAAACACCAATAAACTAATGTGTTTACATCAATCTAAGAAATTGTTTCATGAACCGGCCGGCACCGCGGCTCAATAGGCTAATCCTCCGCCTAGTGGTGCTGGCACACCGAGTTCTATTCCCAGTCAGGGTGCCAGATTCTGTCCTGGTTGCTCCTCTTCCAGGCCAGCTCTTTGCTGTGGCCTGGGAGTGCAGCGGAGGATGGCCCAAGTGCTTGGGTCCTGCACCCCATGGGAGACCAAGATAAGCACCTGGCTCCTGCCTTCAGATCAGCATGGTGTGCCAGCCACAGCGTGCTGGTTGCGGTGGCCATTTGGGGGGTGAACCAACAGAAGGAAGACCTTTCTCTCTGTCTCTATCGTTGTCTATAACTCTCTCTCTCTGTGTGTCTCTTTCTCTTTCTCACTGTCTACTCTGCCTGGCAAAAAATAAATAAATAAATACATAAATAAATAATTGCACTGTGGAACTCAGCACAGCAACTCCAGAAGCTGCCATTAACTCAAGTAGGGAAGACTACCTAAGGGACAGGTATGAGAAAGAATAATATTAGTAATATTTTGGACCTGTTGGGATTTAAATACACAATAGGTAATCAAAGAGAAGTCTCAAGTAGGCAGTGTGATATACTGATCTGAAATTAAGGAGGGGTTCCTGCACTGTAGATACAAATTAGGAAACCATTAGTACAAACAAGGTTGTACAAATCATTAGAAAGGATATCAAAGATTGAGATCTACAGCACTTCTATATTTAAAAAGGAGGAGATGAGAAATAAAAACAGACTATGATGGGTACACTAGAAAAGCAATAGGAAAACTAGGTGAGTGATAGTTTTCATGCTTATTTCAGAATATGTATGGTTGATAATGAGCAGCATTTGCCATTTTTTATTTTGGATGATAGCCACTCTAACTGGGGTGAGGTGACACCACACTGTAATTGTTATTTGCATTTCCCTGATGGCAGTGATCCTGGAATTTTTTCATCTGTCTTTTGCCCGCCCTTTTTTTAAGGATTTATTTGTTTATTTCAAAGTCAGAGTTACACAGAGAGACAAGGAGAGGGAGGGAGAGAGAGAGGTCTTCCATCCTTTGGTACACTCTCCAAATGGCTGCAATGGCCGGAGCTGAGCCAGTACAGAGGTAGGAGCCAGAAGGTTCTTCTGGGTCTCCCACGTGGGTTCAGGGGCCCAAGAACTTGGGCCATTTCTACTGCTTTCCCAGGCCACAGCAGAGAGCTGGGTCAAAAGTGGAGCAGCCAGGACTTGAACAAACACCCATATGGAATACTAGTACTGCAAGTGGTGGCTTTACCTGCTATGCCACAGTACTGGCCCTATGTTGGCCCTTTTTATTTCATCCTTGGAAATGCTGTTTATGCCCTTGGCACATTTTTAACTGGATTATTTTGTTGTTGTTGAGTTTCTGCAACTCCTTATATATTCTTGATATTAATCATTTATAGGATGCATTTTTCAAATATTTTCTCTCATTGTTTTGATTACCTCTTCACTTTGTTAATTATTTCCTTTTTAGTGAAACAATTTCTATTTTTTTTGACAGGCAGAGTGGACAGTGAGAGAGAGAGAGACAGAGAGAAAGGTCTTCCTTTGCCATTGGTTCACCCTCCTTTAAAATGTGAATATGGTTTATTGCCCTTGTCTATCCTCTTGAAGAACAGTGATTTTCTTACTTGATATCTATTGAATTCTTTACTTAGTGGAGTTTTAAAAGTATGTCATTGTAAAAATTAAAAGAAAATTTGAGAAAAGAAGGAAGAGGGAAGATGGGAGCAAGGGCAAGAGTGAGAGTTGGTGGGAAGTATTACTATGCTCCTAAATCTGTACATATGAAATACATGGAATTTGTTCACCTTATGTAACTAAAAAATTAAAAAAGAATTCTGTTTAGAACTTCAATTTCTTTATAGTTCATGGTTAGATGTGATTCTTTATTAAATGGCTCAGAAATAGAATTGCTTTCATTTTTTAAATTTGGAAGGCATAGAGACAAAGAGATAGGAATGTAATGAAAGAGCTAAACTCTTCATGTCCACTCCATGAGTGCCTAAACACTTGGGGTTAGGTCAGCAGAAAAGGCATTCAATCAAGGTCTCCTAGGTGGGTAGCAAGAGCAGTTATCTGTCTCCCAGGGTCTGGATTATCAGGAAGCTTGAGCCAGGTTCTAGAGCCATAAATGAAACCCAGGTACTCTGACATGGGATGCAGGCATCTTAACTGCTAGTTTACATACCTGCTCCACAAATGAAATATTCTAGCACAACTGAACATTGAAATGCTGAACTGAAAGTTGACCTATCATAAATTTATGTGATAATAAACAGAAACACTAAGGACATGCTGAATATAATATAGCCATTTGTTTCCCTGCCTAGGACTCCTGGAAAAGGATGACATGAGGCAGCTGTGGGAATCTCTTCAGTGTAGACACTTGAGAATTAACTTTTTTTTATTGGAAAGACAATACTGGGTTATGCTGCAAATTTGGGCTTTAGGTTCTGTAATTCACTTTCATGAAATTAATTTTATTTTCCATTTAGAGTTCTGATGGTTTCTTGTAGTAATAATCATTAGTTTTTATGCAGAAGTGTATGTTTACCTACTTAGAGCTTTGAATGTAGTAAATTATTCAAAGGAAATAGCTGCTGTCGAGAGCAGTGCATTTTTAGTAATAATGTCTATTACTGTATGAGTGTCTCTAGAAAAGTTGTCACAGACTTGGTGTTCTTTTCCTTTTGAGAATTACCCTAACAGTTTCCTTGAAAACCCCAGGAGGCCAATGAAGTGATCCTAACCACCCCCAAACTTAGAGAAAGCAAATGAGGACATTGATTTCATCCTGGAAGGTCTTCACTTGTGGTGAAGAAATGAGCAGAACTCATCATACACTTTGGTTATTAACATCTGTTTTGTTTAGATAATTCTGATTTCACAAGCTGGGAATTTGTACAACTGTTGTGTGTGCATGTATATTTTGCTGCATCAAAGTAGCTGCTATATGTTATTCAGATTTGATTTTTTTATATTCTTAGTTATACTGTAGGATTTGTGTGTAGTAAAATCTGATTCTTGCATCACATGCATTTGGGATTGTCTTTTAATAAAGAAATAAGAATTTTAATTACTGTTTTCTGAAGGCCAACTTCATATGTATTTAAATTTCATAGTAGCTCTGCAAAGTCGGTGTTTTATCTCCGCAGATGAGGAGACAGATGCTGAGGAGCAAGATAATTGGCTCAAAGTCTTGTGACAGACTAACATGTTGCAGGACCTGGATTGGAACCAAGACTGGTGAGTTAAGTACATGTTGTCTCTACTACTCAAACCTGAATTACACACTTCTCCATATTTCTTTTTATTGTGCCTTGTCTTCACTCGAGTTTGGCTTACCAGTCTCTCTGGTCCATCCAGCTACAGAAGCTGGGGATGTTGAAGTAGGGCTTGGGGATGGGGTATACGCTTCAGTGCTGCTGAACAGGGTAGAGGCCAGCTGATGAATGGTGATGGCTACAGTTCAGCTTAGGGGGGAAGTATGGCATCTGTTTGATGGCTGACATTACCAAGAAGGCACCAGACCCTGGACAGATGCTTCATGAGGTGGAGAACATACTACAAGCATCATGTTGAAAAATGTGTTTCTCGGCCGGCGCCGCGGCTCACTAGGCTAATCCTCCACCTAGCGGCGCCGGCACACCGGGTTCTAGTCCCGGTTGGGGTACTGGATTCTGTCCTGGTTGCCCCTCTTCCAGGCCAGCTCTCTGCTGTGGCCAGGGAGTGCAGCGGAGGATGGCCCAGGTGCTTGGGCCCTGCACCCCATGGGAGACCAGGAAAAGCACCTGGCTCCTGGCTCCTGCCATCGGATCAGCACGGTGCGCCGGCCACAGCGCGCCGGCCACGGCGGCCATTGGAGGGTGAACCAACGGCAAGGGAAGACCTTTCTCTCTGTCTCTCTCTCTCACTGTCCACTCTGCCTGTCAAAAAAATAAAAAATAAAAAAAAAATTTAAAAAAAATGTGTTTCTCTTCTTGTCTCATTGGAGTCAGCCTAACTGGATTCTTTATCTGTCTTTTCTTCCTGGGGCATCTCAGTTTCTGGGAAGCTTGTTTCTGAATTTTGGAAAGCAAGAACTTTTGGTGTGGACCATCACTCTTTCAGCTGGGGTTGGCTTTTGCTAGCTCAGAGCTTGCACTCTTGTCCAAACTCTTTTCTTCCTCAAACTGCCAGCTGCCTCCATGAAAAAAGGAAAAAACAGCAGCACCCTAGGTTCATTTTCTTATTCGTTCCATGATGCTATGTTATCTCTTTGTCCTAACGTAGTAAGTAGCTGTTCTAATAATCTAATGAATTTTAATTGGCTAATACAAATGTGTTAGAGGAAAACCTGACCTTTTTTTTTTTTTAATAGGGAACTCTATGTTGTCTGTCTTGATCCAACTCCTTGGTGACCTGAGCCATGAGAATTTTAATCTACAGGCTCTGGGAAGACACAAAACCCATGAAGTGTGGGATTGCTCTTGTCCTTTTTTTTTTTTTTTTTTTTTTTTAGTGCCTGTTTGTTGAAGGATGTAACAGTGACCATTGAATGACAAAGTGGCTGCTTTTGGAGGTAGAAGCACACAAGTGTCCAAAAAGCAGCATCTAAACAGGAGATAAAGTGATTTGCTCTTCACATTAGTTGGCAGATGCATTCTTTTTCAGGGAGTGAAGAAGATACAGAATCCAAGTTAGAGAGGGCAGTTTGTAGGGAGGAAGGTGCGGTTGGGAAAATGAGCTTAGGGTGAAGCCTTTCCAATAGTGTTCTCACAAGCATGCATCCAATAAAAGCAATTTGAAAGATGAAATTTAGCCATTCCTTAGTGTTATATATATGACAGTGTCATTGACCCTGTTATCATAAATAGCTATGATTTTTCAGGATGCTGTATAATAGTTGTTTATACTCTAGGGAAAATGAGAAGACTTGGTATATGTACTTTAGAAAATAAAATATTGGCAATATATCACAGATTACCATTTTTATTATAAAATTTTAAAATTGAAAAGCCATGTTTCTTTCCACCGTGACTACTATGGACATGCATTGGTTGTTCAATAAGTATTTGTTGAACTCAATAATAAACAATTGAACCGATGAGTAAAAGCCTATTGATGAATTTCTTGAGAAAAAATAAATCAAGGATTGGATTAAGATGGAGGAATAGAGGGAGCTTACTGTTGTAGAAGATAGTATGAAAAAAGTGGAGAGAGTACAGTCTCAAGGAAGAGTTAGGGAAGAAATGGCAGAGGAAACTCCACACAAATAAGAGGGACACTGTGGACCATGTGCAGGGTGTGGACATGCACAACTCAGAAACCCAGCAGCCAACAACCTCAGCAGCAGCTCAGGAAGTGAGACCAAACTGGAGCAACCCAAGCCACTGGTGATAAAGTTGCAGAAAGATCCTGGTGGGAATCCAGCTAGGAGCCCTAGGTAGGACAGTGTACCTGCCATGTTTCTGTCTCCCTGACCACCCTGAAACTGGCATTCTGTAACAAGCTGATAGAGAGCAGGCATCATTTTGGACATATGTAATAGATGCACCAGTGTCTGCACACCCAGCAAACAGCAGAGCAGAGAAACTTGAATTTGGTGGGGAGAACTGATGGGGGGGCTGGGTGCTCATGACTGTGGGAGGCTTGTGTGCTGGGACTGTGAGAACACTGATGCTGTGTGGGAGGGCTCAGGGTGTGGCTGGGACTTTGGGCAGTCACTGTGGGAAGTTGCATGTACTCAGGGCTCACTGATTACCTGGAGAGGATCAGGGCATATCGGTCTCCCAGATATGTGCCAGGGGTCAGAATATGTGTGGAATCCACTGCTGCTTTCCCAGGAGCATTACTATAACTGGTTTGGAAGTGTAGCAGCCAAAATTCAAATCAGCACTCATATAGAATCCCAGTAGTGTAGGAGATGGCTCAACCCATTATTTTTTTAAACTTTTATTTAATGAATATAAATTTCCAAAGTATGGCTTATGGATTACAATGGCTTCCCCCCCATAACATCCCTCCCACCCGCAACCCTCCCCTTTCCCACTCCCTCTCCCCTTCCATTCACATCAAGACTCATTTTCGATTCTCTTTATATACAGAAGATCAGTTTAGCATACATTAAGTAAAGATTTCAACAGTTTGCTCCCACACAGAAACATAAAGTGAAAAATAATAGATGATTTTTTAAATGAAGATGAAATCAGATCAGACCTATTGTCATGTTTAATCCCAGTGAAAGTCAAGTTGGGAATTGATAATTTCTTCTCTTTTTTTTTTTTTTTGCAGAAGATCAGGTTAGTATACATTAAGTAAAGATTTCAACAGTTTGCACCCCCATAGAAACACAAAGTGAAAAATACTGTTTGAGTACTCATAGCATTAAATCTCAATGTATAGCACATTAAGGACAGAGATCCTACATGAGGAGTAAGTGCACAGTGACTCCTGTTGTTGACTTTACAAATTGACACTCCTGTCTATGGCATCAGTAATCTCCCTATACTCCAGTCATGAGTTTCCAAGGCTATGGAAGCCTTTTGAGTTCTCCGACTCTTATCTTGTTTAGACAAGGTCATAGTCAAAGTGGAGGTTCTCTCCTCCCTTCAGAGAAAGGTACCTCCTTCTTTGAAGACCTGTTCTTTCCTCTGGGATCTCACTAACAGAGATCTTTCATTTAGGTTTTTTTTTTTTTTTTTTTTGCCAGAGTGTCTTGGCTTTCCATGCCTGAAATATTCTCTTGGGCTTTTCAGCCGGATCCACATGCCTTAACGGCTGATTCTGAGTCCAGAGTGCTGTTAAACAGCATTTTGAAAAGAAGTTTTTGGGGCCATGCTATGGCATAGTGGGTAAAGCTGCTGCCTGCAGTGCCGGCATTCCATATGGGTATGACTTTGAGTCCTGGCTGCTCCACTTCTGATCAAGCTCACTGCTATAGCCAGGGAAAGCAGTAGAAGATGGTCCAAGTGCTTAGGTTCCTGCACCCACATGGGAAATTCAGAAGAATCTATTGGCTCCTGACTTCAGCTCAGCCCAGCTCTGGTCATTGTGGCCATCTGGGGAGTGAACCAGCAGATAGATGATCTCTCTCTCTCTATCTCTGCATCTGCCACTCTGTAATTCTGCCTTTCAAATAAATAAATAAGTCTTGAAGAAAAGAAGTTTTAGACTTTGATTAAGTGTAAATTATCCCTGTACTCAATTATAGATTTTAATTTTTTCTTGTATCTAGGAAATCTTTGCCTAACTTAAAGTAAAAAAAAAAAATTTTCTTCTGTGCTTTTTCTTTCTGGAAGTATTGTAGTTTTCAGTACTACAGTTAGATTTGTGGCATACTTTCTTTTCAATTTTGTAAATAGAAGCTATTTTATTGGAAATTAGTATCTCACTGTGCTAACACCATGTGTTGAAAAGGCTATACTTTCTCCCCTGCACTGTGATAGTGCCTCTGTAGAAAAGCTGTTCACTGTGTTTGGATCTTCTCTGGAACCTCTTTTGTGTTCCAGTCATCTGGCTTTCTGTATGACAACAGCACACTTTAGGTTAGTATAAATTTATAACACTTAAAAATCATCCATTTGATTTTATTATTTTTCAGAGTTATTTTGGCTATCCTAGATTCTTTGCATTTTCATATGCACTTATATCAGCTTATTACTTTAAAAATAACCAGGTTGCTAAATGAAAGATCTCTGTGAGTGAGATCCCAGCAGAAAGAATGGGCCATCAAAGGAGATATCTTTCTCTGAAGAGAGGAGAGAACCTCCACTTTGGTTATGGCCTTATCTAAATAAGGTTGGAATTTGTGAACTCAAGAGGCTTCCATAGCCTCAGCAGCTGGAGCTAAGAGCCTTGGGTGATTACTGACATCATAAATAAGACTGTAAATTATTAAATCAACAATGGGAATCACTGTGCACCTGCTTCCCATGTAGGATCTCTGTCCTCAATGTGTTGTACTATGTGAATTAATGGTAAAACTACTACTCAGGCTGGCGCCATGGCTCACTGGGCTGATCCTCTGCCTGTGGCACCAGCACACTGGGTTCTAGTCCCAGTTGGGGTGCCGGTTCTGTCCCAGTTGCTCCTCTTCCAGTCCAGCTCTCTGCTGTGGCCCAGGAAGGCAGTGGAGAATGTCCAAGTGCTTGGGCCCTGCACCCACATGGGAGACCAGGAGGAAGCACCTGGCTCCTGGCTTTGGATTACAGCAGTGCACTGGCTGTAGTGGTCATTTAGGGGGTGAACCAATGGAAGGAAGTCCTTTCTCTCTGTCTCTCTCTCTCTCACTGTCTAACTCTGCCTGTCCAAAAAAAAAATCAGGCAGACTTTATTTTATTTATTTATTTATTTATTTGACAGGTAGAGTTACAGACAGAGAAAAAGAGAGACAGAGAGAGATCTTCCATCTGCTGGTCACTCCCCAAATGGCCAGAACTGGGCCAATCCAAAGCCAGGAACTTCTTTCCGAGTCTCCCACCTGGGTGCAGGGGCCCAAGGACTTGGGCCATCTTCCACTGCTTTCCCAGGCCAAAGGAGAGAGCTGGATGAGAAGTGCAGCAGCAGGGACTCAAACTGGAGCCCACATGGGATTATGGCACTGTAGGCAGAGGCTTAGGCCACTACACCACAGTGCCAGGTCCCAGACTTTATCTTCAAACTTAACTTTACTCTGACTGAAGTTATCCCATCTCACAGATATTCATCTGCATGTTCAGGCTGTTGAAACAAGATGTCGTGTAAAATGCTAATGGACCACGTGATTTGTGAGCTCATTTCCTTTAGCAATAAAATTTTTGTATGATATGTTATGCCCACTTAGATTGTCCCTAAAGACCACCAAGGGGCCTATACCATTGTGAAACACATGAGTTTTATTGCAGGTCTGGGCTTGGGCGATCAACTATCACTGATGCCATGGGTCTGGTTGAAAGCCCCAACTTCAGTGAAGGGGGTTTTTATAGGGTTTTCAGAGACAATCTATACATTCTAGCACCATTCAGCAAATCATCTCATTCCATGGGAAATTCAAAGAACATCTCTTAAAATTGATTAGTGCATCCAGCAGCAGGAATGGACCTATTAAAAGTGGTGGGATGGCTTTTGGGGTTGATGCCTTTTAAAATGATTGGCTAAAGTATAGGGTCTGAGCCACTAGGGTGTATGTGCCAAACTGCAGGGTCTCAGGATATTATCAATTACCTTAAGTGCCTGAAAAGACACCTGAAACTTTAGGTATCTCCCTGCTATCTGATGATTGGCTGTTTCTAGGCGGGGTTTATTGCAAGGGGAGTCCTTTCAGTTGGATAATCTTTGCATTATGGATTAGTCCAGATGTATTCTTCCTCTTTGTCATTTGAAAAGTGTGTAGAATTACATAGGTTTTTCAACTTTTTCTCCAGTTTTGTTTACTTCTTCATCCTGTCACAATGAAATTGATTATGAAAACAGGCTGGTGTTCAGTCATCGGGACAGACAAGTGCTTTTGGATGCTTGGCTCAGGGGCAGTGGTGTGGCTTCTTTATGTTGACACTATCCTTGCTGACAGAGGCCATGCCATGCACTGAGCAGTGCTGTGGGGCCTGCTTCACCATGTCTGAGATTAATTCTAGGCAGCCAAGGCATGAGCCAAGTTTTGCATGGAGCTAAGGCCTCACAGCCAGCATGATTCATGTAGTAACCAGTCCTGAAGTGAGCAATCCTCTGCCTGCAACAGGAAGTCCACCAGAGGCACACTCACTGTCCTCTGTGAGACATGGGGAACTCCTGGCCACACTGCCATGGGTCCTTGCCCCTTGTAGAGACTCCAGCTCCAGGCTCCACCTCTGTCCCTGTGGGACTGTCCTTGTTCTCTGCAGTGATGCTGGCAACCCAGTTTCCTGTAACAGAGAATGGGGAGCCATGCCGGGGTCATGCTGAGGTCAAGGTCGTCAAAGTCAGAGGGGCCTCTGGGTCCATACAGAAGGTGCTGCAGATCCTCAGGCTAAGTTTTACTGATTTTCAAGTGCAAATGACCTATGGCCTGACCAGAGTCACTCCATTTTGTCCCTGATTGTCCTGTATTTTTTTCTAACCAGTCCCACAACTGCTAGCTACTCAAAAACTAATCTTCTGAGAGGTTTTTTTGTAAGTTTATTTACATTAAGTACTGGGAAACTTGTTAATATCCCCAAGATAAGCATAATGTTGCTTGCTCTAGCTCCTGTAACAAATGCTTGGCTTTGTAATTAACTTCAACAAGATATGGTTTTGGCCTTTAGAAGCTTAACTTTGAGCTCCTTCAGGGCAGTGTGATTTGGAGAGCACACGCCCCTGTGCAGCCACAGGCTTTTAGAAATAAAAGACTCCATAATTAGGCCCTGAGACTTCAGCACTTATTAATATTTCTGAAATTAATAATCTGTGTGGGTTCTTGCCATGAATTCAGAGACAAATTCTGAATACTGGCTCAAATAGACCAGATGATAAGCTGAGTTTTTAAGCTTTTATTCAGTGAGAGAAACACATAGGAGAGTGAGGGCTCTATCTAAAGGAGAAAGGAAAGTCTGGAAATTAAGTAGGGGCCATACCAAGCAAGGAGCAGGCCAAGAGCTGTGGACTTGTCTTGTGAGGCCCACACCATCGGGGAGAGTGAGGCAATGGTGTTCTTCCACAGGAAGCACCAGGGACAGGCTTCAGTGAACATGTCCACCTTTATTAATGACCATGTACCTTTTCAAAGGGCAGGCAGAAGGGGCATAACTAATTCTGGGCAACCCTAACTCTATAGGATAGAACCAACACTGGCACCAATATGCATCTCCAATTAGCTTGAAGGTCTCATAGTTAGGGTAGCTTTCCAGGTGGGCCTGGACCACCCCCCGCAACAGTTTACCTAATTAGCAGGTGGGGGTGGGAGAAAATGTGCCTGAGGCTCCCACCTCCCACCATCAAAAAGGCTAGCCACATGGGCTAGGCAGAAAGTCTCACAGGATCACCCACATCTCCCCCCTTTGTTTTAGGGCAAGTGTGACTCTGCTTAGCGTGGCACAGCAACAAGCCGCAGCCCACAATAAGCTTTAAATTAAATTGAAGAATGCCTAGCATGGGGATTAAGGCAGGGGGAAAAGAAGGGCAAAGGGAAAAAGGCCAGGCCCACCATGTTCCAGGCCTTTATAATTGGCAGGCGGTGCACAGGTATGGGAAAGGAGGGGCATGAGATCACATGGGGGCTGGGGACAGTGTGATGAGGGTGTAGCCTTCCAGCTCTTGTCTAATGATATATGACTGCCTGCATCATCCCCCCTTCAGAGACTCCATTCCCTTAATCCTAGGGATGTTGAAGGGTGTAGAATCATCACATCCTCTATAGCTGCTTCCTATTTATGAGGGATGTAGTGCAGGCCCTGCCTGTCCTCAGTCTGGAAGTCTCTATCTCATCTAATAAATTCTCTTTGTGAACTGGAGCAATCTTGGTCACCACCAATGTCTGTGTCCCCTGTATGGTCAGTGACTCCCAGAAGTTGTTGAGTTCTGGAACATATAAGTTTGTTAATTAGTATGAGCAAAACTGGAACATGACCAATTGTAAATGGAGTGCCCCTTTAAGATGAAAAGACCACATCCTACAGACTCCCAGATAGTGGGTGGTGATACATTATAAACCCATTTAGCTCGAGTATAGAGAATTATATTAGAAGAACATATTAGGAGTTTTTTTTAACTTTTATTTAATGAATATAAATTTCCAAAGTACAGCTTATGGATTACAATGGCTTCCCCCCCATAATGTCCCTCCCACCCACAACCCTCCCCTTTCCCACTCCCTCTCCCCTTACATTCACATCAAGATTCATTTTTTATTCTCTTTATATACAGAAGATCAGTTTAGCATACATTAAGTAAAGATTTCAACAGTTTGCTCCCACACAGAAACATAAAGTGAAAAATACTGTTTGAGTACTAGTTATAGCATTAAATCACAATGTACAGCACACTAAGGACAAAGATCCTACATGAGGAGTAAGTGCACAGTGACTCCTGTTATTGACTTAACAAATTGACACTCTTGTTTTTGGCCTCAGTAATCACCCTAGGCTCTTGTCATGAGCTGCCAAGGCTATGGAAGCCCCCTGAGTTCACCGACTCTAATCATATTTAGACAAGACCATGGTCAAAGTGGAAGTTCTCTCCTCCCTTCAGAGAAAGGTACCTCCTTCTTTGATGACCCATTCTTTCCACTGGGATCTCACTCGCAGAGATCTTTCATTTAGGTTTTTTTT
Organism: Oryctolagus cuniculus; assembly: GCF_051225735.1. Taxonomy (NCBI): domain Eukaryota; kingdom Metazoa; phylum Chordata; class Mammalia; order Lagomorpha; family Leporidae; genus Oryctolagus; species Oryctolagus cuniculus. The sequence goes on along the minus strand of NC_142885.1, from coordinate 594,512 downwards.
TTTCCCAGAGTGTCTTGGCTTTCCATGCCTGAAATACTCTCATGGGCTTTTCAGCTGGATCCGCATGCCTTAAGGGCTGATTATGAGGCCAGAGTGCTGTTTAGGACATCTGCCATTCTATGGGTCTGCTGTGTATCTCCCTTCCCATGTTGGATCATTCTCTCCCTTTTTGATTCTATCAGCTAGTATTTGCAGACACTATTCTTGTTTATATGATCCCTTTGGTTCTTAGTCCTATCATTATGATCAACTGTGAACAGAAATTGATCACTGGGACTAGTGACATGGCATTGGTACATGCCACCTCGATGGGATTGAATTGGAATCCCCTGGTATGTTTCTAACTCTACCATTTGAGGTAAGTCAGCTTGAGCATGTCCCGAATTGCACATCTCTTCCCTCTCTTATTCCCACTCTTATATTTAACAGCGATCACTTTTCAGTTAAGTTCCAGCACTTAAGAAGAATTGTGTATTGATTACATTATTCAACCAAAAGTATTAAGTAGAACAAACAAAAACAATACTAAGAGGGATAACATATTAAGTTGCTCATCAACAGTCAGGGTAAGGGCTGATCAAGTCACCATTTCTCATAGTGTTCATTTCACTTTAACAGGTTTCCTTTTTGGTGCTCAGTTGTCACCAATCAGGGAGAACATATGGTATTTGTCCCTTTGGGATTGGCTTATTTCACTCAGCATAATGTTTTCCAAATTCCTAACAGGGATCACTTTTCAGTTAAAATTTAAACACCTAAGAATAATTGTGTGTTAATCACATTAGGAGTTTTATTGTTAATAACAGAGAGAATCACAGAGGCAGATACACCATGCCTACCTTCAGGAGCAGCACTCTTGATGTGAGGAAAGCAAAGGCTTTACTTTTCTTTTTGCTTAAGATCTCTGGCTTACAGGAATAATCAGGCATGTCTTTTGAGTACACCTGTGAGGACTTGAGAGGTAGACATTTAATCCTAATTTTACTGAGGTAGTCATGTTCAGTAGCACCTGGTAAGGTCCCTTCCATTTAAGCTGTAGCCCATCTGAAAAGGATCTTTCTATGAATGGCTTGTTCAGGGAAAGGTGCTGAAGTTGGTTTGTAGAGGGTCAGCTTTCAGAGACTGGGTCCAGGGTTTGGCATTTCAGGCTGCTATCCACACAGGCTGCAGAGTAATCTCTGGAAAGCACAAGCAAAATGTTTGCCCATCATTATGAGGGGATCAGGCCCCTTCCATTGTTGGGTGGTTGGGTCCCTCCATCAAACCAGAGGCAATTGGGTTGCACCTGTGAAAGGTCTCCAGTGTCTCACTGCTGGTGGCTCTCCAGGGGGTGAGACCTGTAAGAACTTTACGGTGAAAGGAGCAAAGTTAATACACTCATAGTGGGGGTACCGTACTCTCCCCTCTGTTTTTTAATCATAGTCTTAAGGTCCTGCATGTGAAATTAGTGCACAGTGACTCCTATGGTTAATTTAACAATTCACACTCTTTTGTGTGCTGTCAGTGATCACCCAAGGCTCTTGACATGAGCTGTCTAGGCTATGGAAGCCTTCTGAATCCACAAACTCCATCAATATTTAGAGAAGGCTGTAAGCAAAGTGACAGTTCTCCCTTTGAAGAGAGTACATCCTTCTTTGATGACCACTTCTTTCCACAGGAGTCTCACCCAGGGAGACTCTCCATGTAGGCACACCTTTTTGCACAAGTGTCCTGACTTTCCATGCCTGAAATGCTCTTGTGGGCTTTTTAGCCAGACCAGAATGCCTTTAGGGATGACTCTGAGGTCATTGAGCGTTACTAAGAGCAATTGCCATTCTATGAGTCTGCTGTATGGACTGCTTCCCATGTTCAAGCATTTACTACTCTAATTCTATTAATTCTATTGATGTGATCACTTTAACAATTAGTGCCTCCTATATGACCAATCTAAAACTTAATGGAATCAAATACAGTCACTTTTAGACTTAATCATATGTATATATATATATATATATATATATGTTAAAACTTAAAATGTCACTTTCACCATCTAGCCCAAGGGGATTTGGGATCCCATGGTGAAGTAAATCCAGCTGCGAAATTATGATTTAAGCTCTCATTTTGGCTATGTTGTTACACAGAATATGTTAGTCACTCCTTTCATAAGATCTAAAAATCAAACTACATCTTGAGAAATCCCTCAGGACAGAGTCAGTGTCCCATCTTAAAGAGAATAGAGAAATGTGGGAGCAAGTCAGGCTTGCCAGAATGCCCACTGACAATGTCAAATGGACTCTTAGCAAGTGGTTTTAACCATTAAATAATAGCTTATAAAATATTTACTGTAGGTCCAATGCCTTCTATAAATATTAAGAATACATGTATTTAAATATATCTTAAATATCTAACATGATGTGGCTTGTTTAAACAGCAAACAGAAACATAAAACATTTTTTAGTTTCTTTCTATTGACAAATTTAAAACATCTGACAAAGAGATTCAGGTCACATGAATCAAATGTATCTTCAATTAATTTTAACTATTAAATTTATGAGCAATCTTTCCTTTATAAACCAATTAAGACAGAGCTCAAAATAAATTTTCCCATGTAGACATACAATATGAACACACACATAACACAACATACAAGGTAGAACAATAAAGAAGTTTTAGTAATAGTTTCCTAAAATCTTTAGCTTTTTTTTTTATTACCAACCAATTAAAATTACTTTCTGTTCTTGGTCAACTTGATTAACCATACTTTCTTCCCGTAGGAACCTGTAGTGCATTATTCAATTCATCTGTTTACAGAACAATTCAAAACCACTGAATTCAATAGAAGTGGCTGGGAAAAAATCCATCAGAACCTCTAGGAGGGCAGCTAAACACAGAACCAACAATGTTTTAGTTTAGAGCAGCAAATCTGATATACAAAACTGTGGATGAGAAAAAACTTTAAATAGCTATGTTAAACATGATAAACTCATTAACCAATAAGAGGCATTTGCTTACTTTACACAGTATTTTCAAAAGTACCTGTAGGATTTTACAAAACATTTAATTCTTTTAGGCCTCTGGGCCTTTCTCATTAAGATAACCATCATGTCTAGTAACACAAGATCATTAGACTTTTTAACTTTCAGACATTTGTATCAGTGGCATTTTATATTATCAAAACTTAAAATTTAGCATGACTTCACATTTTAACAATACCTGTAATATAACCTAAATAGCCTCATTGATTAGCTGGTGTCTCTTCAAGATGAGAGACATATATCCTTTGACATTTCCAGAAACCTAACTGGAAATATCAAAGTCCAAATTATTTGGAACTTTGATTTTTTTGAATGCCTGTGAAAGATGACAAGAAGTCTTAAAATATCTGGTTAAAATAAGATCCTTAACATCATGACAAAGTATAGACCAGATTTGATCAAATCATAACTCCTTTAAAACGTTGTTTTAAACAATTAGAACTTAAGAGGCATTAAGAGAACATAATAGATTACTTTAAAATAACAGAAAATCTGTCTCTTTGGTTGTTCAAAAGTCAGAAATAAAACCTTAAATTTAAGACCTGGTGCATTGAATCAAATCCCATAATTTGGAACAGTTTTAAGAGTCAGAACTAGGGAAAAAAGAATAGCACCCACATGGGAGACCAGGAGGAAGCACCTGGCTCCTGGTTTCAGATCAGCACAGCATGCTGGCTGCAGCACGCCAGCCATAGTGGCCATTTGGGGGGTGAACCAATGGAAGGAAGACTTTCTCTGTCTCTCTCTCTCTCTCACTGCCTAACTCTGCCTGTCAAAAAAAAAAAGAAAGAAATCAACAAATGACAAAACTGATGAGGATGTGGAAAAAAGTTACCCTGGTCCACTGTTGGTGGGAATGTAAACTGGCACAAGCCACTGTGGAAGACCGTATGGAGATATCTTACAAATCTGATTATAGACCTACCATTTGATCCAGCCATCCCACTCCTTGGAATTTACCCAAACCAAAAGAAATTAGAATATGCAAGAGTTATCTATAACCCCATGTTCATTGCAGCACAATTCACAATAGCTGAGATCTGGGAACAATCCAGATATCAATCAATTGTTGACTCAATAAGAAAATTATGGTATATACACACTATGGCGTACTACTCAGTTATTAAAAAAAAAAAAGGAAAGAAAAAGAAACCCTGTCTTTTGCAACAAGATAGAGGAAACTGGAAACCATTATACTTAGTAAAATAAATGAGTCTCCAAAAGACAGATATCATGTTTTCCCTGATCTGAGGTAGCTAATAGAGTACCTAAAATGTAATGTATTGGAGTTAGATACACATTTTGAGATTTGATGATTGTTTAGAGCTCTTGTCTCTTCCATTGAGGAACAGTGATTTTTTTTTTTTTTTGCTTCATACTATTTGCTGACTTGTTGAACTCTTACTTAGTGTAGGGTTAACTATACAATCATTAAGTAAACTGAAAACAGATTTTGTAAAAGTTAAGTGGGAATGTGAGAGGTAAGAAGAGAAAGGGTTGGACTGTGTGTGGGAGGGAGGGTATCAGGGGAAGTGTCACTTACATTCATTAGTCTGTATATATGAAATATATCAAACTTATCTTAAATAAAATTTTAAAAGTAAATATTTAAAATTCAAAAAATTTATACCAATAACAAGGAGAATTTTAAAGGTGTTTATATATAATATATATGTGTGTGTGTTTAATTTATGACATTACAATATAAATGTACATATATATATAATTTGTAATATAAATATATAGAGAGCAACGTTTTGAAATTTTTATAATGTATTTATCATCAGAAAAGAATAGCTCAGCTTTCTGTAATAATCCAGTTTCTGATCATTACAAGAATGAAGAGTAAGCCACCAAGTTGTAGCTCATAATCTCTGTTTCTCTGTGTCTCCAAGTCTACCAACCTCTAAAATTAAATAAACATACATAATTCTGGGATAGAAATCACATTAAGATCCCACTATTTTCCCGCATAATTTTCAGAAAATATACTAGTATCTAAACACACAGTGGCAAATTTATCTATGTATAAAATATATGTATATTATATATGTTACATATATTCATATATATATATATATCATTGAGGAGGAAGAATTATTACCCTTGGCTAAAATGGCCCTGAGACACTGTGTACCTGACAGTTTCCAGGGCAACTTACAGAATGTTGGGGGTGATGATGATCTTACAATAAAAGTGAAATCACCATGGCCACAGAGTCACAGAGCTAGGATTGGCCTAGAATAAAATATTTGTGCAAAAGAGTGACTACAGTGAATTTAAAATTTTACTTAAATTTTCATTATTAAAGGTTAATTTCAAGTTCCATGAATGTCTGTAAGGCGAAGAATGAAATCTCCTGCTAATGAGTGATGGAACTGGCCTTAAATTGTTCTCATATACTGTGAAAATAAAATTTGTACATCTTCCAGAATTTGATGGCCTTACAATGTTAAAGTAAGTCATGGTAGACTGAAGTTCCCTGTACTAGAATTGGCACAAATTAGGTTATTATTTATTGAGATGGTAATGATAAATGTGAATCAACATGAAAAATAGAGAAATGTATTCAATATATTGACAGTTGTGTGTACAAATGGTAAATTTAGTAGAAGCAGGAATAAGGTTACAAGGAGATGTAACAGATATTAATAAAAATAGCCCTAAATACACATTTAAATACAGAAAATTTGTGCTCTCTTAAATCAAAGAAAGCTTATGCCATTGAATTCAGTAATTTTAAAACCAAGATAAAATTGTCTCGATCCAATGCATGGAAATTTTAAAGAGAATGACAATTTTGATTCTCAAAATATAAGGAAGCTATAAAAAAGTGTCATTGAAAGTGTAAAGGAATGTAATGTTCTAAAATTATTTGATAGGCCATAAAGATGGAGGTTGCTAAGACAACTTGAACATTATTTAGTGCATTCATGATATGAAAATATAAGTGCCCAAGAGAATCATCATTCCTTGGCAGTGCTAAGATTGCTTTCCATGTGGATATTGACATACTCAGATGAAATTAATAAAATGAAAGACAAAATAAAAAATAGAAACCTGATGCACATGGAAATTAAAACTTTGCCTTGCCATTAGTAACAATGTATATTTTAATGTGAGCCATAACTAAAAAATATGTGGATGAATATTTGGTGAAAAAACAGTCCGGAATAAACTGGAAAAATTACAGTATGATACAGACTTGCAGTTTGGAAAATTTCCACAATCAGAAAATAATTTACAGTTCCAGGAGCATCTAGAAACATTAAGAATGTATCCTATGCTGATGACCATGATGGTGCTGGCACTGCAATGTACTCAAATCCTATACACATGACAGTTGCTTGGACAACTTCCAGCATTTAGAATGAGTTGATGACCACACAATTATAAATTAAACCATGGTACCCATCATTTCCCTGTTAGGAATGTCACAAATTGGGTTATTCATTACACATGCAGGTGATAGTAGTAAATGACAAAATAAATATGCATTCCATGGAAGACATTTAATTTTGATTATATGGTGTATAAATTAGTAATTTGGAAGAAACAGAGTCATAATCATATAGAGATGGGCTAATAATGGGATGGTGGAGTAGGGAGGGAGCTTACTGCTCTAGCCCAGGAGAAGATAGTTTTAAAAAAGTGGAAATAGAGTAGTCTCAGGGAAGAGTTAGGGAAAAAATGACAGAGGAAATTCTACTGACATGAGAGGGACATGGTGGACCCACATGGAGGGCATGGTGCCCACGGCTCATGACTCCAACAGCTGAGAGTCTATGCACTAGAACTGGAAAGTGAGGTGAGACAAGACCACAGTAGCCTGAGCCACCAGCAAAAATGTGGCAGGAACCTAGAGGGAATGAGGCTTATATATCTGAGGGAAAGTGTGCCAGCCAAACTAGAGGAGAGGAAAAAAAGGGACAGTACAGACATGTTTCTCTCTCTCCAATCACCTCACAAAGGCATGCAAGCTGATAGAGCAGGAGCCATTTTGGTCATACATAACATCTGTGCCAGCTTGTGTCTACACCAGGCAAGCAGCCAAGTGGAGACTCCTGATGCTGGTAGGGAAAAATAACAGGAAACTAGGAACTTGTGACTGTGTGAAACTTCTGAAGCAGGACTGTGAAAAAATAAAAAACTGAGGGTGTGTAGGAAGATTTGTGGTGTGACTGGGACTTTGAGCACTCTCACTGGGAGAGGCCACAAGCTTGGGAGTTCCTGGTTACCTTATGAGAGACATTTCTGGAGAATCTGAATTTATACTGAGGACTACACAGATCCTTTATGTGGTTCTTTGGACAGAGCGGACAAATATTATACCTGCTGTGAGTCTAATTGGAGATCCTCTGAGAGTAATCTGATGTTTCTCTTATGCATTTTAGAATCTTCTCTTTTTGTTTCACTGTGGCAGTTTGATTACAATGTGTCATGGCAAGGTTGTTTTCTGATCATGTCTATTCAAAGTTCTGTTTGCTTCCTGTACTTGGATGTCTCTTTCTTTTCCCAAACCCAGAAAGTTTTCTGCTAGTATTTCACTAAAAATGCCTTCTAATCCTTTGTCTCTCACCATGCCTGCAGGAACTCCTAGAACCAGAATGTTGGTCTTATTTTTTTTTATATAGTATCCTATAGATTCCCAACAGTCTTTTTTAGATTTCTAATCTCCTGTTCTTGTGTTTGGTTTGACTGTATACTTTTCTGTACTCTGTCTACTAAGTCTGGTATTCTCTCTTCTGCCTCACTGATTCTGTTTTTAAGGCTCTCCACTGCATTTTTTATTTGTTGTAGTGAATTCTTCATTTCATTTTGATTTCTTTTTAATATCTCAGTTTCATGTTCTGTTGAATTCATTTCATCTTGATTCCTCCTGATAATTTTTATTTCATGGGAGAGATTTTCTTTCATGTCCTTAATGGATTTCAGTAGTTTGTGCCTTTGCTTTTGCTTACTTCTATAAAATCTTATGACCAAATTTTTGAGTTCTATTTCTTGCATTTCTTCTCTCATCATCTTCATGACCTAGTATTGGAATGTCATGTTCTTTTGGGAGCATGATGATGTTTTCCTTATTCTTGCTTCTTGGATTCTTGCATTTGGCATTTGTGGAAATACTCTTTTTTTTCTGGCGGTTTTTATCATTGTATTATGACTGTAGATAAATGGACTTTCTGCTTTCACTGAATCTCTAGAGGCTTGTAGTGGGTGTGGCCAGAGAGCTCTGTTCAGTTTTCAAGGGTAAAGGGTATGCCTAAGGGGACACACACAGGTTTGGCATGGTAAATCTTTTTTTAATCAGAAGGGAATTATATTCTGTTCAGCTGAGTTCTTCTCTTCAATGGAAACCAGTGCCTGAGTACTAAATCAAGTGGGTATAATATTCACTATGTCCCAAGGACCACATAAGGATCTGTGCTCTCAATGTGGGACCTCTGTTCTTAGTGAGAATTAACAGTAAATCTAGTCTTCAAACACCTGTTTAGCTGGGAGCCTAGGAAAAAGTGCTCAGGCAAGTAATATTGTGAAAAACTAGTTCTAAGTAATATGAAAGATAACCCAGAGAAAACAGCAGTCCAGCAAATCATTCAACCTCACTGAAACTACCAGCAGCTACATCATTCATTTTCTATTAAATCTATTTATAATAAGATTTAATTTGATGAACACTTGCAAGAAGCTGTGGGGACTTAAACAGGGATGAAGAGCTATTTCTTATGGGTAGTAATGGAGGTGGAATGGATTAGTTGCACAGCTATTATCTAGATGGGAAATAAAAGAGTTACTGAAGCTAGATGCATCATAGCATTTGTAGCCCTGTTATCATGGGATAGCCAAGCAACCTAGGAAAAGTGTTCCTCCTGAGGGTATCCTGAGGCACTAACTGAATGTAAATCAGATTTATATTAATCCAGAAAGGACTTTGTAAATTGGAAGGAATAAAAGTACACATTTTCAATAAAAATGAGGGCCACCTGCAGGAGCAGGGAATAATGCAACAAAAAAAGGTTGTAAAAAATTACAAGTTAAATTAATACAAAAATGTACTACAGGGGCCAGCACTGTGTCACAGCAGGTTAATGTCCTGATCTGAAGTGCTGGCATCCCATATGGGTGCTGGTTTGAGACCTGGCTGCTCCACTTCCAATCTAACTCTCTGCTATGGCCTGAGAAATAGTAGAAGGCCCAAGTGCTTGGGTCCCTGCACCTACATGGGAGATCTGGAGGAAGCTCCTGGTTTTGGATCAGCACAGTTCTGGCCATTGTGGCCAATTGGGGAGTGAACCATTGGATGGAAAATTCTCTCTCTCTGCTTCTGCTCTTTTTATGTAACTCTTTCAAATAAATAAATCTTTTTTTAAAAAAAAATACTACATTTATGCTCCTGCTTCTCTATTGCAATGGGTACCACATGGATAGACTTCATTCCATGTTCTTGTCTCGTCTCAAGGCAATTAGGAATAGAATGAAAAAGAGTAGAAAAGTGGCATCATGAATGAAAAAGGTATTATGCACTCAGTAATACAGGAAAATTCAGATGAGTGTTGCAACTTATAGGGTTTCAGGTTGTCCCTTTAAAGAATGAGAGTAATGTATGTGGCAACATCTACTTGCATATTCAAATAGACCTTGGGTAGTGGAGTCTAATCCAGATGTGCACACAGATAAGTTGAAATTTCTCATGGGTATATAGGTCACCACACACTCATTCCCTTGTGTTGCACACAACACTTATTATCCAGGGCCAGGGTACACTATTATGGCTGGAACATGTGTCACTTGATATGCCTATGGTCACATCATTGGTTTCCACTACAATAATGTGGGGAAAGAGTCCTGGGTGGCCAAAAAAGCAGCTATAAAACAAGTAACTTTGTAATTGATGAAGATGGTATTCCAAATAACTGTTGAAATAACTGTTACTCAACTTTTAAATATTTATTAACAAAATTTACACAAGAGAGCACAGTTCAGTTCATATACTTGATTCCACTCAGAATAATGAGAAACCAAAAGTTCCGGTTGCATAAGAGAAAAATTTCTGAAGAGTGGTTAACCACTCTCTGTCACAATTCATTATGAAAACTGCCCAATACTCACTAAGGTGTGATTCCACCAAAGAATTCTTCCAAACAAATTATACTTCAGGGACTTCTCTCTGTAATCTTGCTATGTTTTGTGCAAGTTTGCCTAATAATAAAGGTATTTCCCATTACAATAAATCATAGGATTTTTTCTTTCTGTGAGTTGTCAGGTAACCATTGAGAGGTGACATATGGTACATGACTTTTCTATACATGTATGTTTTCTCATTTCGGGGTCTCTTCATGTGAATTGATTAATGGCAGAAAAAATTTTTCACATTCATTAAATTGAAATTTTACTGTATGAATTCTCTGGTGTTAGTTGATGTTTCTTTTTTTTTAAGATTTTTATTTATTTGACAGAGTTACAGACAGTGAGAGAGACAGAGATAAAGGTCTTCCTTCTGTTGGTTCACTCCTCAAATGGCCACAGTGGCCAGAGATGCACTGATCTGAAGCCAGGAGCCAGGTGCTTCTTCCTAGTCTTCCATGTGGGTGCAGAGGCCCAAGCACTTAGGCTGTCTTCTACTGCTTTCCCAGGCCACAGTAGAGAGCTGGATTGAAGAGGGGCAGCTGGGACTAGAACTCACACCTATATGGGATGCCAGCATAGCAGGTGGAGGTGGAGGATTAATCTATTGCTCCACAGCGCCGGCCTGATGTTTAATTTCTGGCTATGGTTTTTTGAGGTCTATTGCACTTGAAGAATATTGCCTTTTTTGAGTTGCATATTTATGCAAGCCTGAATTCTATGAAAATATACTTCCACATTCATTACACTCCTGAGAAACCACTTGTGTGAATTTTCTGATGTATAATGCCATTTCTGACAAATGGCTTTTTGTCACACTAATAATATTTCTGAACTTCTTCATTTTCTTTAAAAATTTATGTTATTTATTTGAAAGACAGAGTTAGAGAGAGACAGAGAAGCAGAAAGAGGTCTTCCATCTGCTAGTTCACTCCCCAGAGGGATGAAATGGCTGGAGCTGCAGCGATCCAAACCCAGGAGTCAGGAGCTTCTTCTGGGTCTCCCACGTGGGTGCAGGGCCATCTTCTACTGCTTTCCCAGGCCATAGCAGAGAGCTGGATCAGAAGAGGAGCAACTGGGACTAGAACCAGTGCCCACATGGTATGCCAGCATTTCAGGCCAGGGCTTTAACCTACTGTGCCACAGCGCTGGTCCCAACCTTTCTTCCTTATGGGAGTGCCTATTGTATGGGATGTAATTTCCAGCAAAAGGCTCTGTCACATGGTTATGTTTACTTTGGAAAAAGTCCTTCACATTCATTAAGTTCTCTCCCTTGTTTGATCTACATGTTATGAGGTATTCCTTCTGACAAAAGGCTTTCCCACATTTATTACAAGATTTCCACCATGTAATAAATTCTCTGATGTTATATTGTGTGATTTTAGCAGAGTTTTCCAACATTCATTCCATTCATAAGGTTTCTCCCCCATGTGAATTCTGATGTTTTATGAGGTGTTACTTATGGATAAAGGCTTTTCCATATGCATTATATCCGAAGTGTTTTCCCCCATATGAATTAGATGATGTGCAATGAGGGCTGAATTATGGTAAAAGCTTTCCAAGTCATTATGTCCAAGAGGTTTCTCTTCCTGTGCATTTTCTGATGCATTCTGAGATGTGACTTATTGCCAAGGGCTTTTCTACAGTCATTGCATTCATAAAGTCTCTCCCTGGCGTGAATTCTGTGGTGTGATATGAGCTATGATTTATAACATATGATTTATAAAGGCTTTTCCACACTTATTAGATTCACAAGGTTTCTGCCCTGTGTGAGCTGTTTTGATATGAGTATAACTTATACAAAAAGGCTTTTCCACAGTCATTACATTTATGAGGTTTCTCCCCTGTGTGAATTCGCTGGTGTATGATGAGGTTTGACTTTCGTCCAAAGGTTTTTCCACAGTCATTACATTTATGAGGTTTCTCCCCTGTGTGAATTCGCTGGTGCACGATGAGGTGTGTCTTTTGTCCAAAGGCTTTTCCACATTCATTACAATTATGAGGTTTCTCCCCTGTGTGAATTTGCTGATGTATGAGGAGGCCTGACTTGTGTCCAAAGGCTTTTCCACAGTCATAACATTTATGAGGTTTCTCCCCTGTGTGAATTCTCTGGTGTATGATGAGGTGTGACTTTTGTCCAAAGGCTTTTCCACAGTCATTACATTTATGAGGTTTCTCCCCTGTGTGAATTCGCTGGTGTATGATGAGGTCTGGCTTTCGTCGAAAGGCTTTTCCACAGTCATTACATGTATGAGGTTTCTCCCCTGTGTGAATTCGCTGGTGTATGAGGAGGGATGACTTGTGTCCAAAGGCTTTTCCACAGTCATTACATTTATGAGGTTTCTCTCCTGTGTGAATTCGCTGGTGTATGATCAGGTCTGGCTTTCGTACAAAGGCTTTTCCACAGTCATTACATTTATGAGGTTTCTCCCCTGTGTGAATTCGCTGGTGTATGATCAGGTCTGGCTTTCGTCCAAAGGCTTTTCCACAGTCATTACATTTATGAGGTTTCTCCCCTGTGTGAATTTGCTGATGTATGAGCAGGGCTGACATTTGTCCAAAGGCTTTTCCGCAGTCATTACATTTATGAGGTTTCTCCCCTGTGTGAATTTGCTGGTGTCTGATAAGGTCTGAGTTTTGTCCAAAGGCTTTTCCACAGCCATTACATTTATGAGGTTTCTCCCCTGTGTGAATTCGCTGATGTTTCCTGAGGCCTGACTTGTGTCCAAAGGCTTTTCCACAGTCATTACATTTATGAGGTTTCTCCCCTGTGTGAATTTGCTGGTGTATGATCAGGTCTGGCTTTCGTCCAAAGGCTTTTCCACAGTCATTACATTTATGAGGTTTCTCCCCCGAGTGAATTTGCTGATGTATGATGAGGTCTGGCTTTCGTCCAAAGGCTTTTCCACAGTCATTACATTTATGAGGTTTCTCCCCTGTGTGAATTTGCTGATGTATGAGGAGGGCTGACTTGTGTCCAAAGGCATTTCCACAGTCATTACATTTATGAGGTTTCTCCCCTGTGTGAATTCTCTGGTGTATGATGAGGTTTGATTTTTGTCCAAAGGTTTTTCCACAGTCATTACATTTATGAGGTTTCTCCCCTGTGTGAATTCGCTGGTGTATGAGGAGGGATGACTTTTGTCCAAAGGCTTTTCCACAGTCATTACATTTATGAGGTTTCTCCCCTGTGTGAATTCGCTGATGTATGAGGAGGGCTGACTTTTGTCCAAAGGCTTTTCCACAGTCATTACATTTATGAGGTTTCTCCCCTGTGTGAATTCGCTGGTGTATGATGAGGTTTGACTTGTGTCCAAAGGCTTTTCCACAGTCATTACATTTATGAGGTTTCTCCCCTGTGTGAATTCGCTGATGTATGAGGAGGGATGACTTGCGTCCAAAGGCTTTTCCGCATTCATTACATTCATGAGGTTTCTCCCCTGTGTGAATTCGTTGGTGTATGATGAGGTCTGACTTTCGTCCAAAGGTTTTTCCACAGTCATTACATTCATGAGGTTTCTCCCCTGTGTGAATTCTCTGGTGTACTATGAGGTCTGACTTCCACAAAAAGCCTTTTCCACATTCAAGGCATTTATAAAGTTTCTCTCTTGTGTGAATTCGCTGATGGTTTATGAGGTATGACTTCTGTGTAAAGGCTTTTCTACAGTCACTACATTCATGAGGTTTCTCCCCTGTGTGAATTTGCTGATGTTTCCTGAGGACTGAATTTTGTCTAAAGGCTTTTCCACAGTCATTACATTCAGAAGGTGAATTAAAACTGAGTGATTTTCCACAAGGTTTACATGTGTAAAGTTTTTCCCTTGTATTTAGTTTCTGGTTTATTGCAAGATGTGACTGGTGAATGACAGGTTCAACATACATAATGTACTTATAAAATTTCTTTCTTGTGTGAGTTTGTTGATGCATATTGAGGCTAGCATTTTCATGGATAGCTTTTTCTATTTGCGTTACTTTTCCAAAAGTGACAGTTGACTTATTACAGTTTTCTGCCATATGAACCCTCTCAGATTTACAGAACGTCTTTCTTGTGAAGACTTTTGCTTGTCCAGTGGGTCCAAATGGCTGCTTCATGATGTGAATATTGTCAAGCTGGCTAAGAGGCTCACAGAACTGGAGAGATTTTCCAGGTATCTTAGTGTTATCAAATTTCTCTCCAGCCTGTAGTTGATCAGGCCCACTGGGGGGATACACAGTGTGACATTTATTGCATTCCTCAGGCTTCAATCCTGAATAGATTCCCTTTTTAATAATCAGTGTTGGAACATGGCTTGAATTTAAACTAAGTGTTTTTCTTAATTCAATTCTCTTGAGAGCTGATGTCTTGTTATTTTTCATAAAATCCTGATTCAGATTTTTGTCCTGACTTTTCTGGTTGATCCTAATCAGGTCATCCCTTTTCATGACCACTGAAATGAGAAAAAAGCAATCATGTCACTGAGTCACATGTAAATGTTTCTCCTGGCATACTCAATGTAAAGGGAATGAAGTTACTTGTTATCCAAGTGGCATGAGATGTTCACAAAATCAGTATGAGGTAATTATTTGTGATCATTATATGGTTTTTCTCCTTAATACATTAATATACCATGAGGTTTCCCAATGTTCAAACATGATCCTTTTTACTATGGGAATTTGTCAAGGATGGTAGAATGACATTTGTGCTATGATGTGTGGGATACCTGCATCTCAAAACAGTGTCAGTTTGAGCCCTGGCTACTCTGCTTTCAGTACAGCTCTCTGCCTATGTAAACTGGAAGGAAGCAGATAATGGTTCATGTGCCTGGGAACCTGTGAGAAACCAGGGAAGACTAGAGGGATTCTAGAGTTTTGGCTTCAGACTAGTTAGACCTAAGTGTTGCAGGCATCTGGGAAGTGAGCTAATAGAGGACCTCTTTCTCTCTCTCTCTTCTCTCACTATCACTCTGCCTTTCAAAAGATGAAATAACTATAAAATATTTTAAAGAATGGGCAAATATTTAATAAAAATATTCACCCACTACCTAGCAACCATTTTTTTCCCTGTCCTTTTTTCCCAGTTTATTTTTATAAAAATTGTGTGCTTTTTCCTTCTCTGATATCTCAACCATAAACATGAAAAAGTTTTAATGATCATTTACTTGCAGGTGGAGAAGAGTGAAATGTGCCTGTACTTTAAGCAGGACAACATTTAAGGAGTAGGATTTAAATCTATGAGTGTCTCATGCTCAGTCTTCCTAGGTAAACATCATTTGTGGGATTTTTCAAATGAAAAACTACTTTGTCTTTACTCTATGACAGCTTCCCCAAATTCCTAAGGACACCCAACACCTTCAGCTTCTCAGAAGTACAACAGGTACAGAAAATTCCCAATATACCACTTTAGTTAAACACTCCCAATCAGTTTGAAGAATTTGTTTCTGCAAACCGGGAATTGCTCATCTTCTTTGAAAAGTGGTTTCTAACTCATTCTGAAATCATCAGTGCTGGTTACCTCCTCTAAATTCTTTCTAGAAACATTCCTGTGTGATAATTTGAATTTCTGGAGGCATTTGATCAGTTGCCTCCTATTTTCACTGAAAGCTTCATTTCCTATGTTTTTCTTATCTTTTTATTTGCTTATTTTCAATGATACTGAAAATAAGAGAAAAATCATACTTCAAACTCCACCCTAAAAGAAATCTGAGCCACTCAACATAACCCCACGAGGCTACTTGACCTTGGGTCTCAAAATCTCATTACTTTCTTGGTGAGTCCAGGATCACTTATTTTCATGTTTTATGTAAGTTCATCCTTAGTGTAGGATTTCTTTTTTCAAACATTTACTTTATTTATTTGAAGGCTAGAATTATAGAGAGAGAGACAGAGAGAAGTCTTCCATCTGCTGGTTCACTCCCCATATGGGAACAACAACCAATGCTGGGCCAAAATGAAGTTAGGAGCCAGGAGTGTCTTTCTTGTCTCCCACATGGGTACAGGGGGCCAAGGATTTGGGCCAACCTCTGCTCTTTTCTCAGGTGCATTAGCAGAGAGCTGGATTAGAAGAGGACTAGCTGGGACTTGAACTGGCACCAATATGCAATGCTAGTGTTGCAGGCTGGAGCTTTAACACACTGCACCACAGTGTCATTCCTAGCTTCATAATTTCTGATGTCACAGCACAGAGGCTTACTCATGACCATCTTTTTTTTTTTTAAGATTTATTTATTTGAAAGTCAGAGTTACACAGAGAGAGGAGAGGCAAAGAGAGTAAGGTCTTCCAACCAATGGTTCACTCCCCAGTTGGCCACAATGGCCAGAACTGTGCTGATCTGAAGCCAGGAGCCAGGAGCTGCTTCTGGGTCTCCCTCAGGTGCAGGGGACCAAGGACTTGGACCATCCTCTACTGCTTTCCCAGGCCATAGCCAAGAGCTAGATCAGAAGTGGAGCAACTGGGTCTCAAACTGGTGCCCATATGGGATGCTGGTGCTTCAGGCTATGGTGTTAATTCACTGCGCCACAGCACCAGCCACATGACCATCTTATAGCATTTGCTTATTTACTTCCTTGAGAGTAAGAGAAACAGAATGAAAGATAAAGACAGACTGAAACAGAGGTTTGCCAACTATAGGCTCACTCCTCAAATGTCTCCAACAGACTATAATTTTCTTATTTATTTGAGAGGCACAGAGGAAAAGAAAAGAAAGAGACTAAGAAAGAGAGAGTTCACATTTATTGATTCAGTCCTGAGCAAGTTCTATGCCTGGGCAAAATCATGAGTGGGAACGCAATCTGAGCAATGAGTTAGAAATAAGTTTCTGGGGGCTGGCATTGTGGCATAGCAGGTAAAGCCACCACCTGCAGTGCCAACATCACTTATGGGCACCAGTTTAAGTCCTAGCTGCTCCACTTCTGATCCAGCATTCTGCTATGGCCTGGGAAAGCAGTAGAAGATGGCCCAAGTCCTTGGACCCCTGTACTCATATGGGAGACCTGGAAGAAGCTCCTGGCTCCTAGCTTCAGATCAGTACAGCTCCAGCCACGACAGCCAATTGGGAAGTGAACCAGTGGATGGAAGACCTCTCTTTCTCTCTCTGCTTCTCCTTCTTCTCTCTCTCTGACTTTCAAATAAATAAGTAAATCATAAAAAAAAAAAAAAACAGAAACAGGCTGGCATGGCAGCTCAATAGGCTAATCCTCTGCCTGCGGCACTGGCACACCAGGTTCTAGTCCTGGTCGGGGTGCTGGATTTTGTCCCAGTTGCCCCTCTTCCAGGCCAGATCTCTGCTGTGGCCCAGGAGTGCAGTGGAGGATGGCCCAGGTCCTTGGACCCTGCACCCACATGGGAGACCAGGAGAAGCACCTGGCTCCTGGCTTTGGATCAGCATGGTGTGCCAGCCACAGCACACTGGCCATGGTGGCCATTGGAGGGTGAACCAATGGCAAAAGGAAGACCTTTCTCTCTGTCTCTTTCTCTCACTGCCCACTCTGCCTGTCAAAAAAAAAAAAATTAATCTTAAAAAAATAAGTTTCTGTATGTTGCCTAATTAACAAGCACTGAAGGAACTAATATAATAAGTGCATGAAGGAAAAGGTATGAAAGTGTAGAGAAGGACAAGTTAGAATTGGAGGAATGTATCAAACCTAGATAAAAGCCTTAGTAACATCAGAAAATGACTGGATTTTTTTTTTAATCAAAGAACATCTTCACTAAGAACAAAAGTTAGAAAGATATTGGTATCTCTAAATGCCTGTGTCTGATGCACAAAAGCAGCTGTCATCAGGAGTAAGGCTTGAGAAAAATTCATGGAAAGAACACCAGTCAACATCTGCACACTTTCTGCCTTGGCTTCCCTGTCATGTGCAGACTGACCTGAAAGGCTCAGATTCAAGCATTCATCCACCATCCATGGCTCTTCTCCTCGCTCCAACTTGAAGATCAAGTCAGGTTTGGTAATGCAGTGCCCTATTAATGGAAACAAAGTAAGACTTTGTAAAATTACTATCTTGGGTTATTTAAAGGACTACAGCTTGGTTCAGGAGCTATGCAACAAATGTTCCAATTTGAATCTTTTGTTAGATGGTAGATATTCAGATTATTCATGGACTCAATTTCTAATCCTGCCCAATATTAAACATTATAAAGTGTTCCCTTATTTGTCAAATAGCAAGAAAATGTTATCACTGGGCATGTGATGGGTGTCACTCACCCAAGGAGAACAGGCTGCTGTAGGTCTCCAGCATCACATCTCTGTACAGGATTTTCTGAGCATTGTTCATTTTCTGCCATTCTTCCCATGTAAAGTACACAGCCAGGTCTTCAAATGCTGTCATCACCTATAATAATACACTTCCAGTCAACATGTTAACTCTGTCACAAAATAAACACTGACATTTGTATATGGATATGAAGGAAAAAAGGAAGGATATGGTTTCACATTAGACTTGTGGAGTGTTTAGAAAGCCACACGGAGCATTCAACAGAGTCAAACCCATGATCTACTGGCTGTGAGACATGCCCAAGCTGGAGGGAAACAGGAGGTTCAAATCACAAAGGCCACATCTGTCAAGGGGAATTGCACAGCAGGCTAGAAGGGGGGCAATACTGACTCTTGACTGGGCAATGTTAAGGAGAAGTATGTAGAAGCATTGAGAAAAAAAAGGCAAGAAACCATCAGTGAAACTATGATGGGAATGAACAGAAAACAATTTCCAGGAAAACACCATGCATATCATTTCCAATATGTCAAAGGAAAAATATATTAAAAGACAGGTCAGACATTTAGCTTAGTGTTGTTTATGATGCCGTCTCAGAGTGTCTGTGATTTCCAATGCCAGCTCTAGTTTCTAGCTCCCAGATAATGCAAACCTGGGGAAGCAATGGTGATGTCACCAATGAAGGAGGCCTAGATTCCATTCCTCAATCCTGGCTTCAGTCCTGCCCCACCTGTTTGGTATGGTTATCTAGGAAGTGAATTAATGTGTCAAAGCTCTCTATCTCTCAGTCCATCAACTTTTTTCTCTATCAAGCTAATAAATATTTTTAAGTAAGAGAGAAAATACAGGTAAGACAAAGAATACAAATTAGCTTTTGCCCTTGTCTATGATTATTCTAGTGATAAACAATTGAAATAACATTATACCTAATTAAAGTGAAAGCAATGGAAATACTTGCCCAAAACATTCAAATGATAAACATTTGAAATGACATTATACATAATTAAATGAAAGCAATGGAATTATTTGTCCAAAAAGAGAACCTGGGAATGTCTGCAGTACAATCTGCATTTGTGACTCACTGAGAAAAATGCTTAGAGATTTGTTTCAGAACCTGCAATAGTCACCAGAATTGTGATCCAGCAGGCTAAGCCTCCACCATCAATGCTGGCATCCCATGTAAACAGAGGACTTGAGTCCTTGCTGCTCCACTTCCAATCTAGTTCCCTGCTAACCTGATTGAAAGAGCAGTGAAAATGGCCTGAGTATTCAATGTGGGAGACCCATGGAGTCCCAGGCTCCTGGCTTTGGCCTGGCCCAGTCCCAGCCATTGTGGGCATTTGGGGAATGAAACAGTAGATAGAATATATCACCTTTTGTCTCCCTGTCTCTCCCAATCTCTGCAAGTCCACCTTTCAAATAAATAATCTTAAAAAAATAAATGAGCCTCCAGTAGATTCTTTTCTCCACACATTCCTTATCCTATTCCAGAATCCAATTCAACTTCTCAAAGGTATTAAGAACTCCATTACTCTAACAATTTGAAAACAAACTTAACTGATTTGTGTTCCAGCACTAGGTAACTCTTCCTCTTGCAGAATGCTAAGTGTTTACTTCATAGGTAGCACTAAAACACTGTTCAGTACATCATCTATGTGTAGAATGTTTCAGACATGACCCCAAAAAGGTAGCATATTGTTCTTAGTTTCAACTCAATTCATGTAACAAATATATATTTTGCTATAGCAACAGAAAGACAAGAGACCAAACTGCATTATTATAGATGACAGTAATGTTTCATAATCATGCCAAATTCATAATTCATTTCTGTATATTCTGTGATAACAAATTTTATGTTTATTTTTCTATTTTAAAATTTTGTAAAGATTTATTTATTTATTTGAAAGTCAGAGATACACAGAGAGAGGAGAGGCAGAGAAAGAGAGAGAGGTCTTCCATCTGCTGGTTCAGTCCCCAGTTGGCTGCAATGGCTGGAACTGCACCAATCTGAAGCCAGGAACTAGGAGCTTCTTCTGGGTCTCCCACATGGGTGCAGGGGCCCAAGGACCTGGGCCATCTTCCACTGCTTTCCCAGGCCATAGTAGAGAGCTGGAGCAGAAGTAGAGCAGCCAGGTCTCAAACTGGTGCCTATATGGGAAGTCGATGCTTTAGACCAGGGCATTAACCCACTGAGCCACAGTGCCAGCCCCATATTTTCCATTTTAATTAACTAGTATACTGGGACTGGCACTGTGGCTAGCAGGTAAAGCTACTGCCTTCAGTGCTGGCATCCCATATTGGTGCCAGTTCAAGTCCCAGTGGCTTCACTTCCAATCCAGCTCTATGCTATGGCCTGGGGATTCAGTAGGAGATGGCCTAAGTCCTTGGGCCCCTGAACCTATGTGGGAGACCCAGAAGAAGCTCTTCACTTCTAGCTTTGGACCAGTGCAACTTCGGCCATTGTGGCAAACTGGGGAGTGCACCAGCAGATGCAAGACTCTCTCTCTCTCCCCCTCTGCCTCTCTGTAACTCTGACTTTCAAATAAATAAAAAAAATCTAAAAAAATAAATAAATAAACTAGCATTAAACACCAAAAATGAGTACTGACAAGCTGGGGAATAATTAAAAAAAAAAAAACACTTACAGGTGATATATTAATTTTCTTTCCTCTTAGAAACATGTGGAGGACCCAGAATCATACCTGGGAGAGAGGTGAATGGCAGGAGTTCAAAGAAAACTCGGGAGGCCAACGCTGTGGCATAATGGGTAAAGCTGCTGCCTTCAGTGCCAGCATTCCATATGGGGTCTGGTTCAAGTCCTGCCTGCTCAACATACAATCTAGCTTTGTGCTATGTCCTGAGAAAGCAGTGGAACATGGTCCAAGTCCCTGGGCCACTGCACCTGCATGGGAGACCCAGAAGCTCTTGGGTCTTGGCTTTGGATCAGCTGAGCTCTGGCCTTTGCAGTAATTTGGAGGGTGAGCCAGCAGATAGAAGACTTTCTCTCTCTGCAACTCTTTCAATAAATAAATGAAATCTTAAAAAAAAAACCCTCTGGTTTCCTTCTGCACTGAACAGTGGGGAAAAAAAGGATATAATAGAATGAATAAAGAATAATAAATACATTAACCAAGAAAACATCAGCTTCACTGTGGAGGAATAAACCTCTAAAAATAGAAATACATAGGAAAATGCACCCACCTATATTAAGTGGCAGAGATTAAACAGAAGTTATCATTGGTTTAACGAAAGCATTATCTACAAATTTTGTAAAATAATAATGTAAAAGGAAAAAGAAAAGTTGAGTGTTCAAATGGATAAGGTTATCAGAGATAAACATTATGTTATTAAAGTTTATACTAAAGAAAGTTAACAAATACACATAATGTATATTTAATGCAGTGCACTTTACCAGTAATGATTCCAAGTAGCACCTTTCCCTGTATTCATCCCTTCACAAAACCCTGGATTGGGGCTGGCACTGTGGCCTAGCGGGTAAAACTGCCACCTGTAGACTGGCATCCCATATAGGCACTGGTTTGATTCCCAGCTGCCCCACTTCTGATCCAGCTTTCTGCTATGGCCTGGGAAAGCAGTAGAAGATGGCCCAAGTCCTTGGGCCCCTGTACCCATGTGGAAGACCCAGAAGAATCTCCTGGACCCTGGCTTTGGATTGGCACAACTCTGGCCATTGCAGCCAACTGGGGAGTGAACCAGCAGATGGAAGAGCTCTCTATCTCTCTCTGCCTCTCCCTCTCTCTGTGTGTAACTCTTTCAAATGAATAAATAAATCTTTTTGAAAAAGACCCTGAATTTCACCATTTCAATTGATTTACCCCATGAGATACCAGTAAATGTGATAGAAATAGACAATTTGTTAAAATATTTATTTATATGAAAGAGTTACACAAAGAGAGAAGGAGAGGCAGAGAAAAGAGAGAGAGAGAGAAGGAGGAATAAAGAGAGGTCTTCAAACTGCAGGTTCACTCCCCAGATGGCTGCAATGGCTGGAGCTGTGTAGATCCAAAGATATGAACCAGGAGCTTCTTTCAGGTCTCCCACAAGGGAGCAGAGGCCAAAGGACTTGGGCCAACTTCTACTGTTTTCCCAGGCTGTAGCAAAGAGCTGGATCAGAAGTGGAGCAGCCAAGTCATCAACTGACACCCATATGAGATGCTGGCACTGCAGGCAGTGTCTTTACTTGCTATGTCACAGAACCAGCCCCAGAAATAGACAATTTGTAAAGTATTTGCCTTCTCAGATTTTCTTGTTCTGACAGTTATCTTCTGAAAAACCCTGGGGCCTGCCTGTTGAAGAGATAGTATGTAGGCTGGCACCGTGGCTCACTAGGTTAATCCTCTGCCCGTGGCACTGGTATTCCGGGTGACAGTCTCAGTTGGGGTTGCTGGTTCTGACCCAGTTGCTCCTATTCCACTCCAGTTCTCGGCTATGGTCTGGGAAGGCAGTGGAGGATGGCCCAAGTGCTTGGGCCCTGCACCCACATGGGAGACCAGGAGGAAGTGCCTGTCTCCTAGCTTTGGATCAGCATAGCATACTGGCCATAGCAGCCATTTGGGGGGTGAACCAATGGAAGGAAGGCATTTCTCTCTGTCTCTCTCTCTCTCACTAACTCTGCCTGTCAAAAAAAGAAAAAAAGAGATAATATGTAGCCAAGATTCACCACAAACCCCAGACACTTAAGTGAAGCCTCAATCAGTTCCCCAGATGACTGAACTCTGATTTCTGCTCCTGGACTGATCATAGGAACTGCCTAGCTGAGTACAGCCCAAAACACAGAGTCAGAACTGCAAATCAAATGGCTATTTGTTAAGCCATTGTGTTTTCTGATTTGTCCTACATCAAATGCTGATATATATCAGTAAGTATGGCAAAAAGTTGAATTACATGCAAACTACAATGCATACAACTTCAAAATTTCATTTGGAAGTTCCCATAAAACAGGGCCAGCATTGTCACATAGCAAGTAAACCTGCCGTCTGCAATACAAGCACCCCATATGAGCACTGGTTCATGTTCTGGCTCTTCTGCTTTTGATCTAGCTTCCTGCTGATGGCCTGAGAAAAGCAATGGAAGATGATCCAAATACTTGGGCAAATGCTACCAATGTGGGAGATCCAGGTGAAGATCTTGGTTCCTGACCTCATTCTTTCCTGGCCCTGCTCAATGCAGCCATCTGTGATGTGAAAAAGCAGAAGGGAGATCTCTCTGGGTCTCTCCTCTATATACAATACTTTCAAATAATTTTTTTAAAAAACTTAGAAAAAAAGCTCCTATAAACACAATCTTTGCCTATCAATTAGACCTTAGAGGTTTCACCTCACCCTGGTTAGAATGGCTCACATACAGAAATCTACCAACAACAGATGCTGGAGAGGATGTGGGGAAAAAGGGACACTAACCCACTGTTGGTGGGAATGCAAACTGGTCAAGCCACTATGGAAGTCAGTCTGGAGATTCCTCAGAATCCTGAATATAACCCTACCATTCAACCCAGCCATCCCACTCCTTGGAATTTACTCAAAGGAAATTAAATTGGCAAATAATAAAGATGTCTGCACCATAATGTTTATTGCAGCTCAATTCACAATAGCTAAGACCTGGAATCAACCCAAATGTCCATCAACAGTAGACTGGATAAAGAAATTATGGGACATGTACTCTATAGAATACTACATAGCAGTCAAAAACAATGAAATCTGGTCATTTGCAACAAAATGGAGGAATCTGGAAAACATCATGCTGAGTGAATTAAGCAAGTCCCAAAGGGACAAATATCATATGTTCTCCCTGATCTGTGACAACTAACCAAGCACCTAAAAGGAAGCCTGTTGAAGTGAAACAGACACTTTGAGAAACAGTGACTTGATCACCCCTTTTCCTAACTATTGATGAACAACTTAATACTTTATCCCTTTTAGTACTTTTTTGTTCTACTTAATACTTTGGTTGAACTCTTTAATTAACACACAATTATTCTTAGGTGTTTAACTTTAACTGAAAAGTGGTCCTTGTTAAATATAAGAGTGCGAATAAGAGAGGGAGGAGATGTACAATCTGGGACATGCACAATCAGACTTGCCCCAAATGGTAGAGTTAAAAACGTGCCAGGGGATTCCAATTCAATCCCATCAAGGTGGCATGTACCAATGCCATGTCACTAGTCAAAGTGATCAATTTCAGTTCACAATTGATCATAATGATAGGATTAAGAGTCAAAGGGATCACATAAGCAAGACTAGTATCTGCTAATATTAACTGATAGAATTAAAAAGGAGAGAACTATCCAACATGGGAAGTGGGATACACAGCAGACTCATAAAATGGCAGATGTCCTAAACAGCACTCTAGCCTCAGAATCAGCCCTTAAGGCATTTGGATCTGGCTGAAGAGCCCATGAGAGTATTTTAGGCATGAAAAGCCAAGACACACTGGAAAAAAAATTAAAAAAATAAGGAGGTGGAAGGGACGGTAGCCAACCCGGGAAGAACCAGCAGCAAACCCGGGGAGGGCCGAGCAGACAAAAGAACAGCACAGAGTCCTGTGTCGTTCCTCCATGAAGAGGGGGAGCGACATAATGGTGCCATGACTCAGATAGGAAACTTAGGAGGGAAGAAACGGGAAGAAGTGGAAAATACCAGAGAGACTAGCAAAGAGCCTAGGGAAAAGCCGGACAGAAAAGGTGCCAGAAGAAGCTATCGAAAGCCTAGGCATAGACTCGGATATGGACTGTGGGAAAGAAGTTAGGATTTAAAGTGAAAGCAAGAAGAAACTTAGACTCAGATACGGACTGCAGGTTGAAAGTGAAAGTGAAACCTATAAGAAACTTAGACTTGGATACGGACTGTGGGGAGAGGCCAGGAGAAATGAGGGAGGAATATTGTTGGAAGAAAACTTAGGGAAACATACCGGGCAGAGAAAAATGTTAGGGTGGATGAAGCCACGAGTGCAGGCCGAGGCGGAGACGTAAGCCACCTTGGAATTCTTTAAGTCAGCCCGGGGAGCAAAAGGCGAAAATCTGGAACCAGAGGGAGAGACGTGGGCCGCCAGGTTGGAATTCGCCAGGTTAGTCCGGGGAACTTGGACTGAATACCGGTGGTGGCGGAAACGTAAGCTACGCTGTGTGACTCGCGGAAGCCGCCGCGTGCAGAGAGAGCACGGGGCGTGAATAGATAGGGAACGTGGGACTGGCGCGGAGGCCGTGGTGCAGGCGCGAAGGGGGCGCGGAGACCGCGGAGCGTGCGCACAGAGCTGGGAACCCGCCGCAGGGCGGGCGCCGGGAAGCCGTGCAGATGAGAGAAGTGCGGGCTGAAGCGGCACAGAGCTGAGAAGCCGCCGCGGGGCGAGGTGCGGAGAAGCAGCCTCGGGGCGGGCGCCAGGATGCCGCAGGGATAAGAGAAACAGAAGTTTAGAAGTAAAATGAGAGAAATAAGAATGCTGGTAGATAGAAGTAAAATAGGAGAAATAGGAATGCCTGGAGATAGAGAAACAGAAAAATAAGGCCTCCCCACAACATGGCAATGAGAGAGCTTGGATTCGGTCTGCCTGATTAGGGAGGTGGTGAGCACCTGCGGGCAGCTAGCAGCTTATGCGCTGCAGGTCACCGAAGACAGGCACGAATTAACATCAATAAGTCTCCCCACAATACCGCAATGAGAAGGCTTGGATTCGGTCTGCCTGATTAGTAAGGCAGTAAGCACCAGCAGGCGGCTCGACCAGAGTATGAGCTGCAGGTCACCGAAGATAGGCACGAACCAACACTAATAAGTCTCCCCACAAGACGGCAATGAGAAGGGCTTGGATTCGGTTTGCCTGATAGGGCTTGTAAGCACCTGCATGCAGTTCTAGCAGAGCAGAGCATGTGCTGCAGGGCACCGAACTCAGGCACGCATCAGCGCCTAAAAACCTCCTCACAACATGGCGAAGAGAGGACCCGGATTCGGTTTGCCTGATTGATAGGACTTGTAAGCGCCTGTGGGCAACTCCAGCAAGCAGAGCAGAGTGTGTGCCGCGGGGCACCGAAGACAGGCACGTATCAATGCCAAAAATAAAAAGAAAGGGGGATCTGTGGGGAGCAACTCGGACTAGACTAAGTTACTGGAATTAAGACTTATTCTATGCATCTGCTCTCCCACAATATGGCGCTGAGAAGGGAGAAACAGCTTCTACACAGCTGCCTCCAGTTCAACCAATAAACAGCAGGACCTGCTCCTGATTGGAGGAGAGCAGCGTACTCAGCGTGTGGGTAGCAGAGTTGGGATTGGTGGAAGAGAACTATAAAGGAGGAGAGAGACAACATGCACCAGGAACATCTAAGGGGAACATCTGAGGGAACATCTGTGCAGCCCCCGAGAGAGCCGGCCGGCGGTGTGCCACTCCCCCACGGAAGTGGGGAAAAGTGGCAGGGGGAACCGCCCTTCCACGGAGGTGGAAGGGACAGTAGCCAACCCGGGAAGAACCAGCAGCAAACCCGGGGAGGGCCAAGCAGACAAAAGAACAGTGCAGGGTCCTGTGTCGTTCCTCCATGAAGAGGGGGAGCGACAGATTTCTGTACTTAATATGTTGTTCAATGTGAATTAATGCTATAACTAGTACTCAAACAGTACTTTACACTTTGTGTTTCTGTGTGGGTGCAAACTGTTGAAATCTTTACTTAATATATGCTAAATTGATCTTCTGTATATAGAGATAATTGAAAATGAATCTTGATGTGAATGGAATGGGAGAAGGAGCTGGAGATGGGAGGGTTGCAGGTGGGAGGGAAGTTATGGGGGAAGGGGGGAAGCCATTGTAATCCAAAAGCTGTACTTTGGAAATTTATATTTATTAAATAAAAGTTAAAGAGAAAAAGAATACAGTGGGCAGAAGCATAGCCCAGGTACCAAGTATATAACAGACTAGATTTTAAAATGATGCTTGATCTTACCTATTAAAATAATTTGTGGACCATCAATGGATTATATTTTACAGTAAAATAGTAATAATTTGGTGCATTAATATGGCTGGAAAACAGGGTGAATGCCTTGTAAAGTCTTTGTGAATATTTAAAACTGCACTATCTAGAAATTCTTGACCCAAAACATCCTGAATTCATCTATCCATCACATCCAGTTATCTGTATATTTTTAACAAAGCTATATTTAAAAAAAACTGCACTTAAGTAGTGGTTTCTGACACAAATTAGGCAAGAGACAAATATTAGGGTATCATGGAGCTCCTGCTTTTACTCCTCTTCTAGTCTAAATGAGAATTGCCATGAAATTATAGACAAACTCTTGAGGATTTGAGTGATGGTCTCATGGGCCATTGACTGTTGGCACACAGCTACTGGTCATTTTTTCTATGTATAGTGTATGAATTGTGCCATGCAAATGCCTATATCAGCACTTATCTGGTAATTGCCTTTCAGTGACTTCATTCTGCAAATTGAAGGACCTCAGTCTTGAACTTCAATCTTACATAACCTCACCTCAGACCCAGAATAAAATTATTACTTAGTTCCCAGCATCATACAATGTAAACAGAAAATGAAGTTGTAGGCATCAAACAAGAATAGTATCATGAAATAGTGAATTCCCTTGTCCTTTCTAAAAATTATTGCTCCCCACAGTGGTAGCCACACACTTCTGACAGCAGGAGTTGCTGATTTTAGAATTATGCTGGAAAATTCTGTGGGGATTCCTGAGAAGAAAGTGGGAAGGCAGCACGCAACACTCAATTGTTGTTGATTGATCTTTTACAATTCATTTTCTCTCACTGATTTTAAATATACCTTTGTTTTTATTTGACAGGTAGAGTTATAAACAGTAAAAGAGAGACAGAAAGGTCTTCCTTGTGCTGGTTCACTCCCCAAATGGCTGCTGTCACCAGCGCTGCATTGATCCAAAGCCAGGAGCCAGGTGCATCTTCCTGGTCTCTCATGGGGGTGCAGGGGCCCAAGCACTTGGGCCATCCTCCACTGCCTTCCCTGGCCACAGCACAGAGCTGGACTGGAAGAGGAGTAACCAGGACTAGAACCTGGTGCCCATATGGGATGCCAGTGCCACAGGTGGAGGATTAACCAAGTGAGCCATGGCACCAAACCCTAAATACACCTTCTGACCAGCATTTATAATTTCAAGCACTTAGAAATAGGAGCTCTAACACTTGATTTTACTGAATCAATAATGAAAAATATAGTCCCTAAGATATAAAGAGAGTGAGGATCACAGACTGAAACTAATTCAGGATCCTACAAGGACTAAATTTGAGGTCAAGCTTGAGCTACTTATCACTAATAGAAGCAACCAGTGTTATCTGATCAAGTTTTACTAGATGGGAATGGTATCCCATATTTGTGCCAGTTTGTGTCCCAGTCTCTCCACCCCGATCCAGCTCCCTGCTATTGAACCTGGGAAAATAGCAGCAAAAGATGGCCCAAGTGTGTGGGCCTCTGCCCACACCACAGTGCCAGCCCTAATAAGTCTTAAAAACCTAAAGAAATAAAATGTATAATATATCAATTATAGTTGTATATAGGTATAAATTTCTGAAAAGTACATAATTTCATCCTTTTAGTCATCTAAAACTTATTTGTAAATTATATAATTAAAAAAAGATAAAAAGACATTGATTCTTATGTCTCTTCAGCATAAGACATCAACTTTTCCAGGTTCTAGATGCACTTATTCACAGAGTTTCATAGAAGAAATCAGTAATGTGGCTCAAATAACAGTCTTACCCAGGGAATCCCCCTAAATTTAAACAGGGTGCTCAATTTCATTTTAGAAAAGTTCCAAAATATGTATCAGAAGAAAAAAATTATTTATTTGGTACATCTCATTTTAACTATAGTATTACCTAAATTTCCAATAGTCAGATGTACTCAAAAATTCCCACAGGTGGGAGAGATGGCCTAACACAGCAAGTAATTATTAAAATACAAATGTTAAGCTACAACTTAACTAGGGAAAATAACACTCCACAGGTCCCAAACTAAAATAATTAAGATGACATAATAAAAGGAAACTCAATGTCTTCATGCATTAAAATGTATTACATTAAACTTAATAAACAAAAAGGTGATTATTCCAGCTGTTTCCCACTTGGCAGCCCAATTTTACCTGTTGAATCTGGAAAAAAGTAAATGGCATCTCATGGTAGATTACTAAAATCTTAATGCTATATGCCATCGATTATGTCCACCATACTTTATATCTAATATTAACATATCTCATGCCTCTTAGTAGATAAATGACCTGTCTTAACTATTACAAAAGTGGCAAATGTGTTTTTGCTCAAAGCTTTTCCAACAGCTCCTCAGTCTAGTTTGCCTTCATTTTGGAAAGACACTTTTTCTAGGGTATACATGAGCATCTCATTGACTTGGCCATCAAACATAATTTTTGCAAAGAATTTAACTGTACCCAGCTTTTATCAGGAGCACAAGAATATATCACATTGATGACTTCCTCCCTTCATGAGACTATTTGCCACACTTGTGAAGAACATACAATGCTAATACCTTTTAGTCCTTCCTGGGTTTTGGTGCAATGCATGCCTCATTTAAAAAATTAATTGTCATGGATGCTACAAATCAGTCCAGCTTATATGGTCCCCCTTCCAATGAAAAGTCAAATTGAATTCTGTAGGCACTATCCTTAGTGCTCTCAGTGACTTCTTCACTCGTGGAGATCATATGCCTTCTAAATCCTCTGGATCATTTGTGATATCCACTACTTCTCAAGGGCTGTGATGCAAGGAATAACCTCTCTTGGAACCTTGCTATGTGCCAGTAAAATTAAATTAGATTTCTATTAATTGTGCTAGACTAGAAAAACAGTCACCTACACACCTTGAGCCTGTGATTCTCCAAACCTTGTTATCTAGTAGGACTTTGGCCATGGATATAGAACAGTAAAACATGAGAATGGCTACTAAGGCCTACTTAATAGATGATATACCCAAACTTGGCATACTCCATTTGGCAAAAGGGATGGCTTCCAATGTCTGCTGTCTATGTCCAGATGCCAGGGTACAGCAGGAGGTCACTATTCTAACAATAATAAAGAAAAACCATTTAAGTTCAGCTGGACACCATTCTGCTGACTGTTGATTTCATTACTATTAATCTGGATGCCTTCACTGGTGACAATCCAGAGACCCAAAGTAGTCACAGCATTATCTGCTAACAAAAGCTTAAACCAAGAGTTATGGATTAATATCTGTTATAACACGATTCCTCAGAACCCATCTAGTCCAAACCTTGAGAATTGGAAGCTGTTATGCTTGGCCCACCCATATATAGGACGTAAATTGTGCCAGATGGGCTCTATATCCTTGTACTGCAAGGAAGATGTCATAGATATTGATGCTCCAAACTTACCCAGCTCCCTGCTAATGTGTCTGGGAAAGCAGCAAAGGCTTGCCCAAATGCTTGGGCCCCTGAACCCATGTGATATCTGGAAAAAGCTCCTATCTTACAAGATCAGCCTGGTCTAGCCCCAGTCATTGCAGCCATTTTGGAGGAGAACAAACCAGAAGGAAGATCAGTCTCTCCCTTTCTCACTCTAACACTGCCTTTCAAATATATAAATAAATCTTTTAAAATGTAATCATTTCAATAGATTCCTCAGTGCTCAATCATGATGACTTTTATTATCTTAAGGACATTTTCATTTCTTTTTTAAAGATTTGTTTATTTGAAAGGCAGAGAGGAGGACGGTGTGCTGCAGTATGCAAAGCTGCCATCTGTTATACTGGCATCCTATATAGGCACCAGTTCAAGTCACACTTGTTCCACTTCTGATTTAGCTTCATGCTAATGGCCTGATAGAGTGGAAGATGGCCCAAGTACTTGGGCTCCTGCCACCCCCATGGGTGACTCAAAAGACGCTCCTGGTTTCAACCTGGCCCTTTACCGGCCATTGGAGAAACCAGGGGTGTGAAACAGATGATGGAAGATCTCTCTATGTCTCTCTCTCTCTCTCTGTAACTGTGACTTTCAAATAAAGAAGTAAATAACTTTTAAAATGATTTTAGAAAGGGCAGAGAAACACACAGAAAGTGGGTGAAGAGAGAGAGGAAGAGAGGTCTTCCATATGTTGGTTCACTCTCTAAATGTCTGCAACAGCTATGGCTGGACCAGGCTCTCAGGTCCCCTAATAAGTAGTAGATCTTGCACTTAGGTGAAAGGAACTGAAGAATTTGAGCCACTACCCCATGCTTCTCAGAGATATTAAGCAGGAAACTAGTTTGGAAGTGAAACACTGAAAACTTAGATTAGCACTGCAATATAGAATGTGGGCATCACATGCAATGACCAACAAATTAGAAAACCTGGAAGAAATCAAGACACATGCTAGGTAAAAAAATTGAGCCATGAAGACATATAGAAAACCTAAACAAACTAAAAACCAAAACAGATATTGAATCAGTAACAAAAACCCTCCAAAGAAAAGCCCAAGACCAGAAAGCTTCACTGCTAAATTCTACCAGACTTTTAAAAATAGAACTAATTGGCCAGTGCTGTGGCTCAATAGGCTAATCCTCCAGCTTGTGGCACTGGCACACCAGGTTCTAGTCCCAGTTGGGGCACCGGATTCTGTCCCCATTGCCCCTCTTCCAGGCCAGCTCTCTTCTATGGCCTGGGAGTGCAGTGGAGGATGGCCCATGTGCTTGGGCCCTGCACCCCATGGGAAACCAGAAGAGGCTCCTGGCTTTGGATCAGCATGATGCACCGGCTTCAGCGTGCCGGCCGCGGCGGCCATTGGAGGGTGAACCAATGGCAAAGGAAGACCTTTCTCTCTGTCTCTCTCTCACTGTCCATGCTACCTGTCAAAAAAAAAAAAAAAAAGACTAATTCCAATTCTCCTTTAGCTATTCAAAGCAATTGAAAGAGAAGAGTATTCCCAAACTCCTTCTGTTTGACCAGTGTCACCTTATTTTCTAAACCAGAAAATGATACAATAGAGAAAGAGAATTAAAGAACAATATCTCTGATACCCACAGATCCCAAAATTCTCAACAAAATACTAGCTAATAAAATCCAACAACAGATCATAAAGATAATTTACCTGGACCAAGTGGAATGTACCTGTGGTATGCAGGGATAGTTCAACATATGCAAATCAATAAATGTGATATGTGACACTGGCAAACTAAAGAATAAAAACCACATGATGATCAATAGATGAAGAGAAAGTATTTGATAAAAAACAGCCTTTCATTATAAAAACCTTAAGCAAGTTGGGAATAGAAGGAACATTCCTTATCACAATCAAGGCAATATATGACAAATCTTCAACCAACATCATATTGAATGGGAAATTGTGGAAGCATTTCCACTAAGATCTGAAACCAAAGTTGCTCTCCCTCACTACTGCTGTTCAATACACTACTGACAGTTTTAGCCATGGCAATAATGCAAGAAAAAGAAATCAAAGGAAAACAAATTAGAAAGGAGAAAGTCCAATAATTTGTTTGCAGATGACATGATCCTAAATATTGGGAAGCCAAAAGACTCCACCAAGAGATTATTGAAACTCACAAGAAAGTTTGGCAAAGTTGTAAAATATGAAATCAACACACAAAAATCAATAACCTTTATATACACAAAAATGCCATGGCTGAAAAATAACTTATCAGAACAGTGCCATTCTCGATAACCATAAAATTTTTTATTACCTTGGAATAAATTTATTCAAGGGTGTGAAAGATCTCTATAAGAAAAATTACAAAACATTAAAGAAAAAAAGAAAATACAAAAAAAGGAAAAATCTTTGATGTTCATAAATTGGAAGAACAAATATCATCAAAATTCCCATTCTACCAATAGAAATTATTTTTAATTTTACTTTTACAATCATTTATTTATTTGAGAAGAAGTTATAGACAGAGAGACGGAGAGACAAAAAGCGATGCCTTCTAACTGTTGGTTAATTCTCCAAATAGCTGTAATGGCTGGTGCTGGGCTGATCTGAACCCAGGAGCTAGGAGCTTCCTCCTCATCTCCTATGTGGATACAGGAGCCCAAGCACTTGGGCCATCTTCCACTGCCTTCCTAGGCCACGAGCAGAGAGCTGGATCATAGGACCAGCTGGGACCCAAACTGGCATGCATATGAGATGCCAATGCCACAGACAGAGGCTCAAACTACTATTCCACAGTGCCAGCCCCTCAAAAGCAATTTACAGATTCAACATGATCTCAATCAAAATACCAACAACATTCAGAAGGAAGACCTTTCTCTCTCTCTCTGTCTATAACTCTACCTGTCAAAATAAAAAAAAATAGAATAATTTTAAAAATAAAAGAACATACAGCATCACCTGATGGTTCAGGAGCATGACAAGTAGGGCCCTGTGGTGGCTTATTACTGAATAGTTGCTCAAGTTGATCTGAGGTGTGTTTGTTGTCAGCCATTGTTTGATCATTATGTATTTCACCAAGGGGGTCATTTATATGCCATGCAAACTAGAATGAAGATTCATAATAAAACTCCTGAGTGTCATAAATTTTTATCAAAATTAACAGGTCAGTTAGGAGCTCTTAATAAATAGTTGGGGGCTGGCACTGTGGTGCAGCAGGTTAAAGCCCTGGCCTACAGTGCTGACACACCATATGTGCTCCAGTTCAAGTCCCAACTGCTCACTTCTGACTCAGCTCTCTGCTCTGGCCTGGGAAAGAAGTAGAAAGATGGCCCAAGTCCTTAGGCCCCTGCACACATGTGGGAGACCTGGAAGAATTTCCTGGCTCCTGGCTTCAGATCAGCACAGCTCTGGCCACTGTGGCCATTTGGGGAGTGAACTAGCAGATGGCAGAGGTCGACTCTCTTTCTGTTAGACTGAACTTGGATGGGACTCAATTATCCCAATGAGAGACTTCAATGATGCAAAAGCAAAGAGGTTTATTGTTCTAGCTTGATCTAGGGTCCACTCCTCCAATCATCACGGTCATCTGATGAGGACCCATCCCATATACTTTGTGGGGTTTATATAGAGTTTTCAGAAACATTCTACATATTATAGCACCATTCAGCAAATCATCTCATTCTGCGGGAATTTAAAGAACATCTCTTAAAATTGATTAGTAAATCCAGTGGTGGGAATAGACCTAGTAAAGGTGGTTAGATGGCTTTGGGGTTGATGCTTTTTAAAATGATTGGCTAAAGTGTAGGGTTCAAACTGCTAGGGTGTATGTTCCAAACTACAGGGTTTTGGGATGTTATCAATCGCTGTAATGGCCTAAAAAGACACCTGGAAAAGATTCAGATTCCTTTTGAAGCATTCATCAGTAGCCTCAACCAGTTTTTATTGTCCATTTAATGGCTCCAATAATTTATGGGTACATAGGGCTGATGTTGGCAAGATCCTAAAAACACCCTTTGAACCCTGCTTCAGCAAATGAAAATACAGAAAATATATATTGGAAATAAGCTTTATTAATTTACATACATGAAGAGAAGTTTTTAAAAGGCATACTATTTGGACAGATCATATTACTTTGCTGTAAAACTCTAAATCTAATGAAAGAGTCCAGAATTGTCTAGATTAGAGATTATCTTTTTGTTTTCCTTAAGGCTTATAAAACAAATATAAATGTCCTAAAGTGCTAGATTAACCTGAAAAAATTATGTTCAAAACACAATTTTTATTCATTAGAGTTTAACACTGACAGAAGGGAAAGTCATTCAGTAAAGAGGTAGAAATGCTTTCAGACTTAATATTAAGAATGTTGGTTTCCCAAATGCTTTTTCTTATCCATTCAGCTTAAGGCGAATTGGTATTTGCTGCATCAGCAGTCTGACTGCATGTCTTAGGGAATGAAAAATAGAGGTCTGTAGAGATGCCTGAAGAGTTGGTGCTTTTAAGTTAAGATTCTTCTCAGCTGCTGAGGAGTACATTCCATCGAGTGCATAACTATGAATGATTCAGAAGATTTATAAGACTTAAGATACTCAGTTGTTAAGTTTACGAATTTTGTGGGAAATTATGGACTTACTGTGTCACCTGAGTTTGCTGTGTTAAAAAATGAATACAAAGATTCTTTTTAAATAAAACTTAAAAAAAGTATAGGCTTGTATTGAACAAGATGTATCTAAACTTCATAAAATGCTGTTATTTTAATATAAAACATACATAAGCATATCTTTTAAACATAAATAATTGATTATAAAAGCTTGTGTTTCTACTCAAATACACTTGTGAAAAGAAATGACAATTTATCCCCAAAATAATCTAGAATTTCCTAACAGTATCTAACTTAAATAATGAAGGAAAACATCCTAAAACATCTTTTGTTTGTGTGAACTTAGTTACAGTACCTTAAATTAGCATTCTCCATCCCAAAGGTTATTAAAAGTTTTGAAAGGGAGATAAACTCCATGGGGTTGGTAGATTTTCTGTTCTAAATTCTTCATGTACTTGGGGCTGGTGATGTGGTGTAGAGGTTAATCCTCTGCCTGTGGTGCCAGCATCCAGTATGAGTACCGGTTCTAGTCCCAGCTGCCCCTCTTCCAGTCCAGTTCTCTGCTATGGCCTGGGAAAGCAGTGGAAGATGGCCCAAGTGCTTGGGTCCCTGCACCTGCATGGGAGACCAGGAAGAAGCAGCTGGCTCCTGGCTTTAGACCCATGTAGCTCTGGCCATTGCAGCCATCTGGGGAGTGAACCAATGGAAGGAAGACCTTTCTCTCTGTCTCTCACTCTCCCTCTGTCTGTAATTCTACCTCTCAAATAAATAAATAAAATCTTAAAAAATATATTCTTTAAATATTCATATTAATTACAACCTCTTATTTTAGAAAAATTAGGGTTAATGGTTTATGACTTCTGCTAGTCTGTGATTGTTACAAAGTAAAACTTCTAGTCAAGGTATGAATTTATAAATTCCTTATTGGCAATCAAATTATTATAACAAAAATTGTCATACTGAGTTAATAGTCTTTAAATAAATACAAATTAGGAGAATATTTAGCAACTTAAAAACACCTGGCGGCTGGTGCCACGGCTCACTAGGATAATCCTCCACCTTGTGGCGCTGGCACACTGGGTTCTAGTCCCGGTTGGGGCATTGGATTCTGTCCCAGTTGCCCCTCTTCCAGGCCAGCTCTCTGTTGTGGCCAGGGAGTGCAGTGGAGGATGGCCCAAGTCCTTGGGCCCTGCACCTCATGGGAGACCAGGAGAAGCACCTGGCTCCTGCCATCAGATCACCACGGTGCACCAGCCGCTGCATGACAGCTGCGGCGGCCATTGGATGGTGAACCAATGGCAAAAGGAAGACCTTTCTCTCTGTCTCTGTCTCTCACTCACTGCCCACTCTGCCTGTCCAAAAAAAAAAAAAAAAAAAAAAAAAACAACAACAACAACAAAATACACCTGGCTATCAAAATTATTCAGATGCAGACAAGATAAGACTCCTTGTGGGGTAACCACATGCTGAATATCTGCTTTTTTATTTACATGTCACTGTCACAGGCTGAACAGCAACAGAACACAGTATAAGAATGATGAGCACTCCTCTAATTCTAGAGACATATGTGCCCTGTCAGGACTTCATTGGCCTAGCTCATCAAAAGACTCAGGAATAAATGTTTCTGTTTTCAAGAGAATTGTGGGGCTGGTGCCATGGCACAGTAGGTTAATCTTCCACTTGTGGCACTGGCATCCCATATAGGCACTGGTTCTAGTCCCAGCTACTCCTCTTTCACTACAGCTCTCTGCTATGGCCTGGGAAAGCAGTAAAATGTGGCCCAAGTGCTTGGGCCCCTGCACCCATGGGCAACTAGGAAGAAGCACCTGGCTCCTGGCATTGGATCAAGCAGCTCTGGCTGTTGTGGCCATTTGGGGAGTGAACCAATGGATGGAAGACCTTTCTCTCTGTCTCTACCTCTCACTGTCTGTAACTCTGCCTCTCAAAGAAATAAATAAAATCCTTCAAAAAGTCTGTTAAAGTGAATTACAACCACCATTGTATGTTTTCTTTCACAACTTCAAGTGGACATAGCTCACAAAATAAAATAAATCATAGGCTGATGCCATGGCTCACTTGGCTAATCCTTCACTTGTGGCACCAGCACCCCAGGTTCTAGTCCCAGTTGGGGTGCTGGGTACTAGTCCCATTTGCTCCTCTTCCTGGGCCCAGGAGGGCAGTGGAGGGTGGTCCAAGTGCTTGGTTCTCTGCACCCGCACAGGATAACTGGAGGAAGTACTTGACTCCGGGCTTTGGATCGGCAGAGCACTGGCCATAGTGGCCATTAGGGGAGTGAACCAATGGAAGGAAGACCTTTCTCTGTCTCTATCTCACTGTCTATAACTCTGTCAAATATAAATAAACAAACAAACAAATAAATAAATCATAGTTTCATAAACGCTAAAGCTTAGACAATTGGTACCAATGAATAGCTTCTTTCATAGTCTCTCTTTATAAATAATTAATAAACCAATTATTTTCTTCCTACTCTGCAAAGCCAGTCAATGTAATTGATTTTGAATTTAGTTTCCAAATCACCCAGAAATGCACAATGTTAATGCTTTTGCAGCATTATAAGAGCATAAAATAATAGCAATTTTTAATTCTTACACTTTTTAACATTAGAGAGTTCTAAGACATTAAATGGCATTTTTTTTCTAACCCATGTAAGACTAACAATATGCAGAAAAACATGAGGATTTTTGTTATGCAGATAAATAATTGTGCTTTGCCTCGAATCATGCTTCAACTGTGGTTATTCTTCCCCTCCACTGAAGCCAGGAAGAAGAGAGTCCTGTGAAACTAATGAAATGCCCCTGGTGTTCTTAAATGATTACTTTTTGGCAGGAACTTCCAAGGAACAACACCACAGTCATAGTGAACTTCTTCTATGGTTGGAATCTTCTCTTTGCTTCCAGGAGACCAAGAGAAGCCACCTGGAGATCTCAGGGGAAGGCCACATGGGAATGGAGAGTCATTCATCTCCTCTGGAAGCAGTTGTGTCTGTGAAATTTTTTGCTCATAGTAAATTTGACAGGTCTCTATCCATTGATAAAGAAGAGACTCATCATAAAAAT
The DNA here is from genome assembly GCF_051225735.1 of Oryctolagus cuniculus. Classification (NCBI taxonomy): domain Eukaryota; kingdom Metazoa; phylum Chordata; class Mammalia; order Lagomorpha; family Leporidae; genus Oryctolagus; species Oryctolagus cuniculus. The sequence goes on along the minus strand of NC_142885.1, from coordinate 556,141 downwards.
TAGTAATACAGAAAAAAAATCATTGAAATCTCATTTTTTTCTGCCACAGGCAAGTGGAACAACATCTCTCACAGTAAAACAGACTGTAAAGAGTTTATCCAATATCTCTGGCTCTCCTCACATTCTAAGGACAGACCTCGGAGAACTTCCAGCTGCCTCTTCCAGAAAGGTAAATCAATACATAAATTGTTAATAAAAAGAAAAAAGAAGTAACTTTTTTTCTGTATTTCTGAATAGGATTCCTGTCTTTGAATCAATATCTCATGATTTTTATTCATTTTTCCTTCTTTGGAATTGGAGTAGGAGTAGGCAAAAACATGCATGAAAGAAGGGGGAAAAAAGCTTAAAGTACTAGATTGTAAAGTAGGAACAAATGGACAGGAAGGCTGGAGGTGAAGGGGTAAAGACTAGGTTAGGGAAAAAAAGCCAGCTTATTAAATCCTTAAAAAGAGAAAGGAAGAAAGGAGGGGGCAATAGAGAAGTATGGTTATGTTCTTCTGGAATCACCATCTTATGCAATCTGTTCTCTTTGTATTAATAAAAATAAAAATGTTTAACAACTGAAAGTTCATTCCTTTATTGCATCATTACTGCCTCATTCCAACACTCTATAAAAGCAGAAACCAAAGGCAGGCATGGGTTGCAGGGTGGAAGTGACAGTGCTAGCTCTATTTCTCTAATGTCAACCTCTGCACCCCAACTTCTGATCCAGCAAAGTTCTATACAGTACCCAGAATCAGCTTCATAAAATAAACCACTTAGGGCAAAAGCTCAGAAAAAATCAATGTCCCCATTATTCTTTGCCTATGAAGCACTCATAAAAATTAGCATGCTGCTAAAGAAAATGAGATTGTGGCCCAGCTATGTATAAAGAATGTAGGGATGTAAAGTCAGGAGGCAGTTTGGTGTTTTATGAGCACCCAAAGTGAACTGCAGATGATGGAAGGGGATGCATTACAGAATGGGAGCTGAGTAGGCAGCCCAGCCAGTAGTGACCACCAAGCCTTTAACCTGAGATTTGTATTTGTGAAGTGTACAAATGAGTTCTACCTATAACAACAGTAATTACTTTTGCCTTAGGACACAAGGCAAAACACACTTTTTCCAATTTTTATCTGTTTTTCATTTATTTGAAAGGCAGGGGAAGATGGAGAGGGAGAGAGATTTCTTCCATTTTCTGGTACACACCCAAATGCTCACAACAGCAGGCAATGTTTAGCCTGAAGCCAGGATCCCAGAACTCCATGCAGGCCTGGGTGAGTTCAGTTGATTCTGAGGACACACAGTCTTCAGTGACCCCTGTCTTTATAAAGACACATCTCAATACAAAATAAAACTCCCTACTCAGGACTCTTGAGATCCAAGAGAAAACTCAAATATTTTCCAGATGAGTGCAAAACAGAAATCTGGAGCCAACAAGTTCCCTGCCTACCTGAGAATCAGCCTGCTCACCAGGGAGATCTAGGGAAGAGGACTAAGCAAAACCACTTGGGACCTGTGCCCAGAGTCTTATCTCTTGAGTGAGCATAAAGGCAGCCCAGTCATTGGGCACTGGCAGTTTTGGACCACCTTAATCCTGAAGTGGCTACACAAACTAGTCAACTCCAATTTGGGCTGAGTTATCAGACTGGCAGTCTGGCCAAAGATTGTCACCCATTAAGGAATCTGGACACAGGAATGGCCAAAAAAGAACCATCAGGAGATGCGCACAATAGGAGTCAGAGTACTAAGTGGGTAATAGATGCACAGATCCTAGACCAAGGCAACAGGCAATGCCAACCTTCTCTTTTGTTGCAAAGTTTTCTTATTTTATCTTAAAGGCCTTGAGAAACAGATCTGTAGACATCTCATGTGTAAGACAAACATGCATCATTCCTAATTGGCCTATAAATATTAGCATTCTTGGCCTGATCAATAAGCCTCAGGAACTAGCTCAGGGAGGGGCAAGGAAAGGGAATCACTTCTGTCTCATTTCTAGGGAAGTACACTTCCTCCATGAACTGCTTCTTACAAAATATTTCTCCAATTTTCCAGGAGAAATACATCAACTCTGAAAAGGCTACTTTTTTTTTTTTCCATAGAGCCCAACACCTGTCTCGGGAATCACCTGTGATGCCAGGTAGATGGATAAGAAAGCCAATTGGAATCATCTACTAGAAGAGAAGATACTTTACCCAAATCACTATATTTTACTCTACAGAAAAATGCAAACTGAATCTCAAAGAACTCCAGTCGATCAATCCCCTGGTTTAAGCAAAGGGCATATTTGCATTACTCCAGATATGCAGGCCTCTCTTTCTGCTGTACCTTCATGTGGACTATCTGCATAGGGATACAGAGTGAGGGGGAGGCTGCAGCAGTAAAAAAGGTCAATGTGTCAATTATGAAACTGATTTTTAATTATCTCAAATTCAGTCATAAAAATTCTGCTCTAAGCAAGACACACATAAAGCCAAGCTCATCCCTTTCTCAACAAAAATTTAATGCTAACTGCATATTTAGGAGTGTACTATTGCATTTAATTCCAGTACTTCTCTACATCTTATTTTTTAAGATTTTCTTTATTTGAGAGGTCGAATTATAGACAGTGAGAGGAAGAGACAGAGATAAAAGTCTTACATCTGCTGGTTCATTCCCCAAATGACTATAACTGATGGAGCTGCACTGATCTAAAACCAGGAGCCAGGAGCTTTTTCTCTGTTCGTCCTTGGGTACAGGGGCCTAAGCACTTGAGCCATCTTCTACTACTTTCCCATGTCATAGCAGAGAGCTGGATCAGAAGAGGAGAATCTGGGACTAGAATGGTACCCATTCATGTCCCAGCTGCTCTACTTCTGATCCAGCTCTTTCATGTGCCTAGGAAAGCTACAAAGTTTGGTGCCTATGCTCCTACTCCCACATGGGAAATGTGGAAGAAGATACTGGCTCCTGACTTTAATCCAGTTCCAACCCCAGGTGCTGTGGCCATTAGGGGTGTGAAACAGTGGATAAATGATTTACATCTCTCTTTCTCTCTTTGTAACTCTGCCTTTCAAATAAATGAATATTTTTAATTTTTTAAAAAATTTAACAAATGGCCCTAAATATTCTGACTCATCTTGACATGTAACAAGAGCCAAGAAAGTTGCTGCTGACTTTATGTAGTGCCTCCTCAATCCATTCTATAAGAAAAAAAATATGTATTTCTTTTGCTCTCCAAGCACTCAAATCCAAAAGAAATAATACTACCCAGTGCGGCTCTCTTTAAGGCTGCTCTTGCACTGAAAAAAAGTAAAGGAGCAAGGGGCCCAAACCCTGTGTGGCAGGCTGGCAGTCCCCTCCTCACTCTGCATCTGAGTTTCTGGCTAGAGATGGAGACAAAGGCAACTCCAGATGCTGCAGTGGTCCACAAACAGCCTCAATCACAGACATGACTTGTGTGTGTGCAACAGAAGGAGAGCACAAAGCACTATGTAAGGGAGGAATACAATGAACAAAAAGGAAAGGATGTGAATGGACATAGCCAAGAATTTCCCCACTCTGCTGATCATGATCTCAAGGATGTCCAGGTCAGAATTCCATTTCACTTTGCAAAACCCACTCCTTGAAGTTTTCTCCTCCTAGGTGTATTCTGTGAGGAATCTGTCCTCCTGTGAGAGAGGGCACCACCACAGACTGAAAACCAGTCAAAAAGCAGAGTGATGGCTTCAATTCTCAGAGGTGAATGGACAACCACATCTATGAATTCTGCATTAAAAAATAAGCTTCCTTCTGCTCTAGGAAACTAATGTAGGTTTGGGCTAAAATGAGAAACACAGAGACGAGCTGGGTCTGTTAGGTGGGAAGAAAGGAAGTTTGATTTCCAGTTTTTACTTTGTAGCATGTTAGTTTTGAGAGGATTTCATTTTCCACTTCTACTTGAAGAAATGGAAAGGTAGAATCAGTGCCAGCCTAACACACAGCAGCTTTAGCCACTGATGACATCACAGCTTGCTACCCAAAAGTGACAGTCAAAATAAACTCAACAAATGAGAACCAAAATAAAACAGAAGAGTCTAACATAATACCAACAGTTGTTCAGCAGGTATTACCCAGATCTTGTCACACAAGTCACCAGGATAAAGGGTAGGGCTGGCTTTGTAGCACAGTGGATTAAACCACCACCAAATAAAATGCTGGGATCCAATATGTGTGTCCATCCTTTAAAAAAGATTTATTTATTTGAAAGTCAGAGTTTTGGGGGCCAGTGCTGTGGCACAGCTGGTTGAGACACTGGCCTGCATCCCATATGGTCCCTGGTTCAGGTCTTGGCTGCTCCACTTCCAATCCAGCTGCCTGCTAATGTGCTTGGGAAAGTGGCACAGTATGGCCCAAGCCCTTGGTCCCCTATATCCACATGGGAAATCCGAAGAAGCTACTGGCTCCTGGTTTCAGATCAGCTCAGATCTGGCCACTGTGGCCATTTGGGGAGTGAACCAGCAGACTGAAGACCTCTCTATCTGTCTCTATCTCTATCAGTAACTCTGTCAAATAAATAAAATAAATCTTAAAAAAATGTCAGAGTTATGGAGAGGAGGGAGAGTCAGATGGGATGGCATTGTGGACTAGCAGGTAAAGCTGCTGCCTGCAGTGCTGGCATCTGGTATAGGCACCAGTTCATGTCCTGGCTGCTCCACTTCTGATCCAGTTCTCTGCTAGTGGCCCTGGAAAAGTAGAAGATGGCCCAATACCTGGGTCCTTGACACCCAAGTGGGAGACCTGGATGAAGCTCTTGGTGCCTGGCTTGGGCCTGGCCCAGTCTTGGCCATTGCAGCCATCTAGGAAGTAGACCAGCAGATGGAAAATCTCTTTCTCATTCTCTCCCTTTCTCTATCTCTGCCTTGTAAATAAATAAATAAATGCTAAAAAAGAGAGAGATCTTCCATCTGAGATGGCTGCCATGGCCAGGGCTGAAGCACACAGAAACCAGGAGCCAGGCACTTCATCTGGGTCTCCCACATGGGTTACAATGGCCCCAACACTTGAGTCATCTGCTGCTGCTTTTCTCAGACCATCAGCAGGGAGCTAGATTAGAAGTGGAGCAACTGGGACATGAATGGCTGTTCATCTGGGAAGCTGGCATTGCAGATGGTGGCTTTCCCCATTGTGCCACAATGCCAGCCGAGTCACAGCTGTTCCACTTCTGATCCAGCTCCCTGCTAATGCAACTAGGGAAGCAGAAACAGATGGCACAAGTACTTGGGTCCTTGCACCAATGTGGGACACTGGGTTGGACTTCCAGGCTGGGCCAGCATTATTCATTGCAGTCTCTTGAGTGAACCAGCTGATGCAAATCCCCATCTTTCTGTCTCTGCCTCTTTCTCTGTAACTCTGCCTTTAAAATAAAATTTTTAAATCATAATAAAATAAAGAGAGAGGGTGAGAGAGTAGCCACAGTAAAGTAACAGAGCAAAGCTACAGTTGTGCTGTCCCTCAGCAGCCTTCTGCCTTAAGTGGGAAGTCTCCAGCTTACAGACACTGACATAAAAGACACATTCACAACATATTTCAAAACAAAAGATGAGAGGTTTACAAGGCATATTGACTTTATGATGACTTTCATTCAATAGGTACACTGGGTTTAGATATATGCCTTTTGTGCAGCCAAGTTAACCCAGGGTCTAATTCAAAGAGATGTACTGAGGAAGATGTGCTGCCAGGGGAGAGAGCTGCAATATCCCACTGCTCTTGTAACATCATAAAGAGAAGGAAAAGAAGCAGCGCCATGGCTCAATAGGCTAATCCTCTGCCTAGTGGCTCCAGCACACCGGGTTCTAGTCCTGGTCGGGGTGCCGGATTCTGTCCCAGTTGCCCCTCTTCCAGGCCAGCCCTCTGCTATGGTCCGGGAGTGCAGTGGAGGATGGCCCAGGTGCTTGGGCCCTGCACCCCATGGGAGACCAGGAGAAGCACTGCCTCCTGCCTTTGGATCAGCATGGTGTGCCGGCCATGGTGGCCACTGGAGGGTGAAGCAACGGCAAAGGAAGACCTTTCTCTCTGTCTCTTTCTCACTGTCCACTCTGCCTGTTTAAAAAAAAAAAAAAGAGAGAGAGAGAGAGAGAAGGAAAAGGGCTACTTATGTCCATGGTTATAAGGAGGACAGAAGCACAAACATTTCAGAAAGGGGGAGCAAATTACAAATATAGTAATTTTAGGAAAATAAAAGGAAGTAAATTTCAGAATATAATGTGGGGTAGAAACACACCATCAGCTCATCAATTTTCAAGGGATCCAGGAAAACTGCCCTGCCTACCCACAGACCAAATGTTTCAAAACACATTTTTTGATTAAATTCAGAAGATTATAGGACTCAGCACTCTGGGTGTTCAAATGCCAAATTAAGTTTTAGTTTCCACTATGGGCAGATGTAGCCAATCACTCAGATCATGAGAAAAACTTTTCCATAAGAAGGAACATGAAATATTCAGTCACACAGAATAACTGTGCTTAGTGCTCAAAGTGAACCCCAAGATAAGCACCCAGAAAACCTGTTAGGTCTTGGGGCCAGCACAGTGGTGTAGCATGTAAATATTTATTTATTTATTTAAAAGGCAGAGTTACAGAGAGGCAGAGGCACAGAGAGAGGTCTTTCATGCACTGATTCACTCCCCAAATGGCTGCAATGGCCAGAGCTGGATCTGTCTGAAGCCAGGAGCCAGAAGTTTCTGTCAGGTCTCCCAAGCTGTGCAGAACCCAAGAACTTGGGCCATCTTCCACTGCTTTCCCAGGCCATGCCAGGAAGCTGGATCTCAAACAAGCACCCATACGGGATGCCAGCACTGTAGGTGGCAGCCTCACCTGCCATGCCACAGTGCCAGTCCTCAAAATAAACCTATTTTAAAAAGCATTTTAAATGAGGGATGGGAGAGTTTGTTTATCCAAAGCAAGGATAGCATAAGATAACTACTACACAGAAGAAGCTCCTGGCTCCTGGCTTTGGATCGGCACAGCTCCGACCACTGTAGCCAATTGGGGAGTGAACCAGCATATGAAGACTTATCTCTCTCTGCCTCTCCTCTCTGTAACTCTGACTTTCAAGTAAAATAAATAAATCTTTAAAAAAAATAAGATAACTACTAGTACTCATTAACTTAAAAAATATAGAAATTTAATGAAATTCAAAATATAACCAAAATCATCATCTACTACACATTATAATCTTTATTTTGAGAGTCATATTAGAAAAAATTTAACCCCTCCCCCTCTTTGAAACATGCACATGGGACTGGTGTAGTAGGTTAAGCAGACCCTGGCAGTGCCAGCACCCCACATGGGCACTGGTTCAAGACCTGGCTGCTTCATTTCCAATATAGCTCCCTACTAATTCACCTGGGAAAGCAGAGGATAATGGCCCAAGTGTTTGGACCCCTGAAATCAAGTGTGAGAACCAGAAGAAGCTCCTAGCTTCTGGTTTTAGCCTGGCCCAGCCCAAGTCATTGTGGCCATTTGAGGAGTGAACCAATGGATGGAAGACCTCTCTGTGTCTCTCTGTAAATCTGCCTTTCAAGTAAATAAAATACATTAAAAAAAACCCTATACAATGTAGTATTTTGGTGATTCCCTCATACAAGGAAAGCTCAGATAAACTGTAGAGGAATCCTCCTGGCTTGATGCAATTCAGAAGGAGGATTGCCTTACTTAATGTATACTGAGCTGATCTTCTGTATATTAAGATAATCAAAAATGAATCTTGATGTGAATGGAAGGGGAGAGGGAGTGGGAAAGGGGAGGGTTGTGGGTGGGAGGGACGGTATGGGGGGGAAGCCATTGTAATCCATAAATCGTACTTTGGAAATTTATATTCATTAAATAAAAGTTAAAAAAAAAAAAAAAAAGAAGGAGGATTGCTTCTGTCACCCTGTGGTAGACATCAATGAGAGTTATTAATGGGAAGATGAATGGACACATCAGACTGCTTCCTCACATGGCACCTTTTCTTAAAGACATCACTGCTGCATTACCAGATTATGTCTCTCATGTGAAATATGTCTCTCCTAAAAATTTTAAAGAACTTGCCAGAAACTTATTGCAGAGCAGGGAATGATGTGCCAAGGACAGTGAGTTAGCCTGAGTAGTCCAGCAATCCTGTTCTTGGCTGTTTTCAAGTTCGTATTAATGTACACACAACATAGTTGCTGAGAAAGTGTCTTACAGTTGTTTCCTGGGTGTGAAGCAGCTCTTCTCAGCAGAAACACATCACTGCTTGTCCACTCGCAAGCACTGTGATAGGGAGTACATGCGAGAAAAGGTCAAAACACACTGGGTTTGAGAGGAAGAATGCTGTCACCCTAGCAACCTCTATCCAGGATTCCCTTTCTATTCTTACTTCCTAGGTAACCTTACTATGCTAAATGAGTTTCACAGATTAGTAATCTGGTGACAACAAGACTCTAACAGAATCTATGAATCACTCAGTTAATCAAGTGAAAACTTCATTACACTGAAAGTTAGTCTGTAGCAATAGTTTTCAGGGCCACATCTCTCTTTTTTTAAAAGATGTTTTATTTATTTATTTGAGAGGTAGAATTACAGATAGTGAGATGGATAGACAGACAGAAAGGTCTTCCTTCTGCTGGTTCACTCCCCAGTTGGTCAAAATGGCCAGAAGAGCTGCACTGTTCTAAAGCCAGGAGCCAGGAGCTTCTTCTGGGTCTCCCACATGGGTGCAGAGGCCCAAGCACTTGGGCCATCTCCTACTGCCTTCCCAGGCCATAGCAGAGAGCTGGATCAGAGGAGCAGCTGGGACTCGAACTGGTTCCCATATGGGATGCTGGCACCACAGGCAGAGGATTAACCTACTGAGCCACAGTGCCAGCCCAAAGCCACATCTTTTACCGTACTGTGTGGGCATCTCTGTGGGGGAGAGGGGCACATTTTCTCTTTTCTTCCTTACCCATCTTCACATTAACACCTTGTACAAAGGCGTCCACAAACCAGTCATTTTGAAAATCTATCACTAATATCCTCCCGTGTTGAAAATGTCATGGGGTTAAACACAGAACCCAGAATAAGAAAAGTAACTTGAAGCTGGTGTTGTGGCTGAGCGGGTAAAACCATATGGGTGCTGGTTCAAGACCTGGCTGCTCCACTTCTGATCCAGCTCTCTGCTATGGCCTGGGAAAGCAGTGGAAGATGGCCCATGTGCTAAGTCCCCTGTACCTGTGTGAGAGACCTGGAAGAAGGTTCTGGCTTCTAGCTTCAGATCCATGCAGTTCTGGCCATTGTGACCATCTGGGGAGTAAACCAGCAGATGGGAGCTCACTCTCTCTCTCTCTTTCTCTGTGTGTGTGTGTGTTTCTTTGCCTCTCTGTAACTCTGCCTTTAAAATAAATAAATAATTTTTTTTTAAAGTAACTGGCCAGCGCCGTGGCTCACTTGGTTAATCCTCTGCCTGCAGTGCTGGCATCCCATATGCACACTGGATTCTGTCCCATTTGCTCCTCTTCCAGTCCAGTTCTCTACTGTGGCCCAAGTGCTTCAGCCCCTGCACCTACGTGGGAGACCAGGAGGAAGCACCTGGCTCCTGGCTTCGGATCAGCACAGTGCGCCAGCCATAGTGGCCATTTGGGGGGTGACTATCGGAAGGAATACCTTCCTCTCTAATTCTGCGTGTCAAATTAAAAAAAAAAGTAACTGGCCCCCTTAATTAAAACCATATGGACTGTAAGATAATCAGCTTGGTGAAGCATTGAGTGACTGTAAAGAACTAGAGAAGAAAAATTGATACTTTTCTGTATTTATGTTTTCGTAGCTCTCCACTATGAAAATGCAGATTGAAGTAGCTCATTATTAACTCACACGGTAGACTTGCATTAATTTCAGTTCACTTCTCACTTTGCAAAGGGATTAGCAGCAGGTAATAAAAGTTGACATCCCTAATAACATGAGAAGAAAGAAGGGTTGAAGACAGAAATCGAAACACAGGAAAATAAATCAGCTACATTTCCATGGCCTCAAGCTCCAGATTGAAAGAGAGTCTGTTAATTAAACACGGAGGAGCGATCAATCCACAAAGCTACTGCACAAGCTTCACGTGCTGCTGGGAAAGTCAGCCAAACACACAGCGCCCCAGCTGAAAATGTGCCCGCGGGGTCCAGCATGGGGGCCAGGAGCCAGAACCTACTCTGATCTTCCATCTCCACCTCTCCACTGCCTCAGGCTCTGGCTCAGGGCCGCCGAGCCCGGCCCAGCTGGAACTACCAGGGGATATAGCCGGAGGCCAGCCACAAGGCATTCTCTGACCCACCCAAGTGAGAACTGGGCTTATTTAAATCTAGGGAATGGGACTCCTTCCTTCAGCGTGCTCTCAACTGCCCTGCTGGTGCCGTTCCTCATCCAGTGTACTTTAAGGAGAATTTGAGCGAGGCAGCCCGTGGGACTGGCCGAGCATCGGGAGACTGGGAAGTGGCGGTGGGAGAAGCAAGTGATCGAGGTCTGGGAGCCGCCACCCGCCATCGCACCCTCCCCTCTCCCACACACATCTGTGCCCCTCCTGTTCTCCATACTTGCTGTGGAAACTCTCGGGAGCACATCCCCTTCCTTCAGGACACACGGGGAGCAAAGCGGAGAGTGTGGGACAGGAGAAGTCGCTGGAACTTGGGGCCCACGGTGGCAGATGCAGAGGCACAGAAGCAGCGGGCGGCAGGTCTGGGGTGTGTGCTCCCGAACCGCCTGCAATTGCACTTGCAAAGCAAGTCTCCCCAGTGAATGTGGGAGAAGGAGCAGCGCGGCCTCTCAGGGCCCTCTCTGATCAGTAAATGAACTTCTGTTCCCAGCCCCGAGCCACAGGGAAAGGCACGCATGCGCACGTTCTCCCACATGCACACGCACAGGCGTTCAGAGCAGGAAACGTTAGAGCACCGGGTGACTCTGGGAAATGGAGTCCAGGCCAGGGCATTTCCTAGATAGACTTACTGGCCCTCTCCTAGGGCTTCAGTGTGGGGTGGGTGGAGACAGGCTGGGAACCAGAGAGCGTTTGCTTTTGTTTACAGCCCTCCTTCCCTTCCTTCCCACCCCAGATCTTAAGGGTCAGCTGCTGTTCTTCCTTTCTTGAACAAAATCTTAAGAAGTGACAGCCACTGCTGCTGAGCCCAAATCCCGGTTCCCTCACACACGCTGTTTCCCTCAGGAAAATCCCCTGCTGCTTTATTCCTGGACAGCTTCTCTCAAGTAACGAATGACAAGGATTTCAATGTAACTCTCAGCACAGGTGTACACGGCACAGTTTAACATCTAGATTTGAGAATACGATTTTTACTTGTGTCTTTTATTTGTGGTTCTTTTCAAAGCATTTTACACCACCCTCTAATTCACCAAGTACAAAAAAAAAAAGAAAGAAAAAAGAACTGGATTCAGGGCTAACATTGTCAAGTATCTTCTAGGGGCCAGATTAACAGAGTAAATGCCTTACTTTGTATCAATTATACCTTAGGTTAATTCTGGAGACCATATTCTCAATTTACAAAGAGAAAGCTGAGGTGGAAAGAGATTAGAATTGAATTTGCCCATGGAAGTATGGTAAAAAAGTCTAGGTTAAAGACCAACCAACATGAAATATTGGTTTAAGAAGTCTTTCGGGACCAGCACTGTGGCATAGTGGGCTAAGCCTCTGCCTTCAGCACCGACATTCTATATGGGGGCTAGTTCAAGTCCCTGCTGCTCCGCTTCCAATACAGCTTTCTGCTGTAGCCTGGGAAAGCAGCAGAAGATGGCCCGAATGCCTGGGACCCCGCATCCACATCAGAGACCCAGAATTTCCTGGCTCCTGGCTTTGGATCAGCTTAACTATGGCTATTGCAGCCATTTGGGGAGTGAACCAGTGCATGGAAGACTTCTCTCTCTCTCGCTCTCTCTCTCTCTCTCTGCCTCTGCCTCTCTGTAACTCTGCCTTTCAAATAAAAAAAAATCTTCTTTTAAAACAAGAAATATTTCTTTTATCTTGGAGCTCAGTTTCTAAAACCCCAGATTTCTCATTTCTAAAATAAAAAGTGAGGGAGAGGAAGAGTATCTACAATCCTAATCTTCACTGTAGAGAAACACATAGGATTATAACTTATCTAAAAAAGAAAGGAGGTTCAAAATTGCTATTGCTGTATGGTTATTTTTCTCATGCTTAATATCAAGATAGCATATAAATATTATGCATTCTTAGGTATATTTGTGGTGTTTGAATTTTAAGATTTTAAGTAGAAATGTAAATGGAAGCAGGATGACATGGAGTTCTGTTTGTGATTACTTCTGTCAATTATAATTCATGGGATTAGAATTGCTGGATTAGGAATGCTTAAATGTATCCATTCATTTCACACTAATGTTTATTATGTCAGGTGATATTCTTTGTGTAGACTGCTTTTTCTTGCAGATTGAAAATTCAGGAGGGCAAGAAACATGTTTGCTTTGACATTGAAACTCAGCATCTTGATAGAGTCATTCTTTTAGTTGAATGAATAAATGAGGCTATAAAAATTAAAAAAATACAATTTCTGATCCCCAATAACTACCTAGTTGAAGAGATAATGAAATAGATATCTATTTGATAACACACACAATTAGATGAATGTATAATTTGTTGCTCAGAGACAACTTTGATAATAAAAGAGACATATTCATAATGACACAGGGTTGAAATGTATAAACAGAAACCATCGAGGACCAAGCAGGTTAAATGTTCACCCTAGCTTTGTAAGGCATTCCATTCATTATTTAGTAAGCATTTACTGAGCATTCTTTTGTGTGGTGTGTTGAAAGAACTACCAGCCACATGATTTTCCTAGTTATTGGAGTAAGAGAACCTGAGCAATCAGAAAAATGTTTGGATGAACTAAGAGGCTTTACACAAAGGTAAGAAAAACAAAAAGCAAAGAGGTCAATTAAAAAGTATATCAAAGGTAATTTAGTAGGACCTGAACCAAGGTATGGTGGTAGTGGGAATGAAGAAGAGGCAACAGATTACAGGGAGATCCAAAAGGCAGAAACAACAGGATTTCAATGGTAGATGAAGGCAGGAGGGAACTCGTGTGTAAATCTTCATTTGGATTTTATTATTTAATGGATAAGGAGTTCTCAGTACATTCATGTTCATCAGTAATTAAAGGCTACCTCCAACTGACATAAACTTCCCCTAAATCCAAGACACAATCTCATGGGTAGCTACTATCTATAAGCCTTATGTTGATCATCAAGCCAAATATTTTTCACTGCTACAATCTACAATGGTCCTCATTATGATGCAGCTACTTAGAAACTAAAAGACATAATCCATTTCTATAAGAAAGGTCTAAATAAAAAAGTAAAATTCAGGGGCTGACGCTGTGGTGCAGCAGGTTAACACCCAGGCCTGAAGTACCGGCATCCCATATGGGCCCCTGTTCAAGACCTGGCTGCTCCACTTTCAATCCAGCTCTCTGCTATGGCCTGGGAAAGCAGTAGAGGATACTTGGTCCCCTGCACCCACATGGGAGACCTGGAGGAAGCTCCTGGCTGCTGGCTTTGAATCAGCACACTTCTGGCCATTGTGGCCAATTGGAGAGTGAACCATCAGATAAAAGACCTCTCTCTCTCTCTCTCTCTCTCTCTCTCTCTGCCTCCCCTCTCTCTGTGTAACTCTGATTTTGAAATAAATAAGCTAATAAATATTTTTAAAAAGGAGTAGTAATGCTCAATATTTATAAAAAGGCCAGCACCGTGGCTCAATAGGCTAATCCTCCAACTTGTGGCGCCGGCACATCGGATTCTAGTCCCGGTCACGGCGCCAGATTCTGTCCTGGTTGCCCCTCTTCCAGGCCAGCTCTCTGCTGTGGCCTGGGAGTGCAGTGGAGGATGGCCCAAGTGCTTGGGCCCTGCAACCCATGGGAGACCATGAGAAGCACCTGGCTCCTGCCTTCGGATCAGTGCGTTGCGCCGGCCGAAGCACGCTGGCCTCCGCGGCCATGGGAGGGTTTAACCAATGGTAAAAGGAAGACCTTTCTCTCTATCTCTCTCTCTCACTGTCCACTCTGCCTGTCAAAAAAAAAATTTATAAAAAAAAGTTAAGTTAAAAAACCCACAAAATCATATATTTCAAAGCTAAATTTGGAATACCTCACTAATTCACAATTTATAGATTCATCAACCTTAGGTAACTAAAGCACAATTAAGCAGGAAAGAAGTAAAAAAAATTCCTTGGGGAGGGGCCAGCACTATGGCATTGTGGGTAAAGCTGCCACCTGCAGTGTGGCATCCCATATGGGCATCGGTTCAAGTCCTGGCTGCTCCACTTCTGATCCAGCTCTCTGCTATGGCCTGGGAAAGCAGTAGAAGATGACCCAAGGCCTTGGGCCCCTGCACCCATGTGGGAAACCTGGAAGAGGCTCCTGGCTCCTGGCTTCAGATTGACACAGCTCCGACCATAGCAGCCAATTGGGAATGAACCAACGGATGGAGGACCTTTCCCTCTCTTCCTCTTCTTCTCTCTCTGTGTAACTATTTCAAATAAATAAATAAATCTTTAAAAAAACAATTTCCTGGAATAGCCAAAATGCACATTGTAAAGTCCAAGTAAGGTGTCTAGCCACTGGCTCTCCATATCATGACTCATAAAAACTCACTGTCCTGGCTATTCTGATATGAGTGGATGGACACAAAGCAGAAAAGAAAGCAATAGGTTTGAGCAGTGAATAAATGGAAAGGGCTCCAACAACAATGCTGCAGAGCTCTGTGGCCCCTAACTGAATGGGATATGCAGGCAGGCATCTCCTTAATTCCTGCGATGTCCTCAGTTGTCATAGGACCATAGAGCTGAGCACAAGAATCGGAGCTTTCAAGGCCAACATCCACAATTCACTTAGTGATAGTGGAGCTCTGTAGCTTCGCTTCATGAGTACAACTAAACCTCCACACTTGATATGTCATCCTGTTAGGATCCACTGGAACTGGAGAGTGTATGGGGTCAGAGGGAGTAGAGGAGCATGGTGTGTGGGTCTCATGGTGGTGGTAGCTGTGCAGAGGGAGGGGTGGAGGAGGAGAAGAGCAAGAGCCCCTAGCACTGTGGGAACGAGGAGCAAAGGAGGAAGGGAGACAGGGGTGACTTGTCTGCATTATGCCTGGTACTCTCCTGGGTATGATTGATGCAATACGAATACTGTGAATATCATGATTACCGTAAAGGTGATTTCAGTCCTGGTGGACAAATGACAAGGACATAGATAATTAAAAACAATGTGACAAAAGTTGTGGGTGCAGAATACAATCACCTACATCATTTGTGGATGCCATGCCCATCAGGTAGGAACCCACCAGGTTAAGGTCAGATCTCAGGCTGGCATTGTGGTGTAGAGGGTAAAGCTACCCCCAACAGTGCCAGCATCCCATATGGGCACTGGTTCAATTCCCAGCTGCTCCACTTCTGATCCAGAACTCTGCGGTGGACTGGGAAAGCAGATGGCACAAGCCCTTGGGCCCCTGCACCCTCATGGGAAGACCTGGAGGAATCTCCTGGCTCCTGGGTTCTGAGCAGTGCAGCTCCAGCTATTCCAGCCACCAACTGTGAAGTGAACCAGTGTATGGAAGACCTCTTCTCTCTCTGCCTCTCCTTCTATCTCTGTGTAACTCTGACTTTCAAATAAATAAATATATCTTTTTTTAAAAAAGAGTCAGATCTCAGAGGTAGCAGAGCCCAGAAATGACACCGTTGTATGAAATGAAAATAGGCAGATGGTAGGTAGAAGCTTGGTAACTAAAGCTGGGATCAGCACATGGATCTTGACTGGCAGGCTGTCAAACCAATCATCAACTTGGACTAGGCTGGGATCTCCCAACTTCTATCCTAGTGCCCATGTCTTGGCAGAGAGGCATAACCAAGAAAGAGAAAATCATCTCTGGCCTTGGCTGAGGGGACTGTGGGAGCTCCCCACATTTGAAGCCAGAATCTTTTTAACCCTGAGATTCCCTCTTTCATAGGAAGGCTCATTCCTGACCTTGTCTTCTTAGCATAAACCTCTCAAGCCACCAGACCTCCGATAGCCCCACATCACCGGGCACATGTGAATGTGAATGGCTGAATGAACAGAATCTTGAGGTATCATGCAAATGGAAGACTCATGAATCTATTCTCACCTTATGGGTGTACTTGAAGGTGAGAAAACTGAGGCAGGGGACTTTGGTCATGTTCAACCATAGAGTCCTCCTTACAAAGCAAAAAAAAAAAAAAAAAAAAAAAAAAAAGAAAGAAAGAAAGAAAGAAAACAAAACAAAACACAGAAAATCCTGTTCACACTTCAGAAGTGCCCAGCCATCCACCCCTGAGTACATGCTCCTGGAACAATGACAAATCCCCTAAGACCAGAGTTGGGCAGGCACTGTCTTGACAGTGTAGAAAACATTTGGGGAGGAAAGGCCCTGCTCCTCTAGAGCCCATTGGTTAAAGGATCCAGCAAAAGACACAGAGGCTTGCCACATCACACATCTGCCCACAGAGTAGGATGGTCACAGATGTGCTGTGAGCTGTGGCCTCGTGGTACTGGCTGCAGCTGTTGACACATCAGGGATGACTGGTGGCAGTGGTTTGAGCTAATCCTGCCTCTGGCCAGCATTGCAGTATGCATGGAGCAAGTCTGCTCCTGGAGTGCCTGATGAGGCCAAGGGATGTGTGTAGACCTACAGGCAGAGGAAGTATGCAGCACTGGCCTCAAGGTTGGAAAGTTGCCATAGCAACAATATTTTCAGAAGGTGATGTGGCAGGGGTAGCCCTGCAAGGCAGGGTGGACTCCTGACTACATGTCCATCCCCTTATGCTGCTCTGAACTTAGAGGAGCCTGAATTGAGTACAACAAGCTGGGTGGGTGATATTGAGAGACCACCAGATGAGATTCTGGTTAATGTATGCAGGTTATGGGTCATAATGACAACTTGATGTGCAATGTTGGGTGCTGTCCCATGTGTTTACTCACTTGCCTGATATGAATGAGGGTCAGACAGAGGGATAGTGGGCAATGGGATTTTCTTTTCTTTCTTTCTTTCTTTCTTTCTTTCTTTCTTTCTTTCTTTCTTTCTTTCTTTCTTTCTTTCTTTCTTTCTTTCTTTTTTTGACAGGCAGAGTGGGCAGTGAGAGAGAGACAGAGAGAAAGGTCTTCCTTTTGCTGTTGATTCACCCTCCAATGGCCACCGCGGCCAGCGCGCTGTGGCCGGCACACCACGCTGATCCGATGGCAGGAGCCAGGTGCTTCTCCTGGTCTCCCATGGGGTGCAGGGCCCAAGCACTTAGGCCATCCTCCACTGCACTCCCTGGCCACAGCAGAGAGCTGGCCTGGAAGAGGGGCAACCGGGACAGAATCCGGTGCCCAGACCGGGACTAGAATCCAGTGTGCCAGCGCCACAAGGCGGAGGATTAGCCTAGTGAGCTATGGCACCGCCCGCGCCATGGGATTTTCAAGAAGAACCTATGAGCAAGTGAAGCAGGCTGATTTCTTGCCTGGGGCTACTAGAGAAGAAGAAAGGTTTGCAGGCTAGAAAATGAGCAAAGACAGGAAACACAGCATCTCCTTTGCCCCTTCCCCAAGATGCACACCCAAGGTTAGCAATTGCCTTCCTCTTAAATCTGAATTGGTGCCAGTAACGATGTTGGAACTTGTGAATAAAGGGCCTAATGTGGCTAATATTCTGCTTATCTTTCCTACACATGGCCGAACAAATGATATTTGCTTAAAACAAATATAGGCATGCACATAGCTTGAGACTTGACTGAGAGTTCTTGCAAAATGTAAGTACTCCTTGCTGACTTGAAAGATGCTAAATGTGTGGCTCCATATTGGGATTGGGAGTTCTGTCATTAGAGCTGGATTTTGCCATTGGTGATGCACATCATTTTCTCAACTAGGTCTCTGACAACTCCTATGGCATTCACCCTTGCTAGACATTTCCTCAGGTTCCCAGCTGAAAGGCAGCCAAACATGAATCCCATTATCTAAAGACTAGCATCTGTGGTCTCTTTGCGTGAGACCCTCAGCTGTCCAGATGGAAGAGCAACAGCATCTCTCCACAAGAAACACTGGAGACAGGCCTGATGAGCCTGTCTGTTTTTTAGCAATCAGGCTCAGAATTTATAGGGGAAGAGGGGAAGAAAAAACCTTGGGTGGCAACAGCAAGTCTATAGAGCAGAAGGGGCAAGATGCCAAAAGACCTCCAACTAATTGACTTCTAGGTCACTTAGCACACATAGGCCCCTGGGCTCCTTTGTGCAACCAGCCCATGTCTGGGAGTTGCTTATCAGCTCTCTGTTTATGAACCACAAAAGCATAGCCACAAGGCTTCCAACAGGAAGAGGGGATGGAGGAAATGGGCCTGGAGCTCCTGCCACTTGCCAGCAGCCAGGCTGTGGGGTCCCTCCTGGGAGGCATAGCACACCATACACTCTCAACCTCCTGCATGGGCAGGGCAGGCAGTCCCATGGGATCACCCACAGAAATCTATCCGAACTGCAAAAGATTGTGATTGGCTAAATTTTATTATAGAATTTATATCAGAAATTTCCCACCAAAGTCTGCTTTATTCTGACTTTGTCAAACACAGTGATGGAGAAAGGACAAAAATCCTTATGTCCATGTTGATCTTTCACCTACACAACAAGCAGTCCCCTGTTTCTCTGACTTGCTAATACAGCCTCTCCCCCCAACCCCGCCTTGACCAGCCTTGCTCTGCCTCAACTTTTGGACACAACACTATGTGAAAACTCTGCTATCAGCCTGAGATCTCCCCCACTCCTCCCAAGCTGTCTCCCTCTATCTCAGTGCTCAGCCTCAGAGCCCAGCCTCAGCCCAAACCCCTCCCAGCTCACACTGTGACTTCAAAGGACCTTTAAATCTAGCCCAAGCTCTTCTCTATCTCAGCAGCCCTGCTTTAGCTCAGACCTCCAAGCTCCTTCCCACCACTTTGTGCTATATAAAGCACCAGTCTGTAAGACAGGGGGTTCTCTCTTTGCTGTGTTTGCTGGGAACTCTCTGCCATGCATTCACCTTGGAGTGAATCAACCTTCTGAATAAACCTGGTCTGCCTGTGGCTCCATGCTCTGTCTCCTCTTTCTTGGCACACAGCTTGTCTTGTTTTGTGGACTTGTGCATGGAGATTTAAGATTACTACCCCAATCCCCGACCATTTGAAAGCTAATTTATAGACATGGACTTGGCATGTGGCTCCATTAATGTGTGTCTGTGGTCTTAGAAGTTCTTTTGGCTGCTTTTATTGGGAGGTGACTGTCAGGAAATAAACTGCTAGGAAGAGATTGATGAGATTTCCTTTGAATTCTGTGGTGCTTCACTGAAACTTGGAACACTTTGGTGATGAAAAGCTCATTAACAATTCTTGCTCAAAGATGCTAAAAATAATCAGCTATCTAGATCATAGACCTTGGATAAATGTTCTCTCCAACTTGAAATTTCTTTTCTTTTCTTTTCTTTTCTTTTCTTTTCTTTTCTTTTCTTTGTTATTTGACAGGTAGAGTTACAGACAGTGAGAGAGAGAGAGAGAGAGAGAGAGACAGAGAGAAAGGTGTTCCTTCTGTTGGTTCACTCTCCAAATGGCCACAATGGCTGGAGCTGCACCAATCTGCAGCCAGGAGCCAGGTGCTTCTTCCTGGTCTCCCATGCAGGTTCAGGGGCCCAACCACTTGGGTCATCCTCCACTGCCCTCCTGGGCCACAGCAGAGCTGGACTGGGAGGGGAGCAGCTGGGACTAGAACCTGGTGCCCATAGGGGATGCCAGCACCACAGACAGAACATTAACCAAGTGAAATTTCTAGAGAAGACTTCACTTAAATGTTTTCAGCATTGATGTTTTCAGAAAGGAAATACAAAGAGCTACCCTTTTCCTTTGACTTAGCTGAACTTAGTTGTGGGAAGGAAGGGGAATGTGGAACCCAGTGACTTGTGATGTCTGGAGACCTAAGCTCCTAATGGCTACTCCCATGATTTCCTACAGCTTTTAAATCTGAGTGAAATCAGGTGAGAAACTCTAGTGTGCAAGCAAAGCACTCTGACAATCAATATGTGGTCCACAGTAGAGACTAGGGTACCTGAGGAGTCAAATAGTCATTTTTTAACATGGTGATTGCCTTAGAGCCATGAGCTTCAGCCCCCTGGGTGTAAGAAATTCCCAATTTTTGGTCCCCCAAATCCAGAGAGGATTTGGTACAGCTCATGACAAGAGAAGTTTTGACCAAACATGTGAAGCCCTTTTTGCATTCTTGATAGGATTTCTCAGGATCAAGGTTCTAAGCATTTTGACCTTGAGATTTCTAGCTGGACCCTTGGATATGTCAATGGATAATTTTGTATTTTCTAAAAACACTTGAAATCAGTTTAGCAGAAAATATTCTTAAATACAGATCTTAGGCTACTTTAGACACTAATTTCCAGAATGCTGCGGGAAAGAAAAAAACTAAATATCCCATTAAACTGCTAGTAGAGGGGCCAGTGCTGTGGCACAGTGGGTTAAAGCCCTGGCTTGACACTCCAGCATTCCATATGGGCACCAGTTTGAGTCCTGGGAGCTCCACTGTTGATCCAGCTCCCTATTCATGTTCCTGAGAAAGCAACAGAGGATGGCTCAGGTCCTCGGGCCTCTACATCCACATGGGAGACCCAGAAGAAGTTCCTGGATCCTAGCTTCAGATCAGCTCAGCTCCAACTGTTTCAGCCACTTGGGGAGTGAACCAGCAAATGCAAGTGCTCTCTCTCTCTGTGTCTCTGTCTCTCTCTGTAACTGTCTTTCAAATACACAGAATTAGTTACATGAGATTGAATTAATCATATTTATGGATTTCTATGCTTTTATTTAAATGTTTTTGGTTCTGCATTTCAGTGTTTCATCTAGATTCAGGAAGATTTCTACAATTTCTATTGGTTACTATACTTTAGTATAGTTTTATAAATAGATGGAAATGTTTACCTTTCCACCTACTTAATTCCTCTAAAATGCAAAACTTTTTTGGTTTCTTGTGGCAACGTTATTGTATGAGCTCAGTAAGAATCCATTATCAGGGCCGGCACTGTGGCATAGCAAGCAAAGTCGCTACCTGCAGTGCTGGCATCCCATATGGGCAATGATTCAGGTCCCGACTGCTCCACTTCTGATCTGGCTCTCTGCTATGGCCTGGGAAAGCAATGGAAGATGGCTCAAGCCCTTGGGCCCCTGCACCAGTGTGGGAGAACCAGAAGAAGCTCCTGGCTTCAGATCAGCCCAGCTCTGGCCATTGTGGCCATTTGGAAGAGTGAACAAGCAGATGGAAGACATCTTTCTCCCCTCTTGCCTCTGCCTCTTTGTAATTCTGGCTTTCAAGTAAAAATGAATAAATTTTAAAAAAGAAGAATCTATTATCATCATACCACAATATCCTTGAAAACGTTAGCATATACAAAAATTATGCACAGACTATCTGGCATCATGAACTCCTACCCTTGCAATTAGTGAATAGAGTTTTCACTTCTTGGTGAACCCCAAAACTTGAAAATACCAGATATTGCTGGTAAAAAAGAAAATATAAGCCTGTCTTGGATTCAATTTTTAACTTTCAGAATTTTTGGATCAGACATTATACATATTTAATGTAAGTAGTTAGCACACTGTAATACTCCTTCTTTCAGATCACAACTCTGTTCATTGTTTTTGTTTTATTTCAAAGATTTAGTTTTTCATTTATTTGAAAGGCAGAATTACAGACAAAGAGGGAGAGACAGAGAAAGAGAGGTCTTCCATCCATGGTATACTCCACAAGTGGTTACAATATATGGAATGGGGCAAGGCTGAAGTCAGGAATCAGGAACTTCATCTGAGTCTTCCCCATGGGTGACGGGGGTCCAAGCACTTATGTCATCTTCTACTGCTTTCCCAGATCCATTAGCATGGAGCCAAATAAGAAGTGACTCAAATTGGCACTCGTATGGGATGTAGGCATCAAAGATGGCAGCTGAACCACTGGGCCACAATACCAGCCCATGTTCATGGGCCTGAAAACTTTCACTGAGGTTAATAAGCATTTCCTGTGTACTTATATGATGTTAATTATGGTATTCTGCTATTCGCTTGTAACCTTGTTCATTGTTTTCACATATAACTTCTATATAGCTTATATGCATAGATGTAACTCAATTTGTTATCATCTTGTTGGTTTTGTTAAACACTTTTATTTTGAACTTTAGGCCTATTGAATGGCATACTTCTGCAGAAGTACAATTCCCAGCAAAATAATCCTGGCTCGGTACTTCAGGGCAACGACTTCTGTATACAGAACAGATAGATCTAAGTTTAGCAATGGACTACAGATAAAGTTAGCCTGATGACCACTCCTAAATCTTCCTTGTTAATCAAATGTGACTAAAAACATATTTACACTGACTTCTTCTCATCAAATGTTTCTATCTTGACATGGGTCTGCATGAAAAACCAGGTCAAATACAACTTTGCAACAAGAGACAGATGGAACATGATTGATCAGCTGTGATTTCAGAACTAGATCTTCATCATAAGGAAGAAACAAAAGTCAAGATGTAGTGAGTCACTGGTGTGAACTCTAAAGCAAATTAGATAAAGCAAAGAAGTTATAAAGATTTTTAATGAATGATGGTAGTAACTGGCACAAAAAGACTCTGCTAGAACTACAATCTCTAGAGTGCCCTCCCATTTTGAAAAAGAGATGAGAACTAGATATGATACTTAATATTCTCACACCTAATGCTACATCTATATGCTATTTAAAATGATTGTCATTCTATGAGTCTGCTGTGTGGACTGCTTCCCAACTCAACATGTCTTAGAATGCAATGTCTGGCCTCATTCTAAGTCTTTTTTTATTTTTGCTAAATATTTATTTATTTATTTGAAAGATAGCCTTACAAAGAGAGAGAGGGAGAGACACAGAGATCTTCCATCTGCTGGTTCACTCCCCAAATTGCTGCAACAGCCAGAGACGGGCCCACCCAAGTCAAGAGCCAAGAGCTTCTTCCAGGTCTCCCAAGTGGTTGCAGGAGCCCAGGACTTGGGCCATCCTCTGCTCATTTCCCAGGTGCATTATCAAAGATGGATCAGAAGTGGAGCATCTGGGACTCAAACCCATGTCCGTATGATGCTGCCAAGGCAGGCGGTGGCTTTATCCTCTACACTAAAGTGGAAGCCCCATGCACACAAAGTCTTAATCAGTGACTCTTCCTGGCTTTAAACTGAAAGTTTTCAGGCAGAAAAATCACTAATTTCTCTGGTTTCATTTGAGGTACAGAAATACTAGCATGTTGCTTTTATTACTGCTGTAGAATGGTGATGCACCTGCAAGATAAAGCTATGCAGAAACTGGCTGTGTAAACCTTCTATTTATGCAGAAGATCACTACAGCTAAACCCAGAACTTGGGAGTTTTTTCTTAAAGAAACACCTACAGCAGCTGCTGTTGTGGTGTAACAGGTAAAATGCCAACTATGACTCTAGCATCCTATATGAGTACTGATTTTAGTCTTGGCTGCTGCACTTCCAATCCAACACTTTGCTAATGGCCTTTCAAAACCAGTGGAAGATGACCCAAGTACTTGTGCCCTGGCTGCCCAGGCTGGAGACCATGAAGAAGCTCCTGACTCCTGGATTTGGCATGATTAAGCCCTGGCTGATGCCACCATCTGGGGAAGTGAAACAGCAGGTGGAAGATCTCTCCCTCTCTCTCTCCCTGTTAATTAATAAGTAAGCAAATAAAGAAATTAAAGAAATGCCTACAACCTCCTATCTTTTCATCCTTAAAATACCCTCACATTACCCCATAAATTTCATGAAGCACTCTAGGCTCTCAATGTTATCTGGATAATTTCTCTTCAAATGCAAAAAGAATTGGTTGACTTTTCCAAACACTTTGTATTGAAGAGACTACTTATTTTTCTTCATCTGTTCTAGACACCGTAAAAGTCAATTAACTGGCCAGTTCCACAGCTCAATAGACTAATGCTCTGCCTGTGGCAACAGCACACTGGGTTCTAGTCCCGATCGGGGCGCTGGATTCTGTCCCAGTTGCTCCTCTTCCAGTCCAGCTCTCTGCTGTGTCCCGGGAAGGCAGTGGAGGATGGCCCAAGTGCTTGGGCCCTGCATCCACATGGGAGACCAGGAGAAGCACCTGGCTTCAGATCAACGCGGTGCGCTGGCCGCAGCAGCCATTGGAGTGTGAACCAATAGAAGGAAGACCTTTCTCTCTGTCCACTCTGCCTGTCCAAAAAAAAAAAAAAAAAAAGTCAATTGACTATGGGTTAATGACTTGTTCTCTATTCTGCCCCATTGCTTAATGTATGTGCTTTAATGCCAGTGATATGCTAGTTTGATTACTATAGCTTTGTAAAATATATTAAGTAGTGTGACCATTCCAGCTTTCTTCTTTTACTTCAATATTGACTTGACTATTCATTATCCTTCACAGTTCTGTACAATTCTGGGGACTTTAAAATATTTTGTTAAAGAGGGGCTGGTTGGCACTGTGGTTTAGTGGGTAAAACCACCACCTGCAGTACCAGCATCCCATAAGCGTGCCAGTTCAAGTACCGACTACTCCACTTATGATTCAGCTCTCTGCTATGGTCTAGGATAGCAGTGGAAGATGGCCCAAGTCCTTGGAGACCTGGAAGAAATCCTGTTTCTTGGCTTTGGATCAGCACCCTGCCACAGCCTTTGTGGCCATCTGTGGAGTGAACCAGTGGATGGAACACTTGATTCTCTGTCTCTGTCTCTCTGCAATTCTTTCAAATAAATAAATCTTTTAAAAAGTTTTGTTAAAGAATAGCATTGAAACTTTGCAATTGCACTGAGTCTGTATATTGCTTTGGATAGTAAGAATATCCTAATACTATTCTAACTTATGAACTTGAGTAATGTTTCAATTATTTCTGTTGTATTCAATTTCTTCACCAACATTTTAAAATATTCAGCATTCAGGTAATTATCTTCCTAGATTAAATTCACTCCTATATATTTATTTTTTTCTGCTAGAATTTGTTTTTCAAAAAAATGGTTCTTAGGTTATATAAATTCTCTTAATTTTGTATTCTATAACAGCTGCAAAGAAAAAAAGCATCTGGCAAAACAAACCCAGATTCATTATTTAAAAATTTCAAGAGAGAGGGCCAGGGGCTGATGCTGTGGTGCAGCAGATTAAAGCCCTGGCCTAAAGCGGCAGCATCCCATATGGGTGCCAGTTCTAGAACCAGCTGCTCCACTTCCAATCCAGCTCTCTGTTGATGGCCTGGGAAAGCAGTAGAAGATGGCCCAAGTCCTTGGGCCCCTGCACCCAAGTGAGGACCTGGAAGAAGCTCCTGGCTGTTGCGGCCATCTGGGGAGTGAACCATTGGATGGAAGACCTCTCTCTCTCTCTCTCTCTCTCTCTCTCTCTCTTGCCATCTGGGGAGTGAACCACTGGATGGAAGACCTCTTTCTCTCTTTCTCTCTCCCTCTTTCTCTCTCTCTCTCTGCCTCTCTTCTCTC
The DNA here is from genome assembly GCF_051225735.1 of Oryctolagus cuniculus. NCBI lineage: Eukaryota > Metazoa > Chordata > Mammalia > Lagomorpha > Leporidae > Oryctolagus > Oryctolagus cuniculus. Next base: position 530,657 of record NC_142885.1, on the reverse strand, counting down.
TGTGTAACTCTATTAAATAAATAAATCTTTAAAAAAGAGAGAGAGAGAGAGACAAGGCCAGTGTTGCAGTACAGATGGTTAGGCCACTGTCTACAGCACCAGCATCCCACATGGTCACTGATTCAAGTCCCAGCTGCTCCACTTCTGATCCAGGTCTCTGCTACTGTGCCAGGGAAAGCAGCAGTGGATGGCCCAACTGCTTGCACCTATGTTGGAGACTTGGATGAAGCTCCTGGCTCCTGGCTTTGACCTGGCCCATCCCTGCCATCAGTTGGGCATTCATTTGGGGAGTTGAACTAGTGAATGGAAGATCTCTGCCTCTGCTCTCTCTTTGTAACTCTGACTTTCAAATACTAAATAAATCTTTTAAAAAAAGAAATGCATCTCAATAAAATAAAGGCCATAAATGACAAGCTCACAGCTAACACCACAGTCAACAGTGAAAATTTGAAAACTTTTCCTCTTAGGCAGACATCGTGGAATACTGGGTAAAGTCACCATCTAATGCCAACCTCTCATATGGCATTGTTTGTGTCCCAGATGCTCCACTTCTGATGAAACTCCCTTTTAATGACCAGGAAATGTCAAAAGAAGATTCTCCAAATGCTTGGGCCCTTGTAACGCATGTGAGCCCCAAAAGAAGCTCCTGTCTTTCGGCTGGCCCAAGGCTGGCCATTGCAGCCATCAGGAATGAACCAGAGCATGGAAGATTTCTCTCTGTCTCTCCTGACTCCTTGAAAATATAAACATTTCCAGGGCCAGCGCTTGGTGCAGTGGATTAAGCCCTGGCCTGAAGTGTCGGCATCCCATATGGGTACTGGTTCTAGTCCAGCTGTTTCTCTTCTGATCCAACTCTCTGCTGTGGCCTGAGAAAGCAGCAGAAGATGGCCCAAATCTTTGGGCCCCTGCACCCATGTGGGAGACCTGGAGGAAGCTCCTGGCTCCTGGCCTCTGATGGCATAGCTCTAGCTGTTGCAGCCATCTGGGGAGTGAACCAGCAGATGGAAGACCCCTCTATCTCTCTCTGCCTTTCCTCTTTCTGTGTAACTCTAACTTTGAAATAAATAAATAAATCTTAAAAAAAGAAAAGAAAAACATTTCCTATAACAACAAAAAATACAAGGATGTCTACTCTCATCACCTCAATTGTGTATAGGACTGAAACATCTAGTGGGAGCAATTAGTGAGAAAAAGAAATAAAACTGGACCTTAGCTATTTAGAAAACCCTAATGATTCCATGAGAGGCTATTCATTGTCCTGAATTGTGCAGCATGTCAAGCCATTGTTTGTGCTGCCAGCATTCCCTAACAGAGCCCCAGCTCTAATCCCAGCTACTTTGCTTCTGATCCAGTTTCTTGCTAATATGCCTGGGAAAGCAGCAGAGGATGGTCCAAGCCTTATGTGCCTGTTACCCAATGTAAGAGACAATGATGGCTGCTGGCTTCAGCCTGCCAAAGATCTGCCTGTTGTAGCCATTCAAGAAATAAACTGTCATTCTTACTCTCTCTCCCCATCTGTCTCTGCCTATCTCAGAGTCTCCTGCTTTTAAGACAAATAGGGACCAGCACTGTGGCAGAGGAGGTTAAGTGGCCTCCTGTAATAACAGCATCTCATAGGGATACCAGTGTGGGTTCCATCTGCTCAACTTCCATTCCAGTTCTCAGGTAATACACCTGGGTCCAAGGTTCAAGTGCCTGGGCCCCTGCAACCACATGGGAGACCTGGAAAGAAGCTCCTGGCTCCTGACTTTGGCCTGTCCCAGCCCTGGTTATTGCAGAAGTGAACCAGCAGATGGAAAAACTGATTCTCTCTCTCTTTCTCTCTCTCTCTCTCTTTCTCTGTAACTGCCTTTCAAGTAAATAAATATTATAGCAAGCAAACATAGCAAATAAATATTTTTCAAAATTTCTTTCATTTATTTGAAAGGCAGAGTTACAGGGAGATAGAGAGATCTTTGATCTTGGTTCACTGCCCACATGTCTACAGTGGCATGGCTGGGGAGCCAGAAACATAGGTTGCAGAGGCCCAAGCACCTGAACCATCTTTCCCTGATTTTCCAGTGCATTAGCAAGAAGCTGGATAGGAAGTAGAAGAGCCAGGACTCTAATCAGTGCACACGTGGTATAGCGGAATGGCATGTGGTTGCTGGACTAAAATAGATAGATCTTTAAAAAGGAAAATTTAAAAAACTATTAAATCCAAAAATGCATTCCATAAAGTTGCAGGATACAGAATCAACCAGGTTGTAGTAATTGTGCTACATCAAAAATGTTTGAAGCAATGTAGATTTATCTTGGAGAAGGACAGACTGAAAGATTAATACCAACCGGCGCCGCAGCTCAATAGGCTAATCCTCCACCTGCGGCACCGGTACACCAGGTTCTAGTCCTGGTCAGGGTACCGGATTCTGTCCCAGTTGCCCCTCTTCCAGGTCAGCTCTCTGCTGTGGCCTGGGAGTGCAGTGGAGGATGGCCCAAGTGCTTGGGCCCTGTACCCCATGGGAGACCAGGAGAAGCACCTGGCTCCTGCCATTGGATCAGCGCGGTGCACCGGCCACAGTGCACCAGCTGCAGCGGCCATTGGAGGGTGAACCAATGGTAAAAGGAAGACCTTTCTCTCTGTCTCTCTCTCTCACTGTCCACTTTGCCTATAAAAAAATTAATGCCTTGCTAGTGAATAAATGTGGAATCTGATGTCACAGAGTAAAAGATGTAAGCATTGTGAACGTGTATTGTTTCCTAGGCTGCCATAAAATCATGACAAAATAGGTGACTTAAAACAACTAAAATGGGATAGGCATATAAAAATGTGGAATAAATATATATTCTTTTTCTGTTCTTGAGGCCGGAAATCTGATATCAGGGTGTCGGCAGGGCCATGTTCCTTCTAATGGCTCTAGAGAAGAATGCCTCCTTGCCTTTACCTAGCTTTTGATGATTGCCTGCAATCATTGACATTCAGTGGCTGGAAGCTGTATCTCTCTAATTTCTGCCCCTGTTGTCATGACATCTCCTTTCTGTGTGTCTTTATATGGCTTTCTTTTTTTAATATTTTATTTTTTTGACAGGTAGAGTTACAGACAGTGAGAAGCAGAGACAGAGAGAAAGATCTTCCATCTGCTGGTTGACTCCCCAAATGTTGGCAACAGCTGGAGCTGGGCTGATCCAAAGCCATGAGTCAGGAGCTTCCTCCAAGTCTCCCACATGGGTGCAGGGGCCCAAGGGCTTGGGCCATCTTCTACTGTTTCCCAGGCCATCAGCAGAGAGCTGGATTGGAAGAGGAGCAGCCAGGACTAGAACTGGTGCCCATATGGGATGCCGGTGCCACAGGTGGAGATTAAACTTCTGTGCCACAGCACTGGCCCCTGTGTGATCTGCTTATAAAAACAATACATATTGGGGGCCAGCACTGTGGTGTAGCAGGTAGGGCTTCCACCTGCAGTGCCAGTATCCCTTATGAACACCACTTTGAGTGCCAGCTGCTCCACTTTTGATCCAGCTCTCTGCTGTGGCCTGGGAAATCAGTAGAAAATGACCCAAGTCCTTGGGCCCCTGCCCCCACATGGGAGACCTGGAAGAAGCTCTTGGCTCCTGGTTTTGGATTGGCACAGCTCCGGCCATTGCAGCCAATTGGCGAGGGAACCAGTGGATGGAAGATCTCTCTCTCTCTGCCTCTCCTTCTCTCTCTGTGTAACTCTGACTTTCAAATAAATAAATAAATAAATGTTCAAAAGCAAAAAAAGTAGAGAATGAGATTTTGACAAAACATAAAATGTCTTTTCCTCATTTAATAATCAGAAATGTAAAATATTCTCTTGTAGTCTGTTTATTTTAACAAGCTGCTCAACCAGATAACTTGGAAATCAAACCTGATGATAAAGTACTAAAATTTAATTAGAAATTAGAATAATGTTGTTTCCAAAGGCTTGGACTCTGTCCCAAGTGTGGGGAGCGGGTCCCTGTGGGGAGCAGGGCCCATCTCCTGCAACATGGTGAAATAAGTACTGAGACTACCAAGACTAGACTAGACTACTGAGACTATTGAGACTAACTCTATGCGCCTGATCTCCCACCATATGGCGCTCTGAGGAAGTAAACAAATCTTACACAGCTGCTTCATCAATTAGCTGATTCCTGATCCAACCTCTGATTGGAGGAGAACAGCATGCCCCTAGCGTGGGCAGCAGAGCACGGATTGGTGGAAGAGGACTATAAAGGCAAGATTGAAGTGGCATGGAGGGATTCGCTTATGCGCCACAGACATCTCACAAAATGCACTGAAAGAATAACAAGAATGCGGACACACACCAAGTGGAATGCGGTTAGAATGCAGTTAGCACAGGAGCAAACTTGAGCACACAACGCAGTCATTCGCTTAAACAACAGTGTCCAGTCTGGTGTAGCTCCCCCCCCCCCCCCCCGTGAGCCCGCTGGGGAGCGACAAGTGGTTCCGTGACTCAGATACAGATGGGGGGAAAAAGCCATGGGGAGCGAGAGACAAAAAGCCACGGGCGAAAAATAGAGAGAAATAAGAAAGCTGGAGAAAGGAAAATAAGAAAAAGCCGCAGGAAGAAAACCGCAGGGAGAGAAAGAAAGCTGAGGGGAAAAAAGCTGCGGGGGGGATAAGAGAGCTGGGAAATAGAAAAAAAAAAATAAGAAAGTCTCCCCACAACATGGCGATGAGAGGGCTTGGATTCAGACTGCCTAGGGTGATAAGCACCTGTGGGCAACTCTAGCAGAGCAGAGTATGTGCCGCGGGGCACCGAAGACAGGCGTGTATGAACACCACAAAGAATAAAAAGAAGGGGGAGCTGTGGGGAGCAGGGCCCTGTGGGGAGCAAGGCCCATCTCCCCACAGCAGGTGCCAATTAAAATAATGAGGACATGGTTTTGGAGAGAATAAAACAGAGCAGTTAATCCTTTGCAAATGAGGACACAGAAGTCTATCAAATCTCAATGATAGTTACCAAATAATCAGGCCCTTGCTGCTTGCTGCTCAGATGGTCAATTCATCAGAGTGTTGGTAAAAGGAAAGGGTTAATTTAAAAAATCCAGTACTCTTGGGGGAAAGAGATCCCCCAATCCAAAGTGAGCTCTTTCCCAACAAGCCAACAGGACAGTTGCAGAGTGAGGTTGGAAATAGAACAATGAGTCTATTTGATTAACAATTATGCAGATTTTCATGCTTTGTTCTGATGAGGGTCCTACCTTGGCAGAGGAGTGTAGCATGGATCCCTCAGCTGGCAGTTCTTGATACGGAGCTCAACATCAGTTGGGAGAGCTCAACATCAGTTGGGAGGAGACTTTCTGTAGCTGGGTCAAAAGTCTGCCATTCCAAATCATCCCCTTTCAGTGGACTCCTAAAATTCTTATGAAAACAATATTCACAAGACTAGGGTTAGAGTAGATGCCTTCATGAAGGTAAAATGTGGGAAGGGAAGGTGCCTTTATTATGGCTAATAATTCCTCACTGTCAAGTTTTCTGATCCATATGTATGGAATAGGGGAATTGACTCCACTCTGGCTACTTTCTGCTGAATGAAAGTAATGTAGGGGAATTTTTGGAATGGAAAATTGACATTGTTTTGACCCTTGCTTTCTCCCTTTGAAGAGAGATAAAGGCAAGAACATTTGTTTAGCTTCTGGCTCATACATTCATTTGTAAAGTTTCTGTAACATAGTGACTTTAAACCCTAAGTAAATTCCCAATAACATTATTAGAATGTTAGTCCTCATTTAAAATTCCTCCTAAAATAGACCTGGTTCCAGATGGTATCCAGGAAATGAATTTGAAAGCCAGTCTCTACCTCCTTGGGAAAGGGGAGCCACACAGGTAGTTTCCACATGTTTTACCTTGCAGGTGCCTTATCATTTCACAGTAATAATAAAAGCAACAACATATTAACATTACTCTACCTAAACAGCAAATCATAAAACTGTTGGCAGCTTTCACTAAGAATTTTTAACCTCAAGTAAGTAAAGCCATTGACTAGGGCTCAGTTTGTAGGTCAGACATAGTATTAAACTGGATGGGCATGTTAGCTAGGAAAATGATCCCAGAGCTATTGGGATTTTATACACAATATCTTGTTTTGATGGGGGCACAAATTTCTTCTTTGGATGGCCATGAGGGTGTTTCAAGCCATTTGGCTTTGGGGGATTGCCTTCCTCAGTAGGGAAATTTAAGCTCAGTTATCTCTCCTTCACCATCCAATAGGCACCTGCATAATAAGAAAAAGCATAGTTCCTACCACTTTCTCTCTATATAACCCTGCTGTTTAAATAAAGAAAATCAATCTTTAAAAAAAAATGAATTCCAGATCCAAATTTCTGAAGGGGATGTCAATCACATACAGGCTTGCTGGACTATAGTGTTCCAAGCATCCATGCACATGTCCCTCGGAAGGCTTTAGAAGAAAGGTGGCTGACACTCATCATTTTTAGATTAATGAGCAGGTCATGTGACTGTGAGCTGGGAACCTCCCTGTTGTTTATGAGGTTGCAATAGTGAGATGGGCTGTCTAAGAGTGAACTGCTCTGCCTCTCCATAGTACATCATCAGTGGCTGTTATTCTTACATGCATTAAGCAGTCTTGGCTAGCAATGTCCAGATTTTTAAATATTTAAATTTTTAAATTTGAGTCAGTATTCTGAGTCCTAGTTCTTGCTTCTTGATTACCAAGAATTCCAAAACCTATCTCAGATCTGAAAACCCCAGTATGGGTGCTGTATATAGATTCTAGCATAATGTGAGAGTATAAGATGAGAGAACTCCAAACATTGTATTTAGTTAGCATACCTTAGAAATAGTGGCAGTCTGTAGAGGTTGCAAATCTACCTACCAGGGTGGTGAGACATTTAAGGGATTTTAATAATTCCCCAAAATTTATTAAAAGGAAAAACAGCAACATGATAAAGGCTGGCTTCCCATGAGTCCTAACCCTATTCATCTTCCTGCACTATACACCCTCACCCATCCGTGATCCATACCCACCCTACATAGCTTGTCTGGGCCGCAGCTGACAGAAATTTGATGGGGAGCTGATGACAAATGACCTAAACAGCATATTGATATAGGAATCACCCCGTAAGACCTTTGGATCTAGCTGAAAAGCCCATGACATCATTTCAGTCACGAAAAGCTAAGACACTGTGGAAAAAAAAAAAAAAAAACACTACATGAAGAATCTCTGTGAGTTAGACCTCAGTGGAAAGAAGGGGCCATCAAAGGAGGTACCTTTCTCTGAAGGGAGAAGAGAACTTCCACTTTGCTTATGGCCCTGTCTGAATACCGACAGAGTTTGTGGACTCAAAAAGCTTCCACAGCCTTGGCAGCACATGAGAAGAGCCTCAGGTGATCACTGACTTCATAATTAAGAGTGTCAATTGTTAAATCAACAACAGGAGACACTGTACACTTGCTTACCATGTAGGACCTCTGTCCTTAATGAATTGTACTATGAGAATTAATGGTAAAACTTGTCATCTTCAAAAGTACTTTATACATTGTGTGTCTGTGTACGAGCAAACTGTTGAAATCTTTACTTAGTGTAGAGTTGGTCTTTGGTATATAAAGATAATTAAAAATGAATCTTTATGAAGAATGGGATAGGAGAGGGAGTAGAAGGTGGGACAGGGAGAAGTGGGGGTGGGAGGGTGGGTATGGGAGGAAGAACTGCTGTATTCCTAAAACTGTATCCATGAAATTTGTATTCATTAAGTAAATGCTTTATAAAAGGAAAGGAGAGGAGAGGAAAGGAGAGGAGAGGAGAGGAGAGGGGAGGGGAGGGGAGGGGAGGGGAGGGGAGGGGAGGAAAAGAAAGAGCCAAGAATGGGACAAATATCCCTAAAGCTCCTGCATTTTCTAAATTGACAAGGGCTCCTCACTGTCTCCTTGGGCATCAACAGCCACAGACACAGTTGCTGGATGGTTTAAGGGATTTAAATGATTACTCCATCGCATTTACCAGATCTCTCACAAAATCTCTACTATAGGAAATCCACTTAACAGGGGCTGATGCTGTGGCATATTGGGTAAAGCAGCCACCTGCAGTGCCAGCATCACATTTGGGTGCCAGTTAGGGCCACCCCCTGCTGCTTCAGTTGTGATCCAGCTCTCTGCTGTGGCCTGGGAGAAGAGTGGAGGATGGCTCAGGTGCTTGGGGCTGCATCCAGGGTGGAGGGAGTCTGGGAGGAATCTCCTGATTCCTAGATTCAGATCAGCCCAGCTCTTGCCATTGCAGCTACCTGGGAAGTGAACCAGTGGATGGAAGACCTCTCTCTCTCTCTCTCTCTCTCTCTCTCTCTCTCTGCCTCTGCTTCTCTGTAACTCTGCCTTTCAAATAAAATAAACATTTTAAAAAATCCACTTAACAGCCAACTTCTCTTAAATTTAACACACATACAGGACATGCAGTATTACAATAGAACACCACTTTCTTAGTAATAGGAGTGTAACTATAAGCTGCTCAATCAGCCACAATGCAACTCAAGGTGCTTTTGGATGGAAATTAAATTGAACCACTCATATTTCACCAAATGAATACTCTTCCAAATTGGTGTGTGTGAACCTCTGGATCTCCTCACATCCGGAGCTGAAGAGGCAGCCCGCTACTCTGCATGGAGCAGGTAGTGGCACAAGCCAACCTTCAGAGCTGTCCCTGAGCTGTAACCCCACTGTCTGTGTGAGTGTGTGTGTGTGTGCATGGGCCCAGTGCATACAAACCTCTGGATCTCCTCGCATGTGGAGCTGAAGTGCCAGCTCCCTAGCCCCCTTGCTAAGTGACACAAGGAGACTACGAGATGCTCCAGCCAAGATGCCGCCTCATCACCTTGCCTGGCGTCCATATCAGCCTACTGCCAGAGCAGACCACAGAGGCAGACCAGGCCTCTGAGCAGGGGACCTCTCCAACTTCTCTTCACCTTCCACTGCAGTTTAGTTCACAGGTTCCAGAGCAAAGAAACAACCTGATACGTGTTAAATATCCTCCAGGAACAAATCTGAATGAAACCTACATTTGTTCTCAGGAAAATAGACTTTGCTTCACCTTCTACTGCAGTTTAGTTCACAGGTTCCAGTGCAAATATGGAATAGGAAATAATCATCAAGAACATGAACATAAAACTCACTTGCTGGGACTGGCATTGTGGTACAGCACATTAAACTATCACTTATGATGCCTGTATCTCCTATCAGAGTGCCAACTTGAATCCTAGCTGTGTTCTTTCTGATCCAATCTCCTAACTGTGCCTAGGAATTAGCAGATAATGGCCTGATTACTTGACCCCTTGCCACCCACATGAAATACTCAGATGAGGTTCCTGACTCCTGGCTTCAGTCTGGCTCAGGCCCAACTGTTGCAGCCATTTAGGGGAGGGAACCAGTGAATGGAAATCTCTCTCTCTTTATTCCTCCCCTATGTGTGTGTATCTCCTTCCCTCTCACTCTGCCTTTCAGCAAAATAAATAAATCTCTAAAAAATCTCCCTTCAGGATCAAGCATCTGGGGGATACTGCACTTTAGGAGGAAATGGATTGATTTGTTCAGAGTACTCAAAGCAGCTTCTTTATATCTCAGTTCTTTCTCTGTCCACACTTACATTTTTATAGCACTTATGACAGCATCAGTGTGAGTTTTCATTCATTTTCTCATATGTAGTGTGTGACCTATTACAAAGCAACCTTCCTGATTGTATGTCTTTTGCTTCTCCATCCCAAATACTTAGAATAGTGTCTAGTGCCTGACACGTGAAGATCATTTGTTGAATGAACAAACTGAACTATTTACTAAATGTTAATGAAGGAGCTTATGTTCAATCAGTCCATTTATAAAATAAAGCTCAGCTGACTATGAAATGTTTATATTGTATATAAATGTAGAATTTGCAGTCTGCCTTTGAACTTGGTCATAAGCATCAGTATCCTTGTTTCCTTAATTGTTGTGGGCAGTAAGAAGACTTCTGTCTGCTCTGTTTAAAGATCCCCATGGTTCTCAGTGTTCAGAGAGCTTTTCTGCTGGTGACCTTCCATGTCCACCTGGTTTCTCTTTGTACCAAGCCTGGACTTGAGGATTGTGATTGTGGCTATGGATCCCAGCTCAAAACTCAAAATGTACCTGTGGGGAGCAACCCGGACTGGACTGAGTTACTGGAATTAAGACTTATTCTATGCATCTGCTCTCCCACAATATGGCGCTGGGAGAGGAGGCAACAGCTTCTACCCAGCTGCCTCTCACCAACTTGACAAGCTGCAGGACCTGCTCCTGATTGGAGGAGAGCAGCGTACTCGGCGTGTGGGCAGCCGAGTTAGGATTGGCGGAGGAGGACTATAAAGGAGGAGAGAGACGGCATGCACCAGGAACATCTAAGGGGAGCACCTGTGCAGCCCCCGAGAGAGCCGGCCGGCGGTGTGCTGCTCCCCTGCGGAAGTGGGGAATGTGGCAGGGGGAACCGCCCTTCCACGGAGGTGGAAGGGACGGTAGCCAACCTGGGAAGGACCAGCAGTCAACCCGGGAAGGACCAGCAGCCAACCTGGGAAGAACCAGCAGCAAACTTGGGGAGGGCCGAGCAGACAAAAGAACAGCGCAGGGTCCTGTGTCGTTCCTCCACGAAGACGGGGAGCGACAGTACCCACTGAAATATTTTCTGATTTCCTCTTCAAGCCAATGGCTGTTTGACACAGTGTGGATTGACATCCACATACGTGTGACTTTTCCCATTTTTCTGGAATTGATTTCTATTTTAATTCCATTGGAGTTATGAAAGCAATGATATGACTCCAATTTTCTAAAAATTGTTGACACATATTTTCTGAAATAACAGATGATCCCACCTGGAGAATTGTTGACAGCTGTTGAGAAGAACACATGTTCTGCTGCTGTCAGGTAGAATGCTCTCTGTATAACTGTTAGGAAAAGTTGATTTATAATATTGCTCAAATCTACCACTCTTGAAAGTGGAGTAGTAATACATTCTGTTTGTTCCATTGCTGTTTATCCCTTCAGAGCTGTCAACATTTGCTTATATATTCTGGTGTCCTGAGGTTGGGTATGCATGTTGTTCAACCTAGAAAAGTACACAGAGGAACACTCAACAATATCAATAATAACATAGGAACAAAATGAGGAATTCAAAAAACACATAGAACAATGAAGAATCAATCAATTTTCAAGATGTAGAAAATGGTGAATAAAAAGAAATAAAAATAAATAGAAAACTTCTACTTCAAAGAAACACAATAGAAAAAACATTTTGTTATGTAGAAATTGGATTGGACTTGCATGACCCTCAAACTCTGATGCTTTTCCCTGGCATAAGTCCACGTCTTCTACTGAGAGCATCATCCAATGATTTCTTCAGAGTGATCCATCCCACCTGTCAATGCAAGTGTTAAGTGACCATAAAACTAGCTCCTGCTGCAGGGGCAAGGGTTATGCTTGTTCTTCCTGCTGTGGTATTGTTGGTGCATGAGGAGTTGGGGCTCAGGTATGCATATCTTATGAGGGAATGCACAGGCCCCAGGATTTAGCCCTGGCTGTTGACACAACATCTCTCTGTTCAGCACAAGGTACACCTGCTTCCACCTAAGTGTAAGATGCCCAAGGGTGACCAAATTATGTCTCTCTCAAACACAGCCAGGAGGGAGGGAACCCAGGCCACACCCACACTGAACACGGCTTCTCCACTCTGTCACCAGTGTCTTTAGTGAGAGAGGATGGCATCGGATTCCTATTTCAAAAAAAAATTGATGACATAAAACTCATCAAAATGGAATTAGGAATGTTATTATGAAAATGGGCAAATATAAGAGATTGTACAAAATTAGTAAGTATTAACTGCACTTCTGAGAGAATGTTAATTTTTTTGAGATGTGTATTTGGCCACTTTTTTCATATCAACTTTTTTTTTAAAGATCTGTGTTATTTATTTGAAAGGCAGAGTTAGAGAAAGACAGGTAGAGACAGAGAGAAATTTTCATTGGTTGGTTCACTCCCCAAATGTCCACAATGGGCCAAGCCGGGCCAATCTGAATTCAGGAGCCAGGAGTTTCTTCCAGGTCCCCAATGTGGGTGCAGGGATCCAAGTATTTGGGCCATCATCTACTGCTTTTCCAGGCACATTTGCAGAAAGTTGGATGGGAAGTGGAGCACCTAGGACTTGAACCGGCACCCTTGTTGGATGCTGACATTACAGGCCAAGGTTTTAACCTACTGTGCCACAGGTCTAGCTCCTATTTGACCACTTTTAAAATGTACTATTATTGTGGTCCTGACAAAACAAAATACAGCTGATGAATTTTATCATCTTAAGCATTTCGAAGTGTATAGTTGAGTAGTGTTGAGGATATGCACATTGTTGTGGGATGAATATTAGGAACTGTTTTTCCTTATGAGACTGAAACTCTCTACCCATTGAAAGAAAGTTTTTACAATTCCACCACCACCAACTCCCAGGAACTGCCATTCTACTTGCCATTGCCCAGACTATGGATTCTTTAGGAGATACAGTGATATTTCAGGGTCACATAACTGAAAGGGTAGAGGGAACCCTCTTGGAACTCAGTTTGTCTGCAAAGCTGGGTCCTGATTGTACCCAGGCACTCCCTGGGGTTTTTGGATTGAGCTATGTGTCATAAATGTGTGTGATTATTGACATGGCATGAGGCAGATGGAGGATGAGTCTTTGGAGAGGTCTTTTCTGCTGAGGAATCCCATGAAAGAGAATCCCAAGAAATGAAATCAATTTCTTGATGAAAGTCTACAATAGAACCTGGAACTCAGGGTGTCTAAGCTTTCTTTGCTGAAGCCCCATTGGAGAAAGCCATCTGTTCTCGTCTGTCCTTACTTTCTAGGGGCCCAGACTCAAGAAATCTAGGATGTGAATACTTTATAACTTTGCAGATATTGACTCAGCTCTTGCTATTGATACCTCAGGCATTTGGGCAGGAAGGACTCCATGGTGACATGGGTTGTCCCAAAGAAGGAAACTCTAGGCAAGGTCACCATGCTGATCCCACTTGGGCATTGCAACACTACTTCCCCTTTTGTGGGTATTTTTGGGAGCTTCATGTAGGCTGTCCTGTCCCATGTAGGAACAATTTATTGGAAGAGTTAAAATCTGGGTTAGCCTGTTAGGTCTACACTCTAGGTCATGGCAGGCAGAATGGGTAGAGGAATGTTGTGCTGGCACTCATCTTTTATGTGAATCCCAAGCTAGAGAAATGTTCAGATGGAAATCTGTGCTTGACCTTGCTAACAGAAAGTTACCTGGAACAGAAACAATATTGAAAGCCAGATGGGGTTATGATACCTATAGACCTGGCTTTAGAACCACTGCAGGAAGTTGAAAATGTACTTAACAGTCATACACTTCTCCCTGGGTGATGGGCAATTTCACCACACTGACAATGAAGCCCAATGCTGATTCACCTTGAGTGCAAGTGCAGAGGGATCTTCATAACCATGGCCAGTAATGGCCAATGCGACCTCCTGCTCCTGTTCTTTAAAAACAAACAAAAAACCCAGGTGCATAATTTGTTGAAGATATATATTTTCAGCTACATGTACAGTGTCAGTGGTAATGTAAAATGATGCAACCACCACAGAAAACAGTATGAATGTTCTTCATTACATTGAAAACAAAATTTTTATATTATCTGATAATCTCAGTTCTTATTAAATATCTAAAAGCATTGAAAGGTCAATATAAATAAAGTATTGGCACTGTTTGCCACAGCATAATTCACTGTAGCCAAGACTTTTAGTGTGGCCTGCACTCACAGTGCAAAGTTATGCAGGCACAGAGAAAAGAAAATCCTGTGCCATGGATGAACAGTAAGGTTATTTTCCTAAGTGAAATTAACCACAAATATCAGTCCCCAAAGACAAATACTGTAAGATTCCAACATATGAAGTATTTAAAGTAGTCAGAGGGGCCAGCGCTGTAGTGCAGTGGTTTAAAGCCCCACCTGCAGTGTCGGCAATCCATATGGGTGCCTCTTCAATTCCTGGCTACTCCACTTCTGACCCAGCTCTCTGTTATGGCCTGGAAAAGCAGTAGAAGATGGCCCAAGTCTTTAGGCTCCTGCACCTCTGTGGGAGATCTGGAAGAAGCTCGTGGCTCCTGGCTTCAGATTGGCTCAGCTCTGGCCGTTGTGGTCATTTGGGGAGTGAACCGGTGGATGGAAGATCTTTCTCTGGCTCTACCTATCTCTGTAACTCTTTCAATTAAATAAATCTTTTTTAAAAAATAGAATATGAGGGTCCAGCGCTGTGGCTCAGCAGGTTAACGCCCTGGCCTGAAGCGTCGGCATCCCATATGGGCATCAGTTCTAGTCCCGGCTGCTCCCCTTTCGATGCAGCTCTCTGCTATGGCCTGGAAAAGCAGTAGAAGATGGCTCAAGCCCTTGTGCCCCTGTACCCATGTGGGAGACTCAGAGTAAGCTCCTGGCTTTTGGCTTTGGGCCGATGCAGTTCTGGCCATTGCAGCCAACTAGGGGGTGAACCATCAGATGGAAGACCTCTCTCTTCCTCTCCTTTCTCTGCGTAACTCTGACTTTCAAATAAAATAAATAAATCTTTAAAAAAAAATAGACTATGAGAAGCATAAATTAGAAGGGTAGTTATGGATGGTAGAAAAGGTATGCTATTCAGTAAAAATAGAACAATCCTAGAAATCTGGTGTGTGTGTGTGTAGACACATGTATACATCACTTACCTTACAGTGACAACTGCCCTTGTGAGATACAGTACTCAAGCCCTCTTCTATCTGACCTTGTATAAGAAAAGGGCTCCCTCTGTTGGTCTTTGGTCACTCTTCAGGTGTTTGTGAGTAGGGCTGGTGGCAGGCTATTCCCAAGTGAGTAGAGAGTCATGACTGGTGTCATCTAGGAATGTTGGGAAAGACTGCAATGCCATATCTCTTTTCTCTCCCCAGCTTGGTCTCCTTAGTTATCACACTGTATTTGGGTGACAATGCAGGAAGATACACCAGTCTCTGCTGAATTTATGACAATGCAATTGCAATTGAATCCTATGAATGGATCTTCCTTTATAAGAAAATGGGCAGCCTCTCATCTTGGTCTGAGAGTTCTAAATGCATCCAACAATATTATTTCCAGTTTTATTTATTTTATTTTTTTTAAGATTTAATGAATTATTTGAAAGTCAGAGTTACACAGAGAAAGGAGAGGCACAGAGAGAGAGAGAAAGAAAGAGAGAGGTCTTCCATCTGATGGTTCACACCCAATTGGCTGTAATGGCCAGAATTGTGCTGATCCAAAGCCAGGGGCCAGGAGCTTTCTCTGGGTCTCCCACATGGGCACAGGGGCACAAGGACTTGGGCCATCTTCTGCTGCTTTCCCAGGCCATAGCAGAGAGTTGAATCAGAAGTGCGGCAGCCAGGTCTTGAACTGGCACCCATATGGAATGCCAGTGTTTCAGGCCAGGGCATTAACCCCCTGTGCCACAGTGCCGGTCCCTCCAGTTTTATTTTGGTAGGACCCTTGTCCAGGTATATCAGGCCAGAGAATAATCAATAATGTCTTTCCTGCTGGTGCTGTGGCTCACTAGGTTAATCCTCCACCTGTGGTGCTGGTACTCCGGGTTCTAGTCCCGTATGGGGCACCGGATTCTGTCTCAGTTGCTCCTCTTCCAGTCCAGCTCTCTGTTGTGGCCCAGGAAGGCAGTTTATGATGGCCCAAGTGCTTGGGCTCTGAACCTGCATGGGAGACCAGGAGGAAGCACCTGGCTCCTGGCTTTGGGTCGCCGCAGTGTGCTGGCCGTAGCGTCCATTTGGGGGGGTGAACCAATGGAAGGAAGACCTTTCTATCTGTCTCTCTCTCTCTCTCTCACTGTCTATAACTCTCTCTGTCTAACTCTGGCAAAAAAAAAAATAATAAAATAAAAATAAATAAATAAAATAATGTCTTTCCAACATTTACATTAACATTTCTTTCTCCATGAAAGATTTTCCTAGAGAGAAGCAACATGAAAGACTTGATTTTTCTCTTCTATATCATGGAGTTGCTAAGGAAATAATTCCCTCATTAACCATTGGAGTGATCAAAGTGAATTTACGTGAGTGGTGAACACAGGAGATAGAGCTGAGTGAAGGCAGAAGTTCACAGTGCAGTGGGGAGACAGACACTCCTGCAGTGAGCTCAATCAGTACTAGAGGTACTGGGAGAGGTTGAGCAGCATTGAGTGAGAGATAAATGAGAGGGTTGGATAGAAGAGCAAGAGGGAGTTATTCATTTGTGGTCACCATTTTATACTTAAAAATTTTTCTGGGCTACATTGTAATATTTGCATAAATTCATTTTTCTCTTTCAATATTTTATTTATATTTTCAGTTTCCATTCAATGATAATCAATTCCATAAAAAGTTGAGTTACTATGAATCAAAGCACAGTTGCAAAACACATATATATGAGAGTATTTCAGGCATGGAAAGCCAAGACACTCTGGGGGAAAAAAAAACCTAAATGAAAGATCTCCACGAGTGAAATCCCAGTGGAAAGAATGGGTCATCAAAGAAGGAGGTACCTTTCTCTGAAGGGAGAAGAGAACTTCCACTTTGACCATGGCCTTGTCTAAATATGATCAGAGTCGGTGAACTCAGGGGGCTTCCATAGCCTTGGCAGCTCATGACAAGAGCCTAGGGTGATTACTGATGCCATAAACAAGAGTGTCAATTTGTTAAGTCAACAACAGGAGTCACTGTGCACTTACTCCTCATGTAGGATCTTTGTCCTTAGTGTGCTGTACATTGAGATTTAATGCTATAACTAGTACTCAAACAGTATTTTTCACTTTATGTTTCTGTGTGGGAGCAAACTGTTGAAATCTTTACTTAATGTATGCTAAACTGATCTTCTGTATATAAAGAGAATCAAAAATGAATCTTGATGTGAATGGAAGGGGAGAGGGAGTGGGAAAGGGGAGGGTTGCGGGTGGGAGGGACATTATGGGGGGGAAGCCATTGTAATCCATAAGCTGTACTTTGGAAATTTATATTCATTAAATAAAAGTTAAAAAAAAACACATATGTAATCCAAAATAGAAGAACAGTATTTAGATATAAAGCAAAGTCATGTTCATTCACACACAGAGTGGACTCAGATCTGGTCAACCTGGTTGCTCATAGGAAGGTTTGTAAAGATGGTCAAATGTGACTGTGGAGAATAGGATTTCTGCCAAAGCAAAGACATTTTCTTCCTAGTACACAGCATGTAGCTGCAGGGACTAAGTATAGTTTATGGTCCACTAAGAAGAAGAGCACTGAGCCTTGTGGGAATGTTGGCTTCCCAAAGACATGCAGCAGCTGCCCTAGACTTGTTTATCTAATATGTCTTGCTAAACATGTTCCAGAGAAACCTTGGAGTTAGATGAGCACATGCATGAGCTGTACAATACGCTGTTGTAATCATTATCAATAAAGAAAACACACCGGGTTAGTTTGGCAGCACTTTGCAGAGGAACTGTTTCCATGTCCTGTCTCTCCTGTCTCTCCTTTCACTTGCACACTCATCTCTTCAAGATCCTGGTGAGTCATAAAGATGGGGAATTCCATACCTGGTGTAATGGAAACATAAAGTTGGGCTGCTTTATCTCCTTTAGAAAGAGGGACACTTTTTTTCTTTATTATTTCACAGGTAGAGTTATAGACAGTGAGAGAGAGAGAGAAATGTCTTCCATCCATTGGCTCACTCCCCAGATGGCCGCTACGGCTGGCACTGCACCGATCCATAGCCAAGAGCCAGGTGCTTCCTCCTGGTTTCCCATGTGGGTGCAGGGGCCCAAGAACTTGGGCCATCCTCCACTGCCTTCCCTGGCCACAGCAGAAAGCTGGACTGGAAGAGGAGCAACCGGGACTAGCTCCTGGTGCTCATATTTGATGCCACTGCTGCAGGCAGAGGATGAGCCAAGTGAGCCACGGTGCTGGCCCGAAGAGGGACACTCTTTACCAAAAAGTAATTGGATGCTTGCTGTAAAAAATTAGTAGTTGCTATCCTTGGAACCCTGATGAAGGCACTTTAAAAATAACTGATTGTTGGGTCAGCACTGTGGTCTAATGGGTAAAATCCACCACCTACAGTGGTGGGCACTGGTTGAAGTCCTGGTTGCTCCACTTCTGATCCAGCTCTCTGCTATGGCCTGCTATGGCAGTAAGAAGATGGCCCAAGTCCTTGGGCCCCTGCACCCATGTGGGAGACAAGGAAGAAGTTCCTAGCTCCTGGCTTCAGATTGGTACAGCACTGGCCATTGCAGCCATTTGAGGAGTCAACCAGTGGATGGAAGACCTTTTTCTCTTTCTCACCTCTCCTCTCTCTGTGTTACTCTAACTTTGAAATAAATAAATAAATCTAAAAAAACAGTAACTGATTGAGAGAAAGTTGGTCAAAAATAACATCAGGAGCCTTGAGCTCCTATTCTGTTTTTGCACATGTGATATCTCTGCTGGGATGCCATTAGTAAGGTTACAATTCCCTTGGCCTCTGTCCCCGGCCAGGAAGGTCAGTCAATGGGCTTGTCCCCACTGCCTCACAGAGACCTCTGCACTCTCAGCACCTGCTGTTGTGGTGGTGATATCTGAGTCCCCTTCAGGTGTGTCAGCGGTACTAGGCATGCTTCTGCAAGCCAAGGAGCAAGGGGAATCACCAGTGTTAACTGTTTGTCCTGTAGCTTGACCCGAAAATGCAGCTCCCTGGCATGAACATCTTCCTTATAATGTTTACAGAGGGCTAAAAAAGGGCTTAACGGAGTACAAGATACAGAGTTCTGGTACAGTGGGCATACTGGAGGGAATTGGAGAAGGGTGTGAGATGGTGCCATGGAACTGGAAAACTTTAATTAAAATCTTGGTTACTCCAGCCCAGTACACTGTTTGGGCTCAGGAATAGAGACTGGGCTTCTGTACAAGCCATAGATTAACTAAATAACAATGTCCCTACCACTTTTGAGCAGTTGCTGAGAGAGGGAGTGTATTCAGATCTTGGTCAACAAGTTGCTTATCCTTGGACGAAGGCTTATGCAAAAATTTCTAACATTCATTAAAAGTATGGAAAAAGATTCTTGATGTTAAAGACCTGTCCACTTCATTTTCTACAGTCCATCAGGGGCTGACTGAGGGCAATATGTCCTTTGTGCATAGGCTAGAAAAAGCTATTGGACATCAGGTAGATAATCAGGAAGTGGCAAAATATTACTAAAACAAATGGCTTATGAAAATGCAAATCAGGATTAAAAAATGTTTTAAAAGCTGTTGTCTCCAAAACCTGAAACTACGATGGCAGAAATGAATAAATTTCTTCAAACAGTACAGACTGAGACTTACAAAACTAATATACGGCTGCTGCCCTTAAACATCCTGATAACGTAAAATACTTTAGCTGTGGGAAGCAAGGTCATTTTATTATTTCTTTTTCTTTCACTTTTTTAAAAAGATTTAGTTATTTACTTGAAAGGCAGAGTTAGAGAGGCAGCAGCAGAGAGAGAGGGGGAGACGGCTTCCATTGGTTGGTTCACTCCCTAGATGGCTGCAATGGCTGCAACTGTGCTGATCCAAATCCAGGAGCCAGGAGCTTCTTGTGAGTCTCCCAAGTGGGTGCAGGGGCCCAAGGACTTGGGCCATCCTCTACTGCTTTCCCAGGCCATAGCAGAGAGCTGGATTGGAAGTGGGGCAGCTGACACTTAAACCAGCACCCTTATGGGATGCTGGCACTCCAGGCAGCAGCTTTAACTGTTATGCTACAGCACCAGCCCCATCAAAGTCATTGTAAAAGAAACTTTCTGTCATTGCCAAAATCAGTTACTCAACCTTCAAAAAAGTGCCCAGGGTCTGGACCAGTGGCATAGAAATCAGCTCTCTGCTATGGCCTGCTATGGCAGTAAGAAGATGGCCCAAGTCCTTGGGCCCCTGCACCTGTGTGGGAGACCCAGAAGAAGCTCCTGGATCCTGGCTTCAGATTGGTACAGCGCTGGCCATTGCAGCCATTTGAGGAGTCAACCAGTGGATGGAAGAACTCTTTCTCTCTCATCTCTCCTCTCTCTGTGTAACTCTGACTTTCAAATAAATAAATAAATCTTAAAAAAAGTGTCCAAAACCCAAAAAGCATATCACTGTACTAATCAGAGCTGCTCTGTTCTCTCAGTTTAAACTGAACAATTGGTCTGCTGAGGAGCTAATATAATAATAAGGAAAGGGAGAGGATGTCCAGCTTTGCATTCTTTGAATATATACAGGGTAGGGTGAGTGCACTGGTTTGAATTGATGCAGGGACTAGCATGTGATTCAATAGGTCAAGCTGCTCTTCTGACATTGGCATCTCATACTGGAGTGCAGCTTTGAGTCCTGGCAACTCCTCTTCCATTCTAGATTTTTGCTAGTCTGTGGAGAAGGCAGTGAATAATGGCCCAACCATTTCTGTCAACCATGTGGAAGACCTGGATGAAGCTCCTGGCTCCTGTCTTTCATCTAATTCAGTCCTGATGTGGTGGGCATTGTGCAGTAAGCCAACAGATAAGTGATTTCTGCTGCTTGTCTTTCTCAGTCTCTCTGATTCCCAAATAAAAACTAAATTAAAAATGAAGGAGTGGCCATTTGACATAGTGGTGTGACCACTGTTTGGGATGCCTGCATCCCATGTCAGAGAGCCTGGGTAAAGTCCCAGCTCTGCTTCTGATTCCAGCTTCATGTTGGTGTGCATTCTGAGACAGTGATGAGGGTTAAAGGAGTTGAGTCCGTGCCACCCTTGTAGAGACCCAGATTGTGTTTCAGGTTGCTGGTTTGGGCTTGGTCCTGCCCCAGCTGTGGCATAATGTTGGGGAGTGAACCAACAGATTTGAGACATATCCACATATTTTCTTTTCAGTACAAAAATAAAATAATTATTTTTAAAGATCAAGAGAGTTCTCAAAATCTTTAAAATAAAAAGATCAAGGTGTTTCAAAACTATCACAAATGTGTTCAGAACAGGAAACGCATTGTGAATATTATTGTATTATTTCTGCAGTCTCCATACAGGCATGTAGATGCTTAGAGGGGGTCCAGTTTTATAACGTTGGCCTAATGGGAATTGGGTAAGGTTTAGCCTTTATAGTATTTGATGCTGTCCCTGTTTTACTAACAGGATGTGGATATTGTCATCTTACAATTTGGTCATTTTAAGAGTAGTTAATTTTGAAATTATTTCAAACTTACAGAAATACCATGAGTGAGTCCCATTCATTGAGAATGCCCAGTTAGTATCCTTTTAGCACTTTTGCCCCTGACCCAAGATGTTTCTGCTAACTATAGGGTGGTCCCCTGATAAATAGCATATGAACCCCAATTTAAGAAACCAACATTAATCCAACACAACCCAATCCACAGAACTATCACATCTTTTTCCAACCATGTTAAAATATCGTTTCTCCCACTGTGATTCCATGTTATTTTTCTGGAATTCTAATATGAAATTCTAATATGAAAACTCTTAATAGATATCAAGAGCAGAGATGACTCAAGCTGGGTCGCTCCAGTGTTCCTTTCTGAGAAAATGTGGGCCCTGTATTCTCATCAGAAGCACCATGGGTCGATGCTGGGCTCTGCTAAGTCTCCCATCTGTGCTATGATGGATGCTATCAACTTGGTACTTAGTGAATTTCTGCCAGATTGATTCACATGCAACCTTTTAAGTATTTATTTATCCATTTTGAATGCAGAATTACAATGAGTGATCAGTACCTATATCTATGTCTACATCTATATCTTTTAAAAGGATTTATTTATTTATTTGAGAGAAAGAGAGGCAGTGAGAGAGAGAGACAGGTCTCCCGTCTACTGGTTAACTCCCCAATTGGCTGCAACAGCCAGAGCTGCATCAATCCACAGCCAGGAGCCAAGAGATTCTTCTGGGTCTCCCATGCAGGTGCAGAGGTCCAAGCACTTGGGCCATCTTCTACTGCTTTCCCAGGCCATAGCAGAGAGCTGGATCTCTCTCTCTCTCTCTCTCTCTCTCTCTCTCTGCTGGTTCATTTCCAAAGAGTTGCAATGTTAAGTTCTTTGTCAAGCTGAAGCTAGGATGAATGACTATTTCCCGGTCTTCCACATGGGTGGCAGGGCCCAAGCACTTGGGCCATGTTCTGAAACCTTCCCAGGTGCATTCACATTGTGCTTGATCAAAAGCAGGGAAGCTGGTACTTGAGGCAGCACCACAGCACTCTGATGTGGAATGCTGGTGTGGCAGGCAGTGGCAAAACTTGCTGCACCACAGCATTCATATATGCTGTGCTATATACACATTTTTATTCCTTTTTGGAATGTGTGGACTTTTATTAAAAATTATTCCAATATTATGCCAGTATCCTACTTCCTATCAAATTTTCATCCACTACCTTTAATAGTATTTTTAATCATCAATGCTATATGAAATGCTGGTGTTTTAATTCCCAATATTGTTTCTCATTTATATTTTGATCTAGCATCAAAGCTAAGGGCTCACTCTTCTGTGCTAGTTAGTGTGTCATTATGTTTTATATCATTATGAGTTCATAGATTCTTATCTTGTTAAAGGTATTATAGTCTGAAATTATGTGTTCTGATGCTCAAGTTATTCCAGATCCTAGAGGAATCCTCTTCAACACACCAAATTAGGGCCCCAATATCTACAGTTGGTGTAAGTACCATCTTAGGAGAAAAGATTCACTAATTCTTATCTTCCTTCCCTGAATTACATTTCCCTTAAAGGTGCCATTTCTTTCATCAAGTCTTGTTACTATTAATGAAGATTTACCATCCAGCAGTACTCTTCTATGTTTACTCTGGAGATGTTCTTTAATACTAAGGTCATTTTACAAACCAAAATCTCATCAAGTCACACTCCTCTTTCAACTGTGTGGATGGTTTCCCATGACCTTTGAACAGGGACCATAGGACTTACTATGGTCTTCAGAAAGACAATGCTATGTATGGGTTGTACCCTGTTAGGTCTTGTCTACCAGCTGTCTGCTCGCTATTCTCTTCTTACATGCTAGGACTCGGAAGGCTCTCAGTTGTATCATAGACTTTACAAATTTCCTCTCAACCCATCAAAATTACTAGAAGTTCCAAATGTGAGGCTAAACTCTGTTTTTAATTAAAAAAAATTTATTGTTTTATTTGAGAGGTAGTTACGGACAAAGGGAGAGACAGAAAGAAAAATCTTCTATCCACTGGTTTACTTCTCAGTAGACACAACAGACTGAGTTGGGTTGATCTGAAGCCAGGGGCCAGAAGCCTGGAGCTTCACTCTTCTCTCCCACATGGGTGCAGGAGCCCAAGCATTTGGGCCATCTTCGACTGCTTTTCCAGGCCAAAGCAGAGAGCTGGATTGGAAGAACAGCTGGAACTCAAACTGGCACCACAGGCAGAGGCTTAGCCCACTACACCACAGTGCTGGACCCTAAACTCTTTTAAAATAAGATTTATAGTATTTGTTTGAAAGGCAGAGATACAGAGAGAGAAGGTTGCAGTGGAGACAGAGATCTTCATCTGCTGGTTCATTCCCCAAATAGATGCAGTAACAGGGAGATGGCTCATAATGGAGCAGCTGGGACTCAAACCAGTGCTCACATGAGATGCTGGCATTACAGGCAGTGGTTCCATGTGTCAGCTACTTCATTTCTTCTTTCAAAGGAGTTCTCATCTCTAAGTGATTCAGAAAGATGTACCAAAGGACCTTTGAGATGGTTATGATAAATTATCTCTTTTAAATTTTACAATCCACAGGACACACAGTATAACTAAATTATTTACCAACACAACCTCATTCCTTGAGAGTGGCCTAACTCAGATGAGATATGTAATGAATGCTAATCTCTGGATAAAAAGTGATGATCATGTCCATAAAGAAGATTGCAGTATAGCTCAGCTGAACAAAGGATAACATGATACTGTGAGTTAGTCAATAGCAACACAAAAATATGGTGATTATTTAAAATGCATATTACAATAATTTCATCATGACAGCCTCCATTTTCGATACACCTTCAGTGTTCTAAGTTTCTACAGCACAAGCAGCAGTGTGGGCAATGAAAGATTCTTGCTGGGAGAGATAAGAGGAATCTTTTAGCATCACTGACTCACGCATTAGCAAGACAGACTTTCTGCAAATAATTGAAATCCATAATCAGCAGCTTTGTTCAAAATTTCATTTTCTGTAACTGTGAAAGTGAAATTAAGGGACGAGATTTGGGACAGAATTCTTAAAGATACATGAAGAAGGTTATTGAGTGGTACATAACTTGGCAAACCCACAGCAGCAGGTTTTATATAAGAAACAGATCACCATAAACAGCTCACTCACACCATCAGAGTGCCCAATTTTG
Organism: Oryctolagus cuniculus; assembly: GCF_051225735.1. Taxonomy (NCBI): domain Eukaryota; kingdom Metazoa; phylum Chordata; class Mammalia; order Lagomorpha; family Leporidae; genus Oryctolagus; species Oryctolagus cuniculus. The sequence goes on along the minus strand of NC_142885.1, from coordinate 506,311 downwards.
TCTTCTACCTCTTTAACTTCATCTCCATTATCAGCAATTTTATTTATGTTTTAGAATTTAGTTCAAATTGAAGGTATAACCAGAGGATATCACTACTCCTAATCTAGGTAATACCAGTGAGCCAAAATACAGTGTCTTCAATGGCAAACATCCAACTTTCAGTATTATGCCAAACTTATTAAAGAACATGATACTGGGATTTTTTACAATGATGGAATAATAAAAATCATTAGAGCAATTTATCAGGTTTATAATGTACATCAAGTGAAAGTGCTGGCAGTGTGTGCAAATGTAGAGCACAGTGTGTAAATTGTTGAGTATTGTCAGGCAAAAGTGAGAAAATTAATCATGCTGGGTAAAAATATATGGGAACAAGAATTCAGCAGGCAATGTTAAGCAGAGAAGCACCACATGGAAGTATGGAATCATTGTTTAATGGATACCCTATTCTGGGTTCACAGCTGGGAGGTAGAAATACACTTGGAGATGCAGAGGTCCCTGATCCTCTTCATGATGACTTTTACCCAGCCCAACCAAGACAGTATTCTTAGTCATTCTCCCATGGAAGCAAGTGTCTTTGTGCCATGATCTCAGCTGTGGGCTCTTTCAATTATGCTTCCTCCAGTGCTGGACTTAAGTATCCTGTAAGTGAAGCAGATTTTCTTCCCCAGCAGAGCAGCTGGAGACAACAGTGGGGAATCAGGTGTCAATGATTGGGAAAATGTAATTGACCCTACAGAGCCCTCTAGTGGTGAATAGTCACATTCCCATGATTCATGACCCATTATTATAGCCCAATGAGGACCCCAGCAACACTCAGGCCTCCCAGAGTTAATTAAACCAAAGATGCTCTCCAGTTAGCACACCTTCTCTGACTTGTTATTGAGAGAGGCGCTTGAGGACTTAATCTAGGAGAGCTTCCTTGTCAGATGCTTTGACCCCCAAGAGGAGAGTTCTTGCACAGAGTAATCATAAGCCTCTATCCCTGGTCCATGTCCTTGGATGCAATGTGCAAGCTTCATGACACAGAAAAATAAGGAACAAAGGAAGAAAGAAAGGAAGGAAGGAAGGGAGAAAGGAAGGAAGAGAGAAAGAAAGAAAGGAAGGAAGGGAGAAAGAAAGGAAGGAAGAAAGGAAGGAAGGAAGGAAGGAAGGAAGGAAGGAAGGAAGGAAGGAAGGAAGGAAGGAAAAGAAAATAGCATTGTGGTGCAACTCATGGGTTTATCATAAATTTAGATAAAGCGGGGGCTGGTGCTGTGCCATAATCATTAAGCCTCTGCCTGTGGCACTGGTATCCCATACAGGTGCTGGTTCATGTCTCAGCTGCTCCACTTCCAATCCAGCTTTGTGCTAATGACCTGGGAAAGCAGTGGATGGTGGCCCAAGTGCTTGGACCCCCGTACCCATGTGTGAAGAAGCTCATGGTTCCTGGCTTTGAGTTGGTCCAGCTCTGGCCATTGTGTCCATTTGGGGAGTGAACTAGCAAATGGAAGACCTCTCTCTTGGTCTTTCCCCTTGTCTATCTATGACTGCTTGTCAAATAAATAAGTAAATATTTTTAAAAATTAGACAAAGTAACATTTATCTGTGTAATTTCTGTTCTATAAGTAAATCAGAAATTAGAGACTAAGCATAATTGGTTTTCAAATTTCCTATAAATCAAAAATTTACCTCTTGCAGTAGCATGCAGTAAAATTGAGTTTTTCAAAGAGGAAGAAGTTTAATAAGAGCCTTCAAAGAACTTTCTATGATGAGCCAAATTCACTGTTGCCAGAAAAAGATTTGTAAATTTTAGGAAGGCTAATTAGAAAAAATCAGATATGCCTTCCCCTAGCCACATGACTTTGTGAGATTAAGAAAGTGCTTTGGCTGGTGCCGTGGCTCAATAGGCTAATCCTCCACCTGCGGCGCTGGCACACCAGGTTGTAGTCCTGGATGGAGTGCCAGATTCTGTCCCGATTGCAGGTGCAGCGGCCATTGGGGTTTGAACCAATGGAAAAGGAAGACCTTTCTCTCTCTGTCTCTCTCTCACTATCCACTCTGCCTGTAGGAAAAAAAAAATAGAGAGTGCTTTGTTTCAACTTTTTCCTATTGATGAATACTGTCACTTGAAATTTTTTCTTTAAAACTAAATACTAATTACCAGTAATCAATCATCCAAATAAGTACATGATAATACACATTATTTTTTATTCAGCACATCATAGCGACAAATGTAGAGTAGTAGCACATTTATAGTCTGTTCTGGACTCTATTAAAATATTTATTTATGAGAGAGAGAGAGATCTTCCACCTGCTGGTTCACTCCCCAAATGACTCCATTGCTGGGACTGCGCCATGCAAAAACCAGGAGCATGGAACTCCAACGGTTCTTCCATAAAAGTGGGAAGTGCCAAAGTATTTCAGTAATGTTCTGCTGCTTTCCTACACACATTAGTAGTGAACTGGATCAGAACTGGGACTGGAACCTGAGTTCATCTGGGATGCCAGCATTGTGAGCAGCTGCTTAATCTGCACCAAATGCTGGCCCCTGCTCTTGATTCTTAAAGGAAGGACACAGTAATGTCTAGCTGAAGAGAGATATGTACCAGACTTGAGTTTTACTATGGACAGATGACAGACACTGTAGATTTAGGTGAGTTTATGCCCAAGGGGTAGGACTCATTTAAGTTTCTTTTTTTAAAGATATGTTTTATTTACTTGAAAGACAGAGTTACAGAGAGAGCCAGAGCCAGAGCCAAAGTGAAAGCAAGAGCGAGAGCGAGAGCGAGAGAGAGAGAGAGAGAAGATGTCTTCCATTCCACTGGTTCTCTCCCCAATGACTGCAGTGGCCAGAGCTGAACTGATCCAAGCCAGGAGCCAGGAGCTTCTTCTAGGTGTCCCATGTAGGTTAGGGGCCCAAGGACCTGGGCCATCTTCCACTGCTTTCCCAGGCCATAGCAGAGAGCTGGATCAGAAAAGGAGCAGGCAAGACTTGAACTGGTGCCCATAAAGGATGCTGGTGCTGCAGGCTAGGGCTTTAACCCACTGCACCATAGCACTGCCCCCATTTGGGTCTTCTAACAAATCCTGGTGTTAGCTTGACTTGTAAATAGAGACAATTAATAAATTGCACAATAACCTTGGTAAATAATAGAGATATCTTTTGTTTATTTAGAAGGAGACTTTTAAAAGTAATTTTATAAAGAATATAAGGAGGGACTAGCATTTAAGCCACCATTTGTGAGAATGAAATCCTATATGGGTGCCAGTTCAAGTTCTGACTGCTACACTTCTGCTACAGCTCCTTGATGATGGCCTGAGGAAACATTAGAGAATTGTCCAAGTGCTTGGGCTCCTTCACCATGTGGCAGGCATGGACGAAGTTCCTGGCTTTGACCTAACCCAACCCCTGTCTTTGTAGCCATTTGGGGAATGAACCAGATGATGGAAGATCTGTCTTTCTCTCTTCTCCGTAACTTTGACTTTCAAACACACAAATAAGTCTTTTATAAAATAGGTGATTTTATCCAATGTTAAAATGAATTCTTTAATGTTTCTTCAAAGGTCCTGTATTCTTCTGTATTGTAGGAAATAGCTGAAAATATTTAAACCCATTTTGATAGAGATTTTTAAAATTTATTTGAAAGAATTATAGAGATAGCTATAGAGATAGAGATATAGAGAAATATAGAGAAAGAGAGGGAGAGAGAGATAGAGAGAGAAAGAGAGAGATGTTGGTTCCATTTGTTGGTTTACATCCCAAATGGCCACAATGGCCAGGGCTGGGCTGATCCAAATCCAGAAGCCAGGAGCTCCTTCTGGGCTGCCCACATAGGTGCAGGACCCCAAATACTTGGACCATCTGAGACTTGAATTGGTGGCCATATGGGATGCCAGCACCATAGTCACTGGCTTTACCCACTATTTTCACAGTGCTGGGCCTCAATTTTATTTTAAAAATAATAAAAAAAATAAGTTGCATATTTTACTTACAATCAAATAGACTAAAAATAGGTACATTTGTTTTGGGAATCTCTAACATTTTCAATCATTATACCCATTTAAAAGTCTTAGTACATCAGCTTGAACAGATACGGAGGTCCAGGTTGGGTAGATTTTTCTCTTCTGTGGAATTTACATACATTCTATCATCCTAATGATTTTCAGTTCTTTAGCAATGCTTTATATAAAAGCACTCAAAATTTCATGGTTATAAAATGAAATGATGATGTGTATTGTCCATGAACCTTTTGAAATACCTTCTTATAAAATATAGGGGCTGGCAATGTGGCATAGCGAGTAAAGCCACCGCCTGCAGTGCCAGCACCCCATATGGGCACTGGTTTGAGACTTGGCTGCTCCACTTCTGATCCAGTTCTCTGCTATGGCCTGGGAAAGCAGTAGAAGATGGCCCAGGTCCTTGGGCCCCTGTACCCATGGGGAAACCCAGAGGAAAATCCTGGCTCCTGGCTTCAGATCAGCTCAGCTCTGGCCATTGCAGACATTTGAGGAGTGAAGCAGCAAATGGAAGACCTCTTTCTCTCTCTCTCTGCCTCTCTTTCTCTCTCTGTGTAACTCAAATTAAATCTTGAAAGAGACAAAGGAAGGAAGGAAGGAAGGAAGGAAGGAAGGAAGGAAGGAAGGAAGGAAGGAAACAGAAGAATCTGAAATGAATGAATGAATGAATGGAAGGAAGGAAGGAAGGAAGGGAGGGAGGGAGGGAGGAAGGAAGGAAGGAAGAAAGGAAGGAAGGAAGGAAGGAAGACAGAAAAGGAAAGAAAGAAAACAGAAGGGGTAACAAGAACCTGAAATGACTGAGGCTTATGTCCTTGTTCCATCAGTTCCAACTCTGAGTATAGATAAGGACATGGGGTGCCAGTTTCTTTCTGGCTACTTCTTGCTGATATGAACCATTGACATGGAGTGAGTATCTGTACTCTGGATTGGATTGATTGAAGAGCAGTCTTGGGTTTTTCCTGCATAATTGCTGGGGATTTAGTAGTCATATGCTCCTGTAAAGACTTTTGAAATATGTTAATTGTACATGGTAATAATGGAAGCATTATGACTATGAGGATAAAAGGAGAAATTAGAAACATTGCCCATGGTGGGAAAGATGGCCAAAATGAGGAGAACAAAGAGGGATATAGGAGAGCAAAAGAGTCCTGCCAGTTAATGTGAAGACAGATGTACGCCTGAGTGCTCCTGTTTTGTTTGGTGTGTACGTGCAGTCAAGGAGCTGTGGGGTAGTTAGTCTGGCCTGCTTCTGGTCCTGGGGCCCCTCATTTCCTAGCTGACCTGGGAGGAGAGCTGGCCTGAATAGATTAGTTTTAATAGGTGACATCTCTAAAAGAAATTTAGAGCTCTGCCTGCAATGTTACTGACCCTAGGTCATCCCTTCAACCATGCTGGTTACTTTGGAAGTTGGGAAGAGTGAAGGGCTTTTTCAGTTTAGGGATGGCCAACAGGGTCTGCAGCTCTGACCCAGGAGTCCTTCAACCTCCAGGGCAGTTCCATTTCCAGTAGTGTCACTCTTCGTAGAGTTGTCAGGCCCCTTCAGGAGCCATCTTCTAGCATGACTGCTGCTTGCCCAATGCCCAGATTGCTCATATTGCCAATCAGTGCCATTTGAGGTAGATCAGCTTTGTTGGGTCTCTTTGGTGGAAGACTCCTATGTAAGGCAGCCATTATAATTGGCCTGCCATCTATCCTTACATTGCTCCTGTACATTGGCTGCCTAAATAACTCTTCTTCCTCCTAGTCTCTGTTAAAGTGGACTACAGAGGCAGCCTTTGGGAAGGTCAGCCAAGGGGGTGCTCAATCCCATCCCTAATCCTTGGTGGCCAGAGCTACAAATCTATAGTCACAGGCATGTTATCACAGTGTTTTTCAGGGCTGGTACTGTGGCACAGCAGGTTAAAGCCCCAGCATGCAGTGCTGGCTCACCATACGGATGCCAGTTCAAGTCCCAGATGCTTCACTTTTGATCCAGCTCCCTGCTAATGCACCTGGGAAAGCAGCAGAGGATGGCACAATTCCTTGGGCCCCTGAATCCATGCGGGAGAACTAGGAAGAAGCTCCTGGCTCCTGACTTTGGAATAGTTCTGCTCATGTGGCCGTTTGCAGAGTGAACCAGAAGATGGGAGACTTCTCTCTCTCTTTGTAATTCTTTCAGATAAATAAAATAAAAATAAACCTTTAGAATAAACAAAAATAAAAAAAAGAAAGATAAGATTATGCCCATAAGGAAAGGTATGTCCCTCTAGGTAAGATCAAACATTAAGACCATCTTATCTAAATTGTCATGCATTTTGAAGTAATTATTAAGACCCTCTCTCCCTTAGTTTGGTTTGAAAAGGAAGGTTTCAAATGTTTGCTGTACAAAAAGTCTTTCAGAACCTTGAAGAGGACACATTTTAAACATAGAGCCCACAATGTTTCAATTTCCATGAGCAGTAAATTTGATTTTTAGTACAAAATGTGAATGATGAAAGACTTTAAATAGGTAAAATTGTAAATGGTTAAATTTATAAACTCATTAAATAAAAAGAAGAGGTGATTGCCTACTCCAGACAGTATTTTTGAAAGCATCTGCAAGATTTTATAAAACATTTATCTCTTTTAGGCCTCTAGGACCTTTTCATGAAGATAACCATCATGACTGATAGCAACACAACAAGATGATAGGACTTTTGTAGCATTTGGACATTTGTATTGATAGCATTTTACATCATCATAACATTTAGTACCATTTCACATCTTGACACTACCTTTAATATAACCCAATTAGCCTAATTAGTTGATGTCTCTACAAGATGAAAGAAATATCCTTTGACATTTCCAGGGGCCCAACTGGAAATATCAAAGTCCAAAGAATTTGGAACTTTATTTTTGAATGCCTGCAAAGATGCCAAGAAGGCTTAAAATGTCTGGTAGAAATAGGATCCCCTTAACACCTTTTTTTTTTTTTTCAAAAAAAACCTCAGATTTTATCAATGCACCCTTTAAAAAAGTATTTTTAAATTTCTGAAAGCAGTTTAATGTGAATCAAAAGCAGTTCCTGAGTAACTGCAGTAAACAGTCTTTTAAAATATATATATGTACACATATATATGTACACATACATACATACATATATATATATTAGCAACCTAGCTCATTTTGGTTCTGCCTTAATTTACCTCCCCAGCATTTAGTTGAATCAGTCCCTTTCTTCTTGTCAGCTCCCCATGTGCAAGTACAATAGCATCAGCTCTGGGAGTCGGCAGAGTGCAGGTGTTTCTTGTCACTCTGTGTGGTCATCTGCATGTTTACTAGGCCAGGTTTCCAGAGTCACTGCAGGTCACATTTCTCTTCGATCTCACATCACATGTGACAGCCATGGACTCCTCACGTTTTCTTCATTAGACGCCGAGACTGCCACGTGTGGAGCTTGTTGTAGGCTGTCTGCAGCATCTCTTCTATGTGGCTCACCAAATTTGTGCTTAAATACTGTCTCCGAATTTTTTCTTGGAATGGGCAGAGCTTTGTAACCTGGAATCGTTCCAAATTACTTTTCATTTTTATTACCTTTTCTTCTAGGAATGGTGTATTAACAGGAAAACAGGACCAGAAATGCCGCAGAAGTTCTCCAACAGCCACATACAAGTGTTTCAATTCAGACTGAATATCATTTGGCACCATCTGGTTTATGGCTTGCTGTGTCCCTCCTTGCATAAGTGCTCCTCCGGGTGACAATGCTGTAATGGTACAACTGGCAGCACCACTTGAGAGAACCTGAGTTAACCTAGGTGTATAAGCTTCCATTTCTTGCCTAATACTTTGAAAAGAATTAATAATGTCCTGACTTGTTGCATACTGTAGTGACTGGATTGGAGTCGGACCATGATAATACCTATCGGACTTCTTAAGGTTTAGTGCAATTGTTTTTACAGAATTATTTTTTCCCAAGTCTTCATATTCAATGGATTCTTGTAACTTTGCCCTTTAGACTGCTGGCTGAAAGCAGTCGGCATCTCTGGAATTTCCATCAATGCTGCTGGGCTCACCATTTTGTGCTTCTTGTTTCCTGAGACCTGCTGCCAGAACCATGGCACTGTGATGGTTGAACCGCTTGATGATGGCAGCATTACTATTCTCCTTTATGGACTTAGAATTGGAAGTAGACGGCACGGAGGAAATGCCATAGCCCTCATCTAATGGCTTATCCTCTAAAGCTGTCAAATCCAGTAGTGGGTTCTTTACTCCTAATGAAACCATTGTTTTTAATCCTTTTTCATCTATTTTGGCACATTCTGCAAAGAGATCCTTTGACCCTGTATTCAGCCTGTCCCTATGAAAATAATGGGACTGGAAAAACCGCGTCCAGAATTCCTTTTCTGTCATGTTGTGAGGAACATTTTCTGCATATTTCATTTTTACTGCTGGGTAAGTCCTAAAAATGGACTCAATGATATCAGAAGTTAAACTGTATCTCAAACCATTACAGCCATCTGTTTGGGGCCGGACATCAGCCAGAAATGCTGCAGAAATGCCAATGTCCTGCTTATGGTTGGATGTGGAAGAACTATCTGTTGTGTTCACATTTAAGCGATTGGCCCAGAATTCCTCAGCACTGATCACTTGACTCACAACCAGGTCTTTATAGAGCTGAAACAAAACAGGATCTTCTTGCAGCATTCTGTTTTTCTCTTCCAGTTCTTTATTTGCTTTCCTCTTAAATTTGGGCAGCAGCTGCTGAAGAAGGTCCTTTACTGCATCACGCTCTTTCACTGCTGTGCTTTCATTGGAAAAATGGAAGCTTGTTGTGTCCCCTGCATGCAGGACCAGCTGAAGCTGAATTTTAGCTTTTCCTTCTGGACTGATTTTCTGGCATTTAATGTCCGCATACATATGACTGATTGTAAACCTATCTTTGCCTTCAGGTGCCCAAGCAATTCTTTCTGCCATGAGGTACAGAGCTCCATCCTGTTTCTTCTGTCGCACCTTCTTTACAATCAGCAATACTTCTTCAGAGGAAGTTGCCATGATGGTTAGACGGTGCAGGTGGAAGCCACAACCCTGAGCAGGGAGTAAGTAGCTGTGTTGGGTCAGGTCGAGTTCCGCTGCGCTTCTTAGAGCTGCTGCTGGGAAGAGGTGGAAACCCAGTGGCCGCAGCCGTCGCCACCGCCTCTGTTACTGGGGGGTCTCGCCTCCATCGCTGGCTGCGAGGGTTCTGAGGGCACGTGACCGGAAGTTCAAAGGCGGGCTTTCGGGACACGTGACCATAGAGCGCGGCCGCCATGACACCTTCTGCTAATTCCCTCCCTCCCCCACCGGTTCCCGACTGTTTTGTTTCCTCTCTCTGGTCTTGAGCACTTAAGGATACTGGCATCCTGGCGGGCCACCCATTTGGTCTAGAGCTCCTCCGGTGCGGTCCAGCACCGTGTCTTCAACCCGCGGCGGCTCGCCGACTGCAGGCCGTAGGGAGCGTCATTGCAACGGCGGCTCGAGGGGGTGGGGATCCCTTAACATCTTAATGTAATATAGGCCAGACTTGATCATTGTTCAAAAGTGATCCCTCAAATGCTTTAAAATGAGCATATAATCAAACCACAACTCTTATTAATAAAGACTCAGGTGTTTTTAAACAATTGATCTCTTTGGTCTTTCTCTAAAATGGATAAGTAAAACCTTAAATGAGTTAGCACACAGAATCATCTCATAATTTGAAGCAATTTTAACAGAGAAATAGAGAAGAAAAGAGAGCTTACTGGAGTTGGTAGAAAACTGACAGAGTCACCAATTAAACAAAAAACTATTAAAAGGAGATGCTTTTAATCTATTTCAGAATTAGCAATTAAGACTATCACCAAATAGTTCTGCTGATTTCCTTGAGTTACATTTTGAATTGATCCTTTAAAAAATCTCCAAATTAAGAGATTTTCTAAATAAAAGAATATAGTAAATTTCAACCTTAATCTCAAGCGGTCTTGAATAATTTTTCATATATGAACATTTGTAAAAATATATTTGTTAACAAATTTAAATTATTTTATAGACTGTAAATCAGAGATTACAAAATAGGGGCCAGCACTGTGGTGCAGTGGGTTAAAGTCCCAGCCTGTGGCACCAGCATCCCATATGGGTGATGGTTCAAGTCCCGGCTGCTCCACTTCTGATCTAGCTCTCTGTTATGGCCTGGGAAAGCAGTGGAAGATGGCCCATGTCCTTGGGCCTCTGCACCCATGGAGATCTGTAAAAAGCTCCTGGTTCCTGGCTTGGGATCAGATCAGATCAGCTCTGGCCATTGCGGTCATTTGGGGAGTAAACCAGTGGAATGGGCAATCTCTCTCTCTGGCTGTACCTCTGTAACTCTTTCAAATAAATAATTCTTTAAATAATCTTCCTAGATTCAAGACAGAAATTCCTTCAAACCCAATATCCAGTTGAATTTTACAACTGAACCAAAACTTCATGCATGAGATCATTATTTACCAAAGACATCTTTTTGGATTTTAAACTGAATTTGAGCCTAGTTTTTCATCCAGAAAACACCTTGGGCTAATAATGTCTGGTCAACCATCAGCTACTTGGAACTGTCTGAAACAACTACATCTTCAGGCAGCTCCACGACCCCAAGGTTGACTGTGCCCAGTGGCCTGGGTGCCACAGATGAGTTACTCACTAGTGATTGTTCAACATCACATTCAATTTCATGAAGGAGGACATTCATCAGAGCAGATGGGCACCTTCTTGTTGAAGAGATTCCCAATGAGGACAATGTAATAGGTGACAGAATGAAGTGCTACTGTGCAGAGAGAGTTATGCCTGGAAATAGTAATGAACCCAGTGAGCCAGTTGGTTCGAGCATTATTCCACATGGGTTAGGAGAGCTATCTCCCAGGGTAATGTTTCCATGGGAGGGGCCCTTTATTTCCTTTCCACCCCTTGTGTGGAATATTGCTGGATAGAGGGCTTCATGGGTGTGGAATTCCTGAAATCCTACCAGGACTTTACAAAGGACTTGGTGGCCCACTTGGTGGAGGTCATGAGAAATTCCAAGGTGGCCAGGTTAAAATAACAGGCAAGACTTTGTCTCCATGAAGTATTAGCGAAGAGATTTTGGCTGCCGCTAGACAAGGCAGGGGAAAAGATAGAAGAAGGCTAGGCATGGGGCATTCTTTCAAGTGAAGTTGCTCAGGACTTGCCACAGTTCTTGAGATTTCTTTGCCAGCACTGCCAAATATATCACTGGAGATGGCTGGAACAGAGATTTTTGTCTTCATGTGGGAGAGAATCTAGATGTGATATAGAGTAGCAGTGCGAGATGTGGCTGCATTATGTTAGGTTTTAGGATTTTAGGACTCATAGAAGGATAGGAAGTAGCTAGTTAAAGAAGTCCTTATGGGCCACTGCTGTGGCATAGGGAATAAAGCCTCCACCTGCAGTGCCAGCATCCCAGGTGGGTACTGGTTCGTGTCCTGGCTGCTCCACTTCCAATCCAGCTGTCTGCTATGTCCTGGGAAAGGAGCAGAAGATGGCCCAAGTCCTTGGGTCCCTGAATCCATGTGGGAGACCAGGAAGAGGTTCCTGGCTTCTGGCTTCCGATCAGCAGAGCTCCGGCCATTGCGGCCATTTGGGGAGTGAACCAATGGAAGGAAGACCTTTCTCTGTCTCTCCCTCTCTCTGTCTGTAATTATAACTCTCATGTTGGGGTCTCAAGCCTGATGCTAGCCCCTGACCAGCAGGGGCAGCACAAGCCCTCCCCAAAAAGGCGAACGGGAAGGGTAAAGTCGACAGGTGAACACACCACAAGCACCCATGAGTTCTGTCGAAGCAGGAACCACTTTACTGAGGAAGTGTGCAGGCTTATAAAGCTTACAAAAGACATGCACAGTAGGGGAACCAATCAGTGAAAAGGTCATGCAGGCATGGGTGGACCACACACAGGGGCACCTTAAGCAAAGTATAGAGATCATGCACTGTCCATGTGTCTGGAACTAAAGCAGACCTATCCCTGCCAGTGGTCTGATGATCATATGTAGCTTAATGGCAGCAGCCACAGACACACCCCTCAAACATCCATTAGGCACCATATTGGGATGGAGATTTTAGGCAATGCCCAATACTCTCAAATAAAATAAGTAAAACCTTTTTTTTCTTTTTTGAGAGGCAGAGTTAGACAGTGCGAGAGAGAGAGAGACACAGAGAAAGGTCTTCCTTCCGTTGGTTCACCCCCCTAAATGGCCACTACAGCTGGTGCGCTGTGCTGATCTGAAGCCAGGAGCCAGGTGCTTCCTCCTGGACTCCTATGCAGTTGCAGGGCCCAAGCACTTGGGCCATCCTCCACTGCCTTCCCAGGCCACAGCAGAGAGCTGGACTGGAAGAGGAGCAACTGGGACAGAACAAATGCCCCATCAGGGACTAGAAACCCGGGGTGCCAGTGCTGTAGGCAGAGGATTAGCCAAGTGAGCCATGGCACTGGCCAATAAATAAAATCTTGAAAAAAAAAAAAGAGGCAGGCTAGAGGGGAATTGAGATTTAGAACCCATGAATTAAGCAAAATATGGCCTGAGGGAAGAAGGTCCTTTCACAGGAAAGAGTCACCCCAAATGCGAACCTAAGTTCTGAGTTCTCTAAGAGGAGACCACGAGAATCCCCAAGCTCGGACCGGTGTCCGTTTTAAGCTGTTACAGATAAGCATTTCCCCCAAGAGCAGGAAACTGACTAAACATGCCAGGCCCTAAGAGGGGCATGAACTGGCCCAACCAAATACCCAGGCCCTAAAGGGAGGAAGAAGCCTCATGAGCATCGCCCCAATATGCTTGAGGTGGCAGAGACCTCTCTTACCAAGCCAGGGGGTTGAGAATTAGGTTCGCTGTGGCCTGCAGTGATGAGATCTGGCAAAAGCTCTGTGAATGCATTGAGAAATGAGAAAGTGCAAGCAGATGAGAAAGTGATCTGGAGAGCATCTCTCAGGGCCATCTGAGTCAGAAGGGAAAAGGACATGGTGGGAAAGAGAAGGTGGGGGGGGCAGAGACAGTAAAAAGGGAAAAGAGTTCAGAAAGGAGAAGAAAGTCTGGAGAAAAGTTAACATGCACAGCTCTTACCAAAAGATATGGGAGTGGCTGATTGGGGCCAGTTGCCATTCCCTCACTCCCCCCTCACATGACACACCACACGGAAGGAGATGATACGAACTCACAGTCAGACTGAATTTATTCAAAGAAAACGAACTTGCAGAAGTTGACCAGCTGCCAGTGTGCACAAAGACCAAACATGTGGCTGAAGTCCCAGACACCAGCAACCAGGGCCTTATTATATCTTAGGTGGGTTAGGGTAGAGGTGGGGAATAGTAGGTGGAGATGAGCTTCTTCATATAGGTTTTCCAAGTTTTTCAAGGGCTTCCAAACCTGGAGAAGAATGTATGGGGTGAGGTGGGAACAATATAGGATGTGAGACTGAACTGGTCTCTTGAAAGAAGGCAGGGGTAACAAGAACCTAAAATGACTGACGCTTATGTTCTTGTCCAATCATAAGCCAAAGCCAAGAGCCTGGAACTCCATCTGAGTTCCCACACGGATGGCAGAGACACAAGCACTTGGGCTGCTTTCCCAGGTGCATTAGTGTTGTGGGTTAGCTTAGGCTCAAACTTCAATTTCATGTTCTTGCCTTTTACTTAAAGAAGAATTCTAAGTTCAGGCACAAATACAACATGCAGCATGATGAGGCTTATTTATAGTGAGAATACATAGGAATAAATAGTCTTTATTAAAGCAGAGTGTGGCAGGAAGGGGAAAGACAGACTCCCATACCAGCCTCTTCTGTGTCCACGAGGGGAGAGAGAGCAAGCATGCAGTCCCCTTCACCAAGCTTCTTATGAGCTTCCAAAAGGGCAGTGGTTACATAGTCTGCTTGACATGTGAGTAATAGGATTACCTGGGGGTGGAGGAGGTATGGCTTTCAGCTCATGAACTATCTATCTACCTTAGTTTTTCCACTTCATGAGCAGGGAGCTGGACTGGAAGTGGAGCAGCTGAGACTGCAACCAACATGCAGGTGGGATTGCTTGCATGTAGAGGTGGCGTAACCCATAGTGCCACAACACTGGCCCTGATATGGACATATCATTAACTAAAGTCTTTTTCATTTTCAATTCCTCAGTTATTGCATAATATACTTTTTCTGTCTTAGTAACCACAAATTATCATTTTAAAATCAAAATCTAGACATTTTAATTATAAAAATAATACATGGGGTGGCATTGTGATTCTGTAGGTTGAGCTGTTGCTTAGAATACCAGTATCCCATAACAGAAAGCCTGATATGAGTCCTGCCTGCTCTTCTGTTCCAGCTCCCTGATAATCCAGTTTCCTGGTAATGCACCTGGAAGGACAGACAGTGACCCAAGTGCCTAGATCCCTGTTGCTGTGGATTCATTTCTGAGAGGAAGAGGGTGGTGGGGGAAAGAGGTGCAGAGTCACCACACAGACCCCGGGAGTCGGTGAAAGCAGGCCTGAGGCAAGCAGTTGCTACAGCTGCTTATATAGTAAGGCAGCCAATCCAGTCAAGGGGCGGTCTATGCCCTAACCAATCACAGCCTGTTGCCAGGCAGTTTCCAAAGCCATCCTATCACAGCCTGTTGCCAGCCAGGCTCTGTTGCCAGGCAGTTTCTGAAACCATCCAATCACAGCCTGTTGTCAGTCAGGCTCTGTTGTCATGTGGTTTCCGAAGCCATCCAATCATGGCCTGTTGCCAGGCAGTTTCTGTTGCCAGTGGCCATCTTGGCATGACCTTCTCGTTCCACCACATTGATCCCTATCACCTATGTGGGAGACCCACATGGGATTCCTGGTCTCTGGCTTTATCCTAGCCCACCCTAGATATTGAAGCCATTTCTGGAAGAAAACAGTAGATGGAAGCTCTCTCTCTCCTTCACTCCCTCAACTTCTCCCTCTCTCTCTCTCTCTACCTTTAAAAGTACATCTTCATAACAACACACATATTAGCTATTAAAGACTGCAGAAGAGTATAAAATGAAAGCATGACTCCCTGCATTCTATACTAGTCATATTTCCCAGAACAAACTACTCTTAACTATTTCCTACATTATCTTCTGAGATTTCTATATGCATATATACAAGAGTACTTTAAAGTATCATGAAAATGTAATCAAATGATTAAGTCTGATTTGCTGTAATTAATTTCTTTTTAAATTTTTATTTTTATTTATTTGAAAAGCAGAGTTACAGAGAGACAGAGACAGAGAGAGTGAGAGTGAAAGTGAGGTCTTCCATCTGTTGGTTCACTCCCCAGATGGCCACAATGGCTAGAGCTGAGCAGATCCAAAGCCAGGAGCTTCTTCAGGTCTCCCATATGGGCAGAGGTCCAAGGACTTGTGCCGTCTTCCACTGCTTTCCTGGGTCATAGCAGAGAGCTGGATCAGAAGTGGAGCAGCTGGGACTTAAACAAGTGCCCAATGGGCACAGCAGGTGACAGCTTTACCTGCTGCACCACAATGTCGGCCCTTGTAACTAATTCCAAAGTCCATGCATACAAGAAGGTTTCAAAACCATTTGTGTAGTGTGTATTATGAAAAGAGGTGAATGAATTACAAGTTTTGCACCAAAATAATGTCATCTTTAATTCTATTTCTCATGAACTTTTTGAAGTGCCTTCATAAAGATATTTGTGCAGAGGGCTGGCATTGTGGCATAAATGGGTTAAACCACCACCTTGAATGCTGACATCACTTATGGGCACTAGTTTGTGTCCCAGCTGCTCCACTTCTGATCCAAATCCCTGTTTATGTGCCTGGGAAAACAGTGAAAGATGACCTGGTGGAAGCTCTTGGCTCCTGGCCCCTGGCCCCTGGCTCCTGGCTCTTGGATTTGGCCTGGCTCAGCCCCAGCCATTGCAGCCACTTGGGGAGCAAATCAGCAGATTCACAGGGAGAGATGGAACAGCTCTCCTTGCCTGTCTCTCTGCCTTCTGAATGAAATGACAATGAGTAAATAGCACTTTATAAAGAGATACATATGCATGTGTCCTTTTTTTTACAAAGGGGCATTTTTTCTGTACCTTGTTTTACATAGGTACTCTGTCCCTACACCATTTTTCAGACCTATTACATATTTAGTATTTGACTGTACAGATATAGCATAATGCATTTTACCACTTCTCTGTCAATATACATTTAGGTTGCTTCTGATTTATTCCCATCTTCAACAATACTACAAAGACCTGACTTGGTCTTTATGTATTTGACCAAATATATGTTAGATAAATTTGCAGTTGAATCCTAGCAAAGGACATTTACATTTAAAGAACTTTGATCTGCTAAATTATCCTCCAAAGAGAGTACTGTGTTATTCTCCTGCCAAAATGAGTGCAAGGGCCTGTTTCCCCACACCTTCCAAAAGTGTGTGTGATCAGAGTCAAAATCCCTTCCGATGCTTCCAATTTCCCATTTCTTCTGCTCTCTGTCTTCAACTTTTCTTTCCCTCTTTTTAGGTCTCTGATCACACTTGGCTTTTGCCAAATTAATCTGTGAATATGTTCTGCAATTATTTCCTCTCTACTTACCTTCTACACTGCCTTCTCTCACCCTCCAACCTCACTTTTCCTGCTCACAAACTTCCCTGATAGTTTCCCTGCTGCTCGGCACAACTGAACAGAAAGCAGGTGCTCACTCTTTCCCTGGTCTCCCAACCTGCCATCCTCTTCAACCAACAGAGAATGTTAATCAGGAAACTGGGAATAATTTCATAGGAAATAACACTGCCTGTGGTGCTGGCATCTAATACAAATTTCTTATACAGGAGTATGGTTTTGCATTTCATTACGCCCATTCTCTACTGCTTATAAACATTATCATATGAAAAAACAGAAATGAGTTAACTATATCAGAAATTATGTCAGAAATTAACTCTGAATTTTAAAAAGCTATAATATACATGGTTAATTTTGGCAATCTGCACAAATGACCTGCGTCCTATTACTTTTTGCTTTTGAGTACTTCCCAACCTCTCTACTGACCTCCACCTCCTCCCTCCTCCTTCACTCCTACTCCCTTTCTACACCACTGCCCCCTTTGCCCCTGAAGCTCTCTCCCTTTGGAAGCAGTCTTGTAGACTGACATTCAATCATGTGAGAAATGTTACTTATTTCAAAATGGTTCTGTAGGACAGGCCTGAATGGCATCTGATGGCAATCAACTGGCCTTCTAATAACCCTTAAATATGTTTCCAGCATACATGGGGCCAGTATTGAGGCATAATATGTAAAGCCACTGCCTGTGACACTGACACATGGGCTGTGGTTCATGTCGCAGCTACCCTACTTCTCATCCAGCTCCCTGGTAAGGTGCCTGAGAAAGTATCAGAGGATAGCCCAAGTGCTTGCGTCACTGCTTCTTCATGGGAAACGTGGATGAATCTCCTGGCTCCTGCTTTGATCCAGTCCAGCGCTGGCTGTTGTAGCCACTGAGGATGTGAACCAGTAGATGGAAGATTGATATCTGCGTGTGTGTGTGTGTGTGTGTGTGTGTTTATCTTTTCCTCTAACTCTGCCTATCAAATAAATAAATTTCTTTTTTTTTTTTTAACAGAGTGGACAGTGAGAGAGAGAGACAGAGAAGGGTCTTCCTTTTGCCATTGGTTCACCCTCCAATGGCTGCTGTGGCCAGCGTGCTGCAGTCGGTGCACCACACTGATCCGAAGGCAGAAGCCAGGTGCTTCTCCTGGTCTCCCATGGGGTACATGGCCCAAGCACCTGGACCATCCTGCACTGCAATCCCTGGCCACAGCAGAGAGCTGGCCTGGAAGAGGGGCAACAGGGACAGAATCCGGCACCCCGACCAGGACTAGAACCCAGTGTGCTGGCTCCGCTAGGTGGAGGATTAGCCTGTTGAACCACGGCGCTGGCCACAAATAAATAAATTTCTTTTAAAAAGTTTTAGAAAGGGGTCCACACTATGGTGCAGCTAGTTGAAAACATCCCTTGTAATACTGGCATCCCATATAGGTACCAGTCCTGGTGGCTCCATTTCACATCCAGCTCCCTGCCAATGGTCTGGGATCAAGTACTTGGGCCCCTACACCCAAGTAGGAGATCTGACTACTGGCTCCTGGCCTCAGTCTACCACAGCAGAGGCTGTTGTGGCTATTTGGGGAGTGAACCAGAAGATGAAGATCTCTCTCTTAGAATAAAAAAAAGAGGGGTCAGCACTGTGGCACAGTAGGTTAATCCTCCACCTTCTGCGCTGGCATCACATATGGGCGCTGGTTCTAGTCCCGGTTGCTCCTCTTCCAATCCAGCTCTCAGCTGTGGCCTGGGAAAGTAGTAGAAGATAGCCCAAGTCCTTGGGCCCATGCACCCATGTGGGAGATCCAGGAGAAGCTCCTGGCCCCTGGCTTCAGATCAGCAAAGCTCCGAACATTGCAGCCAACTGGGGAGTGAACCAGCAGATGGAAGACCTTTCTCTCTCTCTCTCTGCTGATAACTCTACCTCTCAAATAAAAAAAAAACTTTTTAAAAAAATAGAAAATAGATTAAAATTAAGGAGAACAAATAAAAAAAGCCCCTCTCTCATTCTGCCTTTCTGTTTAAAGAAAACTGACCACAAATATTCTGACTCAATTTGACATACGATGGAGCCAAGAAAGCTACTTCTGACTTTGTCTAGTGCCTCCTCAATCCCTTTCTGCAGAAAAAACAATTCCTCTTGCTTTCAAGCACCCAAAGCCAAAATGACCAGTGCTACCCAGTTTAACTCTGTTAAGGCTGCTCCAGCATTGAAGGAAAGAAGGAGGAAGGGACACAAATGCATGGTGCTTTAGATCATAGTTTCAGACCAGAATCTCATGGTTGGGGGGTGGGTGCTTTCTCAAGATGGGAGTCTCTGGTGCTCCAAAATGGAGTCCCTACTGTCCAGGTGTTACTTCATTACCAGCTTATGTATCTCATACAAAATATTTCTCTCTTACACATTTTATAAAACTTGCCAGAAACCTATAGCCATGAGGGGAAGGATGTGCCAAGGACAGCCAGTTAGCCTGATGAGTCTAAGCATCCTGTTCTCAGCTTTTTCCAAGTCGTATTAACAGGTAAACAATACAGTTGCTCAGAAAGTGGTCTTACACTTGTTACAAGAGCTGCTTCCCACCGGAAGCACGAAAATGCTGGTCCGTTCACAAGCACTGTGATAGGGAGGGCACTGGAGAAAAGGTCAAAAACAACACACTGGGGCTGAGAGGAGAAATGCTGTCACCCTAACACCCTCTATCCAGAAATCACTTTCTGTGTTCACTTCCTAGATGGCCTCATTATGCTAATGAGTTTCATAAACTGGTAATCTGGTGACAATGACATTCTATCAGGACACTGGAATCACTCAGTTATTCATGTGAAAACTGCATTACACTGAAACTCACTCAGCAATAGTTTTCAAGGTCATATCTACTCTACATCTCTGTGGGGGGAGAGGTGAACTTTTTTTCTTTCCCCTCTTCTTTTTGACCCCTCCTCCCATTAACAACTTGTATAGATGCTTCCACAGACCACAGTCTTTATGAAAATGTAGAACTAATATCGTCCTATGTCAAAAATGTCATGGGTTAAACACAGAACCCAAAATAAGACAAGTATCTGGACTTCTTAGTTAATTCAGTGTGGGGTCCAGGGCTATGGCAGAGTGAGTAAAGCTGCCCCCTTCAGTGCCCGCATCCCATATGGGCCATGCCAGGTGGATTGTTTTCAAAGGGAGGGGGGAATTTTTTCTAAGTCCCAGCTACCCCACTTCAATCTAGCTCTCTGCTATGGCCTGGGAAAGCAGTAGATGATGGCCCAGGTCCTTGGGCCCTGGACCCAGTGGGAGACCCAGAAGAAGCTCCTGGCTCCTGGCTCCTGGCTCCTGGCTTCAGGTCAGCCCAGCTCTGACCATTGCAGGCATTTGGGGAATGAACCAGCAGATGGAAGACCTCTCCCTCTCTCTCTGCCTCTGCCCCTCTGTATCTCTGACTTTCAGATAAATAAATAAATCTTTTTTAAAAAAAGTATGGACTGTAACATAATCAGCCTGCTGGAGCACTGGGTGACTGCAGAACTGGGCAGAGAAAGTGCTACTTTTCTGTATTTGTGTTTATAGTTCTCCACTTCATGCAAATCCAGACTAAAATAGCTCCAGTTGTTGACTGCACAGTTCGCTCTCACTTTGTAAAGGGGTCAGCGGCAGGCAATAGCAGTTGACATCCTTCCTAACAGGAGAAGGAAGAAGGGCTGATGACAGAAATTGAAAAGCAGCAATTAAGTCATCAGCTAAGATTCTGTGGCCTCAAACTCCAGATTGAAAAGTCTGTTAACTAAACACGGAAGAAGGATCAACCCGCAAAGTTACTGCTCACCCTTCACACTGCTCCCTCTGGCGAAAAGCTCAGCAGCAGGGCCACCGCTGCCAGGTGTGTCCATGGGGAATCCAATGCCCGATGAGGTGCAGAATGGGGGCCATGGAGCAGCTCCTATTCTGACCCTCCTTCCCACCCCTGCTGCCTCCCGCACTCCTCTGAAGGCCACTGAGCCCCACCCCGCAGAAGCAGCAGCCAGAAGGCATTCTGTGACCCACCCGAAGTGGGAGCCGGGCTTATTTAAAGAGTGAACTGGCAGCCTCACGGCCTTCCTTCCCCGCCCTCTCATCCGCCCTGCTTGTGCAGTTGTCCTGACCGGTGCTCTCTGTTTCGTAACCACCACATAAAGCACATTGAGGAAAATTTGAGCAAGGTAACACGGGGGCCGGCCGGGCACTGGGAGGCTGGGCAGTGGCGGTGGGAGACAAGAGAGCCCAGGTCCCAGCCCTGACCCTGCCCCGGGAACCCACCAGAATCACTGAGAAGTGAGCCACGTGGTGGAGCCGCCACCCGCCCTCTCACCCATCCCTCTCCCACACTCACATCTGTGCCCCTTCTGTTCTCCATACTTGCCTGAAAGTCCCGGGAGCCCATCCCCCTGCTTCAGGACACTCAGGGAGCAAAGCAGAGAGTGTGGGACAGAAAAAGTCCCTGGCATGTGGGACCCACAGGCGGCAGCTGAAGAGGCACAGAAGCAGCAGGTGGCAGCTCAGGGTGTCTCCGCAGACTTCCTGAGATTGTACGTGCAGGGCAAGAGCCACAGTGAATGTGGGAGAAGGAGCAGCGTGGCCTCTCAGGCTGACTCCCCATGAATGAACTTGCTCTGTTCTCAACTCTGCACCAGAGAGCAGGCACCGACATGCACGTACGCAGGAGCAGGTACTCCCACGTCCACACGCACAGGCAATTGGAACGCAGAATACGTCAGGGCACCTGGTGACTCTGGGAAATGGAGTCCAGGTGGCACATTTCTAGAGACCTGTGGGCGATCCCCAAGGGCTTCAGTGTGGAGTGGATGGAGAAATACTGCCAAAAGGGGGCATCCGCTCTGTTCACATCCCCTCTTTTCCTTCCCACCCCAAAATCTCAAGGATCAGTTGGAGTTGGTGTTCTTTCCTGAATCAAATCTTAAAGCATGGCACTCTCTTTTGTAACTGATCCCAAATCCTGGCTCCTTCATAACCTCTGTCTTCTTCCAGAAACATCTTATGGGTTGCATTGTTCCTGGAAACTTCTCTCACATAATAAATTATTATGAAAGCAATTATACCTTTTAGCAGAGGTGTAGAGGGTAGAGTTTAACATGCAGATTTGATAATACAATTTTATTTGTGTCTTATTGATGTTTATAGTTCTTCTCAAATCATTTTACACCATCTTTTAATTCCTCAAGCATAGAAACAAAGAAGGGAACTGGATACTGAACTAACATTGCTAAGTATCTTCTAGGAGCAAGATTAAGGGACTGAATGCCTTACCTCATAGCATTTATACCTTGGATTAATTCTGGAGACAGTATAATCAGGAGTTCACAAAGGGGAAACTGAGGTTCAAAGAGGTTAGAACTTGCCCATGGGAATATCATTAAAATGTCTAGGTTAAAGGCTAACTAAATTCTTTTGTCTTGGGGCTCAGTTTCTAAAACCCCAGATTTGTCATCTGGGGGAAAAAAGTGAGAGAGAGGGAGGCTGGTGCCATGGTGAAGCAAGTAAAGCTGCCTCCTGCAGTGCTGGCATCCCATGTGGGTGCTGGTTTGAGTCCCAGCTGCTCCACTTTGGACCCAGCTCTCTGCTATGATCTGAGAAAGCAGTAGAAGATGGCCCAAGTCCTTGGCTCCCTGCACCCATGTGGGAGACCTGGAAGAAACTCCTGGCTCCTGACTTCAGATGGGCACAGCTCCAGTCATTACAGCCAGTTGGGGAGTGAACCAGCAGATAAAAGATCTCTCTCTCTCTCCTTCTCTCTGTGTAGCTCTGACTTTCAAATAAATAAATAAATCTTTAAAAAAAAAAGTGAGAGAGAGCAAGAGTACCTACAACAATAATCTACACTGTAGAGAACATAGGATTCTAACTTGTCTAAAAAGGAAGACAATTCAAAATTGCTATTATTCCATTGTCATTTTCATTTTTTCTTATGTTTAATATCAAGATAGCATATATATTATGCAATCTTAGGTATACATATGATTTTTAAAATGTTTAAGTAGAAATGCAAATGGATAACTAGATGACATGGAGGTCTATGTTTATGATTGCTTCTGTCAATTCTAGTTCATGGGATTAGAGTTGTTGCTGGATTAGGAATGCTTAAATACTTATCCATTGCTTTCGCACTATTTACTGTCAGGCAATATTCTTTGGGTAGACTGCTCTTTCTTGCCAAATTGAAAATGTCATGGGGACAAGAAACATGTTTGCCTTGAAATTAACTCAGCATCTGGACAGAGTAAGTCTCTTAGTTCAATGAATAAATGAGGATATAGAAACAAGCAAATAAGAGTTGTGACCCCCAAGAACTGCCTAGTAGGGGAGACAAGGAAATAGGAATCTATTTGGAGACTGTCACAATTAGGGTTGAAGTGTATAAACAGGAACCATCCAGGCCAACAGGTCAAATGTTTGCCCTTGCTATGGAAGGCATTCCATTCATTTATTTAATAAGTGTTTATTGAGCAATCTTCTGTGTTGTGTGTGGAAAGAATTACCAGCCACTTGATTTCCCTAGGAATTGAAATAAGAGACACTGAACAACCAGATAGAAGCAGAGAGACTGGGCTGAATCACAAAAGGCTTTGCACACAAAGGTAAGGAAAATAAAAGACAGGGGGTAAATTAGTCTATTAAAGATAATTTAGTAGGATCCACGCAGAGGTACTGTGGCAGTGAGAATGAAGAAAAGGCAAATATTACATTGAGATCTACATGTAGAATCAACGGGAGTTCAATGCTTTAATATGGTGGATGAAGGCAGATGAAACTCATGTGTAAATCTTAATTTGGATTTTATTTTTAAAGGACAAGATGTTCTTACTACATTAATGTTCATCAGTAACAAAAGGCTACCTCCAATCAACTTACAAAGTTGGCATAAATCTAGAACACAATCTCATGGGTAAATGTTATGTATAAGCCCTATGTAAATCATCAAGCCTATTATGTAAACTGCTACCATATACAATGGTCCTCACTATGATGCAGTTACTTAGAAATTAGAAGACATGGGGTCAGCGCTGTGCTGTAGTGGGTAAAGCTTCTGCCTGCAGTGCCAGCATCCCATATGGGAACCAGTTTAAGTCCCAGCTTCTCCACTTCTGATCCAGCTCTCTGCTGTGACCTGGGAAAGCAGAAGAAGATGGCCCAAGTCCTTGAGCCCCTGAACCCACATTGGAGATCCAGAAGAAGCTCCTGACTCCTGGCTTCAGATCAGCTTAGCTCTGGCCATTGCAGCCATCTGGGGAGTGAACCAAAACATCAAAGATTTTCTCTCTCTTTCTCTCTCTCTCTCTCCCTCTGCCTCTCTGAAGTTCTGCCTTTCAAATAAATAAATAAAATCTAAAAAAATGCTGATGAGAAACTATTTTTAAAGAAAAGAAACTAGAAGACATAATCAGTGGCTATACGAACAACCTAAATAAAAATGAAATTCAAAATTACATAATTCATAGCTGAATTTGGAACACCTCACTAAGTCACAGTTCATGCATCCAGCAATCTCAGGTACTCAAAGTACAATGAGCAGGACATAAGTAAAAACATTCCCAGAATAGTCAAAATATGCATTATAAAGTCCAAGTGAGGTGTCCTGCCACTGGCTCTGCATCATGGCTCTTAAACTGGTTCATAAACTGGCTCCTCTGGCAGGCGTGAGTGGGCACAAAGAGAAGAAGAAAGCAGTCGGTGTGAACTGTGACTAAGTGGAAAGGGCTCCAAGAACAGTGATGCAGAGCTCTGTGGCCCCTAGCTGGATGTAATGTGCAGGCAGGCATTTTGATTTCTGGGAGACTACCATGCTCTGAGTTGTCATGGGGCCATCAGAACTGAGCAGAATCAACACATTCAAGGCCAACATCCACAATTCATCTAGTGATAATGGAGCACAGGAGCTTGGCTTTATGGGTACAACTAAGCCTCACTCCCTTGCTATATCTTTGTTTGGAGCCACTGGAACTGGAGAGCATATAGGGTCAGAGGGGGTAGAGGAGCATGGTGTGTGGGGGTCTAAATGTGGCAGCAGTGTGCAGAGGGAGGTGTGGAGGAGGAGGAGAGAACCAAGAGCATCTAACACTAGGGGCATAAGGATCAGAGGAGGAAGGGAGACAGGATGACTTGTCTGCATTATGCCCGGTACCCTCCTGGGTATAGTTGATACAACATGAATGATGTGAATATAGTGCTTACCCTAAAGACACTTCAGTCCTGGGGGACAGGTGACAAGGACATAGACAATTACAAAACAGTGTGATAAAAGGTGTAGGTGCACAACAGAATCACCTACATCATTTGTGGATTTCATGTCCACGTCAGGTAAGAACAACTGGACTAAGGTCAAATCTCAGAGGGATGAGAGCCCAGAAATGACAGTTGTCTGAAAAGAAAATAGGCAGGTGATAAGCAGATGCTTGGTAACTGAAGCTGGGGCCAGAGCATGGATCCTGACTGACTGGAGGCTGTCAAACTGTCATTAACCTGTACCAGGCTGAGATGTCCTAGCTTCTATCCTGGTGCTCATGTCTGTAGAGAGGCATAACAAGAAAGAGAAACTCACCTCTGGCTGTGGTTGACCAGAGGGACTGTGGGAGGTCCTCCATTTGAGGCCAGAATTGTTTTACCCTGAGGTTTCCTCATTCATGGGAAGGCTCTTTTTTTCTTTTCTTTTCTTTTCTTTTCTTTTCTTTTCTTTTCTTTTCTTTTCTTTTCTTTTCTTTTCTTTTCTTTCCTTTCCTTTCCTTTCCTTTCCTTTCCTTTCCTCTCCTCTCCTCTCCTCTCCTCTCCTCTCCTCTCCTCTCCTCTCCTCTTCTCTTCTCTTCTCTTCTCTTCTCTTCTCTTCTCTTCTCTTTTCTTTTCTTTTCTTTTTCCTTTTTTTATTTGACAGGCAGAGTTAGAGAGTGAGAGAGAGAGAGAGAGGCAGAGACAGGTCTTCCTTCTGTTGGTTCACCTCTTAAATGACCGCTACGGATGGTGAGCTGTGCCGATCCAAAGCCAGGAGCCAGGTGCTTCCTCCTGGTCTCCCATGTGGGTGTAGGGCCCAAGCACTTGGACCATCCTCCACTGCACTCCTGGGCCACAACAGAGAGCTGGACTGGAAGAGGAGCAACCAAGGCAGAATCCGGTGCCCCAACTGGGGCTAGAACTTGGAGTACCGGAGCTGCAGGTGGATATTTTCTTTTTTGCATTAAACTCTCCTGCCACCAGATCTCCCACATACCCACAGAGGGCAGATGATAATGACTTATTGAATGAACAGAATCTTGAGGTGTCAACTAAATAGAAGACTCATGAGTCAATACTCACCTATGGGTGTACTGCAATATGAGAAAATTGAGGCAGGGGATTTTGGTCACACTCAACCTAAGAGTCCTTCTTAAAAATCAAAATAAATAGGAGCTGGTGCTGTGGTACAGCAGCTTAAAGTTCTGGGCTGAAGCACCGGCATCCCATATGGGCACTGATTTGAGTCCCAGCTGCTCCTCTTCTGATCCAGCTCTCTGCTATGGCCTGGGAAAGCAGTAGAAGATAGCCCAAGTCCTTGGGCTCCTGCACCCATGGGGGAGACCTGGAAGAAGCTCTTGGCTCCTGGCTTCAGATCAGTGCAGCTCCAGCTGGTACA
Organism: Oryctolagus cuniculus; assembly: GCF_051225735.1. Classification (NCBI taxonomy): domain Eukaryota; kingdom Metazoa; phylum Chordata; class Mammalia; order Lagomorpha; family Leporidae; genus Oryctolagus; species Oryctolagus cuniculus. Next base: position 480,116 of record NC_142885.1, on the reverse strand, counting down.
ACTCCAGCCATTGAGGCCATCTGGGGAGTGAACCATTGGATGGAAGACCTCTCTCTCTGTTTCTACCCCTCTCTGTAACTGTCTTTCAAATAAATTAAATATTTTTTTAAAAAAAGCAAAATAAATAAATAAATAAATAATCCCTTTCACAGCTCAGAAGTACCCAGCTGCCAACCTCCATAGTATATGCTTCCAAAAAAAATGACAAATCCCCTAAGACTAGAGGTGGGCAAGCACTATCTTTGCACTTTCAAAACCATGTGAGGAGAAAAAGCCCCACCCCACTAGAACCCATTTGTCCAGGATATAGCAGAAGCCTCAGAGGCTGGCCTCACTGCACATTTGCCAACAGGGTAGGCAGGGCACAGAAGGCGTGAAGATATTTGTGGTCTCATGGTGCTGGCTCCAGCTGTTGACACACAAAGAATGGGTGATAGGCAGGCGTTCGAGCTAGCCCTGCCTCTGCCTGGCCACCACTTCAGTACGCATGGACCAAATCTGCATCTGGAGTGCCTGCTGAGGCCAGGGGATACATGGTAACCTGCAGTCAGAGGAAGTTTGAAGCACCAGCTTCAAGGTTGGAGAGTTGCCATAGCAACAACACTTTTAGGGGTTGATGTGACAGGGACAGCCCTGGGAAGATGAACCGGTCTCCTGACCCCATGTCTTTCCCTTTATGCTCCTCTGACTTACAACGTGAATGAGGCTCTGACAGAGGGACAGCAGATTGTGATTGGATAGATTTTTATTGTAGAATTTCTACCAGAAATCACCTTCATCAAAGCATGCTTTGTTCTGACTTTATCATACACAGTGATGGAGCAAGGACAAAAGCCTTGGATCCATGATGACCTCTTACATAGCAACAAGCAGGCCCCTGTTTTTCGGCCTTGCCAATACAGCGCCACCCTACTTTAACCAGGCCTGTCCTGCCTTGACTTTTGGACACATTACTATCAGAAGACTCCTGCTGTCAGCCCGAGATCTCTCTCACTCCTCCTCTCAAGCTACCTCCCCATATGTCAGCTGCTCAGCTTCAGAGTCCAGTCTCAGCCTGAACCTCTCCCAGCTCACACTGTTATCTCAAAGGACCCTGAAATCTAGCCCAAACTCTCCCTCTTTCTCATCAGCCCAGCATTAGCTCACATCTCCAAGCCCATTGCCTACAGTGCTAGCATCCCATTCAGGCACTGGTTCAAGTCTCAGCAGCTCTACTTTTGATCCAGCTCTGCTATGGCCTGGGACAGCAGTGGAAGATGGCCCCTGTGCTTGGGTCCCTGCACCCACAGGGGAGAACTGGAAGAAGCTCCAAGGCTCCTGGCTTTGGATTGGCCCATCTCTGGCTGTTACAATTATTTGGGGAATGAACTAGTGGATGGAAGACTTTCTCTCTGCCTTTGCCTCTATGTCACTCTGCTTTTCAAATAAATAAATAAATCCTTTTTTAAAAAATGTTTTATGGGGCTTATTAATGTATGATTAATCAACATTTCTAGTTTCCTTATATAATGTCAATTATAGTATAATATTCTGCTATTAACTTTTAACTCTGTTCATTGTTTAGGATGACAACACAATTTGTTATCTTCTTTGGTTTTGTTACATGTTTTTCTTTTTTAAAATATTTATTTCTTGGTATGTCTGAGTTACATAGAGAGAGAAGGAGAGGCAGAGAGAGCGAGCAAGGTCTTCCATCCACTGGTTCACTCCCCAGTTGGCTGTAATGGCTGGAACTGTGCCAATCCAAAGCCAGGAACCAGGAGATTCTTCCAGGTCTCCCATGTGGGTGCAGGGTCCCAAGGACGTGGGCCATCTTCTGCATCTTCCCAGGCCATAGCAAAGAACTGGATCAGAAGTGAAGCAGCCAGGACATGAACCAGTGTCTATATGAGATACCAGCATTGCAGGCAGCACCTTTACCCACTACTCCACAGGGCCAGCATTGTTATGTATTTTTCTTTTGAGCTTTATACCTCTTGCCTGGCAGAATTTTTCAGAAGTATAATTCCCAGCATAATACTCCTGGCCTGGCACTTTGAGATAGTGAATTCTGGCTACATAACAAATATAGCTAAGTTTATTAATGGACTGCAAGTAAAACTAGCCTGAAGACCACTCCTTCTAAACCCTCATTGTTGCTCAAAGTTGGCTAAAAATGTGCTCACACTGACCCCTTCTCATCAAATGTTTCTCTCTTACATGGGTCTGGGTCAAAAACCAGGTCAAATAAAACCTGGAAAAATTGGAACATGATCAGCTGCATTTTCAGAAATGGATTTTGGTCACAAAGAGGAAACAAAAATCAAGATGCAATGAGTCATTAGTGTCAATCCTAAATCAGGTTCGATGAAGCAGGATGGTTATAAAGGAAGGGATTTTTAATGAATTATTGTTTGATAGTAACTATAACAGAACATTCTGTCAGAACTATATCCTCTGGAGAGGGCTTCCATTTTGAAGGGGAGATGCTACCTTGATGTGATACTTAGTGTTCTCATACCTAATGCTAGAAATTTTGTACAGCACCCACAGTGAACTTCTGAGGAAGTTCTTTGACATTGTTGTTCCTGAGAAGCTGGGATTAGGATGCAGAGCACTAATTCAAACTTTGGAAAAATAAAATTACCGATGCTGTAAGATTGATCTGGGCATTGCCACGTGAGGTTGGCTGATATGTCTCAGAATAACAGTCACTTGTGTACTGCAGGACGCAGAGTAGCTCACTTTTGGCCAACCCAGCACAATACATACAACTCACTGTGTGTGCTTCCACTCCTGGAGCAAAGGTTACTGACTCATTTTGGGCTCTCTGGGAAATATTAAGCCATAGTATTTGATAACCAAAATGTTACTTTGAAGCTATAATGTTTAATCCAGTCACCTTGCCATGAGACCGCTCTGGGACACATATATGTGAATAATTTTATGATATTGAACAGCTAGATCTGACCAATGTCCCTTTAGTAGAGGGGGGAACACCCATTCCATGTCATAGAAAGCCCATGGGTCTGACCTTGCTACGGCAACTGCAAATGGGACTTGAAATTCAATAAACCTGTAGCAGGCTAAATCTTTTTAAAAAAGATTTATTTATTTACTTATTTATTTGAAAAGGAGAGAGAGAGAGAGGGAGAGAGAGAGAGAGAGAGAGAGAGAGAGAGATCTTCCATCCATTGTTTCACTCCCCTAATGGCCACAATGGCTGGAGCTGGGCCAATCCAAATCAGGAGCCAAGAACTTCTTCTGGGTATCCTGAGCAGGTACAGGGCCCCAGGACTTGGGCCATCTTCTTCTGCTTTCCCAGGCCATAGTAGAGAGCTGAATTGGAAGTGGAGCAGTTGGAGCTTGAACCAGTGCCCATATGAGATGCTGGCACTGTAGACAATGGCTTTACCTGCTATGCCACAGTGCCAGCATCCCATATGGGCACTGGTTCAAGTCCTAGCTGCTCCACTTCTAATCTACTCTCTGCTATGGCCTGGGAGAAGAGTGGAAGATGGCCCAAGTACATGGGCTCCTACACCTGTGTGAGACCTGGAAGAAGCTCCAAGGCTCCTGGCTTTGAACCAGCTCAGCTTCTGCCATTGAAGCCATCTGGGCAGATAACCAGCAGATGGAAGACTTCTCTCTGCCTCTGCCTCTCTGTAACTCTGCCTTTCAAATAAATAAATAAATCTAAAAAAAAAGCTGCACAGAAACTGGCTGTGCAATCCTTCTCATAATGCAGAGGATCTCTACAGCTAAACCCAAGACTAGAAACTTTATCTGAAGCAACGCCTACAGGGGCTGGTGTTGTAGTGTATCAGGTAAAACTGCCAACTTCTACTCAGTATCCCATATGGATGCTGGTTAGAGTCACAGCTGCTCCACTTCTGATCCAGCTCCATGCTAATGGCCTTGCAAAAGCAGCAGAAGGTGACTCAAGTACTTGTTCCCCTACCACTCATGTGGAACACCCTGAAGAAGCTCCTAGCTTCGTCATGATCAATCCCTGGATTATGCAACCATCTGAGAAGTGAATCAGCAATGAAAAAACACTGTCTCTCTTTCTTTCTCTGTTAACTTCACTATTATGTAAATAAATAACTAATAAAAGAAATACCTAAAACTTTGTCTCCTTTCATTCTTACAATACCCCAGTCAGACAGTCATTGTTCCTTTTCTCTGAGGTTTGAGGAATAACAAGAAATTGGGGCAATTAAACCAAAACTTCCATAATAAAAAATCAAGGCTCAGCCTCTTGTCTGTGTCTCTTTGCCCAAAGCTTTCTTGCCTGTATGGTATCAAAAAAATTTGGGACCAATGCTGTGGCATGGTAGGCTAAGCCTCTACCTGCAGTGCCAGCATCACATATGGATGGTTCTAGTCCCAGCTGCTCCACTTTTGATCCAGCTCCCTGCTAATGGCTTTGGAAAGCAGCAGAAGATGGCCCATGTCTTTAGGCCTCTACATCCATGTGGAAAGAATTTCCTGGCACCTGGCTTCAGATCAGCTCAGCTCTGTCCATTGTGGCCATTTGGGGAATGAACCAACTGATGGAAGACTCTCTCTCTCTCTCTCTCTCTCTATCTCTCTCTCTCTATCTCTCTCCCTCCCTGTCTGTAAACTCTGCCTCTGAAGTAAATAAATAAATCTTTTTTTAAAAAAAGGGAGTGATACAGCTGGCCTGACAAGCTAGTAATCACTGGACAAAAGAAGTCATTTGTTTCTGCAATAGATAAAACCCTGCTAGCCAAAATTGTCTGGAAAGGATTATTTAGGGGAGTTTCAGATCAGGTAAGAAAAATCCAAGTCTGGGAAGTAAATAACTACCACTTACACATAAACCCCAGACAAATTAAGCTCACCGGTACATCATAAAAATTCCCTAAAGAACATGTCATCGCCACCAATAAAAGGAAGATCACAAGCACCACTGAACAATTGGGATCTTGGACAAAGCTCAACATGCACCTGTCAGCCCCAATTTTAATCTATAAAAACATTTACCTCTAACTTCTTGGGGAGCCCTGAAATTAAGTGAAAAGTTCTCATCTCCTTACTTTGGACTTTGCCATAAACACCTCAAACTACCATCACTCAGTGTCAGTGATTGGCTTACTGTGTGTTGTGCAAGCACATATAGGTTAGGGAGTTCTTTTTGTTTTATTTTTTGTTTCTGTTTTAAAGATTTATTTATTTCTTTGAGACTCAGAATTACACAGAGAGAGAAGGAGAGGCAGAGAAGGAGAGGGAGAGAGTAAGAGAGAGAGAGAGAGGTCTTCCATCTGCTGGTTCACTCTCTAATTGGCTGCAATGGCTGAAGCTGCACTGATCTGAAACCAGGAGCTTCTTCTGGGTCTCCCATGTGGGTGCAGGGGCCCAAAGACCTAGGGCATTTTCCACTGCTTTCCCAGGCCAAAGCAGAGAGCTGGATCAGAAGTGGAGTAGCTGGGACTCAAAGTGGTGCCCATATAGTATGGCAGCACTGCAGGCAGTGATTTTTATCCGCTATGCCATGGGGCAGGTCCTGGTTAGGGGGTTCTATATCAACATTGCCAATGAGTTTGGGGGGATTATTCTGCATAGGAGCAGAGATGGTGCTTGAAACCCAGGCATGCTGACATAGAATGTAGGCATCTCAAGCAGTGCTCCAATCACTATGCTAAATCCCATTCCCTTAGTTTGTTAAATTAACTTTCTACTAGAATGCCAGAGAGACTGAGAAGACAGAGGAGATGATCCATCTGATGTTTCACTCCCCAAATGCCCAGAATGTCTGGGGCTGAGTGAGGCCAAAGCCAGGATCCAAGAACTCATTCCAGGTCTCCCTCATGGCTGGCATGGACCTGAGTGGCTTAGCCTCCAAGGGCAAACATTAGCAAGATGATGGGATTAGAAGAGCCAGGACTCTGTCCTAGGCATTCTTGTAGCTAAATGTGGGTGTCCCAAGTGACAGCTTAATTGTTGTGCCAAATTCCAGCCCAGCTAACTTTGTTGAGGTATTTTCCCTCACAAGTCTCTTTCTCTACTTAGAAGAGGGAAAACTGATTTTTCTTTGAAAAAATTGTCAATAAAACAGGGAGATTCTCACAAATGTAAATGAGATACACTCAGTATTATTTTAAATATATTATTTGAAAGTTTGCTTTTAATAAATTCAGGAAAGTAAGAAAATAATAGATTGTGGTTTGGGTACAAATAATATATCTAAACCGAGCATAACGTGAGTTTTAACACCTCTGCTTTAGAAGACATTTACAACTACATTGAAGTTGTGTAGAAGAGAATGATATAGAATTAATGAAAGCAGGAATGCAGGAGGTCAGATTCTTCTTTTCCCCTCAGGCTTCAATGCAGGACCACCAAGTCCGTATTGCAATGTTCGGATACACTATGTATATTTTCACACTGTTTTTGTCTGCCACTCTCTGAATCTATGTTGGGATTTCTTCCCCAAGCCCTCTTGAATCTGTAGAAATATCACAGCATGATATAGCTCCATCCCATTAAAACACTCAATAATGGATACATGACTCTTCCTTAAACTTTATATGAAGAAACACAGAATAACTCACCTGGAAGCATTTCAGAAAATGAGATAAACATTGAGGGAAAAAGCATTTGGCATGGTAGTGAAAAGACCCACATTCCATGTTATGGTACCTGGGTTCAAGTCCCAGTACTGATTCTGATCCAGCTTCCTGTTCATACACAAGCAGGTGAGCAGCAAGCTCAATAGTTATCTCTCTGTTGCCAGCGTGGTGGATTCAGAATAAGATTCTGGCTTCTGACTGCCCTGGCCAGTCCCAGCAGATGCAAAGACAATCTCTCTCCCTCAGTCTCTGTCTCTCTCTCTGTGAGTGTGTGTGTTCCTCTGTCTCTTAATCAGTATCTGTTTTCAAATGAAATTTTTTTTTTAAATTTGTTTATTTGAAAGGGAGAGTCACAGAGAGGAGGCAGAGAGAGTTTGAGAGAGAGGTCTTCCATCCACTGGTTCGCTTCCCAGATGACTGCAACAGCTGGAGCCACACCAATCTGAAGCCAGAAGCCAGAACCTATTCCAGGTCTCCCACACGGTTGCAGGGACCTAAGGACTTGGGCCATGTTCTACTGCCTTCCCAGGCCATAGCAGAAAGCTGAATCGAAACTTGAGCAGCCAGAACACAAACCGATGCCTATACTGGATGCCGGCACTGCAAGTGGTGGCTTTACCGGTAACGCTATGCCACAGTGCTGCCCCAGGAAATGTTTTCTAAAAATGAGAAACATCATGGACAAGAAAAATATTTTTTCTTAAGCCATCAGGGTCATGTTCAGCATCTTTACCTACATGTGGAAACTGCCCAAGTCTTCCAGAAGCTGCAATCATATCTTAGCTCAGTCTTGAGGGAAAAATGCTCTTGTTTTCCTGCAGGTGCTGTGCGTACATCACTGGGAGTAGCAAGCCTGTGCTTGACTCCTCCAGGGTGAGTTTTGGTGCAAAGCTCACTGTTTAGCGGTGGCTTGCTGCCCCCTGCTGGCCCTCTGGTGGAACTAATAAAGTGTTTGGCAGATACTGACAAATTGTTTACCAACTTTCAAGACCCTACATAATGATGAATAGCAAAGTTAAAGTGGTCACAACTTCCCATTTTATAAAGCTATAGGAATGGAGAGACTGAGCCTCCTCTAATCTCAGCTTCAACTGTATCCCATTACCTTTTTTATATGCATTTCATTTCCAATCATTTCACAATGTTTGCTATTGTCCTTTGTGATTTGTTTCTGTAGCTTCTAGGAGTGTGTTCTTATTTTCCACATATTGTGCACTTCTCAAATGTTCTTCTGTTACTGATATTCCAGGCGAATCTATTGTAGTCATAGGATGTCCTTTTTTATTTTTATTCTTTTAATTTTGTTGAGGTTCTTTTGTGATCTAGCAAAAGGTCTTCTGCAGACCATGTTCTGTGAGTACTTGAACAGAATGTGTATTCTTTTGTTCAAGTACATGGTCAAGTTGCTTTATCCTTTCCAATATATTGCAAACCTGTTCTGTCCATTATTAAGTGACATATTTCTGTCTCCTAATATTAATTTTTTAAGAATTATTATATCTAATGCTGGACTAGAGAGAGAGAGAGAGGCATTCCTCTGCTGATTTTCTTTCAAAATCGCTACAAAGCTGGCCAGTGTTGTGGCGCAGTAGGCAAAACCACTGCCTGCAGTGCCAGCATCCCATATGGGTCCTTATTTGAGTCCTGGCTGTTTCAATTCTGATCCAGCTCTCTGCTATGGCTTGGGAAAACAGTGGAAGATGGCCCAAGTCCTTGGGCCCCTGCACCCAACTCCAGCCATTTTGGCAATCTGGGGAGTGAGCCAGTGGATGGATGACCTCTCTCTCTCTGTAACTCTTTCACATAAATAAATAAATCTTTTGAAAGGGTGGGCTAGCCAGGAGCTGGATCACTAGAACTGCCAGAACTAGAACGAGTGCCACAATTGGTGGCTTTACTCCCTATGCCACAGTCCCCCTTCCTAATACTAGTCTTGACCAGTCTTTTCTCTATGATTTTTGTCATTTTCTTTCACTTAATGTTGGGCTAATTTGTTAGATGCATGCATATCTAGAATTAATCTTATCCAGGTTGATTGACCCTTTTATTACTCTAAAATGTCATTTATCTGTAGTACCTTTATTTTAGAGTTTCTTCTCTTATTGGAATGGTCAGCAAGTATATACATCTCTTTTATAATTACCTTACATGGCATATCCATATTTCATGCTTTAACCTCTAATACTTTTGTATTAGAAGCACCACTGTTCTGGTGCTTAAGGTTCATTTACTCCATGATTCTGGCTTTTTCAATTTATCTTAAATATTTATTTTATTTTATTTCATTTTGAAAGACAGATACAGCAATCATGAAGGGAGCACAGTCCAGAGTAGGCAAAGCAGCCCCTGGTACAAATCACCCCTGTGAGCTGTTTTGCTGCTTCCTGAATATTTCTTTGAATCAGAAATAACCTGAGCAACTAGTTGTTGACCTGGTGTCATTGGCCTAAGGAGTTTCAGACTGGCAGAAACCAGATTAAAATTCCAACTGAAATCTAGGGAAATGTATTTGGTAAGTATCAAACTTGTACATGGTGGTACCAGGTAATATCTCTTTTAATGTTTTGTTCAGCTGTTAGTGGACATTGGTTTTTTTGTTTTGTTTTGCTTTCAAAAGATTTAATTGATTTGAATGACAGAGGTACAGAGAGAGAGGGAGACAGAAAGAATTTCCATCCATGGGTCACTCCCCAATTGGCCATAATGACCAGGATTGGGTTGGTTCAAAACCAGGTATCAGGAGCTTCTTTTTCCACATCTCCCACATGAGTTCAGGGGCCCAAATTCCTGGATCATTTTCTGCTGCTTTCCCAAGCACAATAACATGGAGCTGGATTGGAAGTGGAGTAGCTGACAACATAGGAGGTGACTTTACCCATTATGCTACAATGCTGACCCCTGAACATTGCATTTAAGAGAGCTCTCCCTGGGGCCAGTGCTGTGGTGTGGTGCCAGTTTGAGTCCTGGCTGCTCTACTTCCAATCCATGTCTCTGCTCTGGCCTGGGAAAGCCAGTAGAAGATCAGCCAAGTCCTTGGGCCCCTGCACCTGTGTGGAAGACCTGGAAGAGGCTCCTGGATCCTGGCTTCAGATCACCACAGCTCTGGCTGTTATAGCCAATTGGGGAGTGCACCAGTGGATGGAACACCTGTCACTCTCCCTCTGCCTCTCCTCTCTGTGTGTAACTCTGATTTGCAAAAAATTAAATAAAATAGAAAGAAAGAGAGCTCTCCCTTTTGTAGTCAGATATCTCTTCCCTGAGAAATTGCTTTCTTATTTTTTTAAAAGATTTATTTTATTTATTGGAAAGATAGAGTTACACAGAGAGCTAGAGACAGAGAGAGAAGTCTTCCATCTGCTGGTTCACTCTCCAGATGGCCGCAACAGCCAGAGCTGCTCCAATCCAAAGTCAGGAGCCACAAGATTCTTCTGGGTCTCCCACATGGGTTCAGGGGTCCATGGACTTGGGCAATTTTCTATTGTTATCCCAGGCCATAGCAGAGAGCTGGATTGGAAGAGGAGCAGCCAGGACTAGAACCAGCACCCATATGGGATGCCGGCACTTCAGGAGAGGGTGTTAACCCACTGTGCCACAGTGCCAGCCCAAGAAATTGTTTTCTAACTTGGTTCTTTTACAGGTCTGGACTAAACAGCAATTGTGATCAGACCTCTATTCTTATTGCCCCTTAGCACTTATTTTCTAAAATAAATAAATTGTATTTGGAAACTACAAAAGAAAAAGCTGTTTTACTATAATGCTGCTTGACCTCCTTAAGACTGAATAAGAAATGGCCACTTAAAAGATCTCTGAATGGGGCTGGGGCTGTGATGTAGTGGGCTAAGCTACCACCGCAGGTGCCTGCATCCCATGTGGGCATGATTTCTAGTCCTGGCTGCTCCTCTTCTCATCCAGCTCTATGCTGTGACCTGGAAAAGCAGTAGAGATTTGCCAAGTGCTTGGGCCTCTGCACCCATGTGGGATACCCAGAAGGAACTCTTGTTCCTGATTAGGATTGGCCCAGCAATGGCCATTGTGGCCATTTGAGGAGTGAACCAGATGGAAGACCTTTCTCTGTCTCTCCTTTCCTCTATAACTCTACAGATGGTCTGGGTGGAGGCTTCTTGGAAATAGAATTCAGATGTTCACAGTCGATGGCTACATGTTTCCTCATGAGCTGTCAGTGAGGTCTGCCTTCTGTCATTGCCTTTCAGTGGGCTCCTGAAACTCCCATGCAAACACCATTATTCATAGGTCATTCAAAACACCAGCAACCAGTGAGTGTCAGCCAAAATATGAAAATTTTAACTAAGGTTAAAATTATATTCTGTGTATTAAGTACAATGAATCAGAATCATTCTTTTGAGTTTTCTTTCATAGGAAAAATTTTCAAAATTGTAGCTTTAAGGAGCTGGCACTGAGTCATAGCTGGTAAAACCACTGCCTGCTGTGCCATTATCTCATATGGGCACTGGTTTGAGTGACTGCTGCACTTCTAACCAAGCTCTCTGCTGTGGCCTGGGAAGTCAGTAGAAGAGGGCCCAAGTCCTTGGGCCCCTGCACCCATGTGGAGACCCCGAAGAAGCTCCTGTCTCCTGGCTTTGGATTGGCCCAGTTCCAGCAGTTGTGACCATTTTGGGGAGGTGAACCAGCCAATTGAAGACCTCTCTCTCTCTTTGCCTCTGCCTCTTTGTAACTCTTCCTTTCTAATAAATAAATAAATCTTTAAAAAAAAATGTTGCTGCTGAACACTCCCAAAACTGCCTGGAGGAACTGCTACAGCAACTTCAAATGGGTTCATTTGCCTGAGACATAGCAAGTCATTCACTGACTCTGGGGTAGTGAAAAGAAATTATAACTTTAGTTATATACTATCTCAGTTTCTTAAGACATCTAGGTATTGCTGTTAAGTATAAACGGGGTAAAGCAAATGACATAAATGTTTCTAAATATAAACTTAAGTACTCTTTTTTGTTTGCTGATAGATCAGGATTTCTCTCATTTGTCAGTTGAAAATGGCTAATCAGAATAAAAAATGAAAGGGACTCTGTGAAGAGGCTGGAGTCTCCCCTATTTAGAGATTAGAACCCAGGTATCTCCTCTACCCAGCACCATTCTAAGGTGGGCTGAGGGGTAACCCCCAGGGGACATCTGGAGGGGCCTAGGCCTGCCACTCCTTTCCTCTGTCCTGTTTTTGGCATGTGATGAAAAATATTGCATTTTGGATTTTTCTTTTCTGTCCTTGCACTTTAAAATCACCTTAACTGTAGCCTAGGGGAAGCTCTGAGGGCTCACTTAAGAAAGCCACCCAACCCCTCTCTCCCAAGAAAGGGGGGATTTTCTAATAGTGTTTTGAATTAGGCCAGATGCTTTTCCTGATCCCCCTCCTACCACCACCACCAATGTCATGGAGCTCTGACCCCTTTCCTGGGAAGCTAAATGCCAATAAGCCTAGAAAACTAACTTTCCACAAGTCCTTTCCTCTTCTAACCAAGAGCTCAGACTCCTCTCTCCCCAGGTTTCTTTCATGATCACTTAGCACCAACAGGGGGTTCTACTACTTCCTTAGTTGGTAACAGACAAGAGAGGGACCATGGGGGGAAAGGAAGACTCTGGTGTCTCCCCTCTTTTCCTGCTGGTCTGAGGACCAGGAAAAGTAAGACCCTCCTTCTTTTACATATCCCTCCCTCATTTTCCCATCCCAAGATAGATATATAATTTCTTTGATATTTATACACACACCTGGTAACACAGAAGATTAAAAAATAGGATCTGTAACAATAATAAAAAAATTATTTCTGGTTTAAAAATGATCTGGTTCCCTCCAGGGCAAGCAATTGCACAAATGTCCACTGAGTCTGGTCCAGGGACTAGGGAAGGATGGTCTTAAAAGGTAAAAGGGGGGAGCTACTACCCCAGCCTCAGGGCCCCAACTCTCCAACTCCCCAACTCGGTTGCATTTTATAAAACACTCATCCTCTGGGAATCGGGGTTTTAAAAAATGTCCATGCAGGGGAAGGGAGCCCCTTGAGGGAAGGCAGATGGTCACCTGGGGCCCTTTGGTCTAGACACAGTGGTGTGGAGAAGGGGAGGTGCTGACGGCTCACACCATATCTCAGGTGGTACCACCCTCTCATGACAGTTTCTGGACTCCTCCCCTTGTGGTGCCAGGGGAGGCTGAGCTGATGCTCTTGGGTTGCTGTTGGATTTGCTGTGGGCAGTATTGAGCTGTACTTCATCTTCAGGCATCAGCAGTGGCTGCAAGGCCACTTCCTCTATCTCAGAGACACCAGGTGGGGATTCTTGGCTGCTGTAAGATGTTTAACAGCCCAGATATGGGGTGGTTGGACCTGGTTCAGGGGACCCTAGTCCCTGGCCCCTTAGGCTTTCTGCCTTCCCCAAATGGGGGACAGCTGGGCGTCCAAGTGGAGTCTTGCTCGGTGGTGATCTCTTCGGATCAGCTAAGGAGGAAGCCCTATGAGGGCATGCCTGAGCCAGGTGTTGACTGAATGCCTGAGTCTCCCAAGCCTGGCCTCTTCCTCATGGACTGGGAGCTGGGTGACTGGTGCAGCAGCTTCTCTCATCCCTGGAGGGAGGCCACAGATTGTCATAACAGACTGGCGAGGGCTCTCATGTTGGACCTGTTGGTACCAAATGTGGATGCCTCTCGGCTTCCTGTTGCTGGGCCAGGAATACTGACAGGAAGGGAGAGGTGTAGCTGAAAGCTGGGTCTGGCTCAGGCTTCTGTTGCATGTCTGATTGGCCAGGCTCTTACAGGAGGTGGAAGTGGTGCCTTCTGAACACATGGACTGCAGCTCATCCAGTACAAAACCTGTTCTCTGTGCCGACTTGAGGCTGGAGTAATGAGAGCCACTGGAAAGTGGATCGAAGTGAAAGCTTTTGCCAAAGGTGGGAGAACAGAAGCTCTCGGGTTCCAAGCTGGGCTCTGAGTGGTAACTGGGATGATGGCTGCTCTCTGCAGTTGAGGTTGGCTTCCTCAAACTGTCCCCATGACTAACTTGGTGCTGGGGGAATGAGGCAGGGCAGCTGATGCACTGCTGCTGCTATAACCCGGCCGACACTTGTACATGGTTGGTGTGGGGGGCTGTCCTTGCCCCAAAAGCTGCTATCTCCATTAATAGCCAGGCAAAGGTGTGTTCGCAGTCCCATGCAGCTGCTCAGGTCTGGCATAGGAGGAGGCCGGGGTTTGGCATTTGCGGACTGGCTCTCTGTTGTTTCCAAGCTTCCCTTAGACTTAGTTCCCCTAAGCTCTCCCTGGATGCCATTATCCATGATCTTCACAGTAATCTGACACTTCTGGCTGAAGGAAGGGAGGTCTGATTACAATTGTCTTCTCTTTCTTTGGTCTTCCCAAATAACTGGGTGCTGGGGAATTGCAAAGTGCATTGTTACAGCAGCCATTGGTGAAGGGGCTCATGCCTCCCTGGAATTTACCCATAACCTGTTCATTGGCTGTGCGTCCCCAGGCCACCAGCACCACATGAAACCCTGTGAGGCCAGCTACGGGGATGAAGAATAAGCCAGCAACACACTTCACTGCCATTGTGACAGTGTGCAGACCCCTGAGAGCTCCTCTATGTGACAGAGGGCATAAAGGAGGCCAAAGCCAAATATACCCATAGAGTGGGCTGTCAAGGAAAGGAGGAAGAGGAAAACAATGCTCGTTCTGGCGGCCAATACAGTTGTTCACCCAGGGGCAGGGATGATCAAATTCCTCCACACAATTATCACAGACACTGTGTGGGAACGCCGAGGAGGACAGTAGCAGCGGCAGGTGGCACATCCTTTCATGCACACCTGGATGCCCTTGATCTCCACTGTTTTGTCAAGGGAGCTTGAAAATCTTCCTTGTCCTCATCTTCCTCAGCTTGAGGGAAAATGCCTGGGAACATGAAGGTGGCCCTACTGAAATTGGCCAGAACAAAGGGAAACATAAATGCATTGTAGATGGGCACTGCAGGTGACATATTCAGGCTTAGTTCTGGACACATACAAGCAAAGAAGAGTGTTGTAGCTCCCACTAAGAAGATAGCGGCTGCTGAGGTCAGGATGTGTTTCTGGGTCTGAATGTCTATCCAGACTCTGCGGGCATGTTGGAGCTCTGAAGGGACATCTAACCTACTGCATAGCCCAGGCCCACACAGAGGCAGAATGGATAAGACAATGGGATAAGGGAACCAACAGAGAAGAGTACAGAAAAACAAACAAACAAAAAAACAAACCAAAAAATTTCAGGGAAACCAAAAATTTAGAATTATCATCCTTCCACATCCACACACAAAACTGAAGGTCAAAATATCTCAAACGAAAGAAAGCATATCGGAGGGGGAAAGGTGATTGCAAGTGATAAATAACCGCTTCCCCAGAACAAAGTAGAACAGGAGGTTAAGAAACACAACTTGGGGGCTGGCGCCGTGGTGTAGCAAGTAAAGCCGCTGCTTGCAGTGCCGGCCTCCTATATGGACACCAGCTCGAGGCCTGGATGCTCCACTTCTGATCCAGCTCTCTGCTATGGCCTGGGAAATCAGTAGAAGATGGCTCAAGTCCTTGGGACCCTGCACCCACATGGGAGACCTGGAAGAAGCTCCTGGCTCCTGGCTTCAGATTGGCACAGCTCCAGCCATTGCAGCCAATTGGGGAGTGAACCAGCAGATGGAAGACTTCTCTCTCTCTCTCTGCCTCTCCTCTGTGTAACTTTCAAATAAATATAAAATGACTCATTTAGGACCGAGGTCTTGCATGCGGAGTAAGTGTACAACAACTCCTGCTCTAATTTAACAATTGAATCTCTTATGTATGTCAGTGATCACCCAAGACTCTTGCCATGAGTTGCCCAGGCTAAGGAAGCCTTTTGAGACCACAGTCTTTGTCAGTATTTAGGCAAAGCCAAAGGCAAAATGGAAGTTCTGTCCTCCCTTCAAAGAAAACTACATTCTTCTTGGATGGCTCCTTCTTTCCACTGGGGTATCATTCATGGCAATCCTTCATGTAGGACTTTTTTTATTTTTGCCACAGTGTCTTAGAATTCAATGCCTGAAATGTTTTCATGGGCTTTTCAACCATACAAGAATGCTTTAAGGGCTCATTCTGAGGTCACTATGCTATATAAAATGATTGTCATTCCGTGAGTCTGCTGTATGAACTGCTTTCCAACTCAACATGTCTTAAAATGCAATGTCTGGTCTTACTCTAAGTCTCTTTTTTATTGTTTTTTAAATATTCATTTATTTGAAAGACAGAGTTACAAAGAGAGAAAGAGACAGAGAGATCTTCCAGTGGCTGGTTCAGTCCTCAAATGGCTGCAACAGCCAGAGCTGGACCCATCCAATGTCAAAAGCCAGGAGCTTCTTCCAGGTCCCTCAAGTGGTTCCAGTGTCCCAGTACTTGGGCCATCCTCTGCTCATTTCCTGGGTGCATTAGCAGCAAGATGGATCAGAAGTGGAGCAGCTGGGACTCAAACCCATGCCCATATAGGATACTGGCAAGGCAAGCAGTGGCTTTACCCTCTACACCAAAGTGCCAGCCACATGCACACAAATCTTAATCAGTGACTATCCCTGGTTTTAAACTGGAAGTTTTCTGGCAGAAAAATCACTAATTTCTCTGGTTTCATTTGAGGTACAGAAATACTAGCATGTTGCTTTTATTAACGCTGTAGAATGGTTATATACCTGCAAGGTAAAGCTATGCAGAAACTGGCTGTGTAACCCTTCTATTTATATATAAGATTGCTACAGCAAAACCCAGAACTAGCAAGTTTTTTTCTTAAAGAAATGCCTATGGTGGCTGATGTTGTGGTGTAGCAAGTAAAATTGCCAACTATGACCCCAGCATCCCATATGAGTACTGCTTTCAGTCTTGGCTGCTCCACTTCCAATCCAACACCTTGCTAATGGCCTTGGAAGATGACTCATTGTTTGTGGCCCTGGCTGATGCAGCCACCTGGGGAAGTGAACCAGCAGATGGAAGATATCTCTCTCTCTGTGTTAACTAGTAAGTAAGCAAATGAGTAAGTAAAAGAAATGCCTCCAACCTCCTCTCCTTTCATCCTAAAAATACCCCCACATTACCCCACAAATTTCACGAAGCAGTCTAACCAATTACTGTCCCTTTTCCCTAAGGATGGAGAAGTAACAAAAAATAAAAACATCTAAAATGAAACCCCTATAAAACAAAAGCAGGACCAAGCATCTCCTCTGTCTCCCTTAGACCAAGGCGCCCTTATCCATATTGTACCAAAAATAATTCACTGAATTGAGGGAGTGATACAGCTGGCCTGCACACAAGAAGTCACTTTTCTGCAACAGATAGAAGCCTGCTGGCCAATATTGTCTGGATGGGTTTATTTAGGGGAGTTCCACATCTAGGTAAGGAAACATCCCAGTCTGGAGCAGCAAATAACTACCAATTGTATGTAAACTCCCAGATTCACTGACGCCCACTTGAACACCATTACACTTCCCTAAAGAATATAGCATCTTCAACTAGGAAGATGAAGGTCAAAAGCATCACGAACCGATCAGGAACCTGGACACAAGCTGAACATGCATCTGTCACCTCTAATTTCAATCTATAAGAATCTTTGCCTCTAACTTCCTGGGGAGCCCTGGAGTTAAGTTCCTTCATCTGGTCTTTAAAATAAATGCTTCTTTACTCCACCACACCAAAGCCAGTGATTGGCTTACTGTGTGTTGGGCAAGTATATACAGGTTTTAGGGGTTCTACAGCAACACCACCAACCAGATTGGAGGTATGTCCTGCAATAAGGGCAGAGATGGGACTTGAACCCAGGCATGCTGACAAAAAAGATAGGCTTCTCAAGGAGTGCTCCAATCATTATGCCAAATCCCATTCCCTTACATTTTTAAACTAATTTTTTCTTTGGATTCCAGATAGACTGGACACAGCAGAGATCACCCATCTGCTGGTTCAGTCCCTAAATGTCCACAATAGTTGGGGCTTAGAGGCCAAAGTGAGGTGCCAAGAACTCATTCTAGGTGTCTCTCATGGATGGCAGTTGGGCCATCTTCTGTTGCTTTTCCAGGTGCATTAACAAGGAGCAGAATTGAAAGTGGAACAGCTGGGATAGGAACCAGCTCCTATATGGGATGCCAGTGCTGCAGGTGGTGGCTTACCCACTATACCACAGCATCAGCCATGATTATATTGCACACCTCTGCTTTTGAAAATATTTAGAAATATTTTGAAGCTGCAAATTACTGATTTGGGCTTGTGCTGTGGTGCACCAGCCTGTAGCATCTGCATCCCATATGGGAGCCTGGCTGCTCCACTTCTAATCCAGCTCCCTGGCAATGCACCTTGGAAAGTAGCAGAGGATGGCCAAGTCCTTGTGCCTCCACACTGATGTAGGAGATCCAGGACAAACTCCTGACTTTGGATTAGCTCAACTCTGGCAATTGGCATTTTGTGAGTGAGCCAGTGCATAAAATACACAGCTATCTTTCTAGCTATCGCTCTCCCTACCTCTTTCTGTACCTATTTCCAATAAAATAAATAGAAAAAAATACAGTATGGCTTTGGGGGGCCACTACTCAACGCTCCCTCCCCAGATTTAAAAAGTCAGTGATAGAGAATTAATGAAGGCATTAGTATAGGAGCTCACATCTTTTCCTCTTGCCTCAGACTAAACCAGCAGTGAGTGCTCCCCAAGTCTGTACTGCAAAATCCTCATAAATTTGTTATCACACTTTCATTATCTGCCAATCTCTGAATCTGTGTTGGGATTTCTTCTCCCAAACACTCTGGGATACATATAAAAACAACATAGCCCAGTGTAGCTTCATCTGATTAAAACACTCAGTGATGGATAATTGACTTTATGTAAAAAAAATAAATAAGCCACCCAGGAACATCTTAGTAAATGATTGCTTCTCTGTTGCTAGTTAAGAGAAACTCCCAGGGAATAAGCACTTGGCCTGGTAGTTGAAGACCCACATTCCATACTGTGCTGTCTGTCTCAAGTCCCAGTACTGATTCTGTTCCAGCTCCCTGCACATGCACAACCACGGAAGCAGCAAGCTCAATAGTTGTCTCTCTGCCACCAATATGGGAGATCAGATGAGTGACCAGTTTCTGATTTGGCCTGGCCAGTTCCAGCCCATGCAAAATCACTATCTCTCCCTCTTTCTCTCTTTGTTTATGTGTATGTGTCTGTCTCTCTTTGCCTTTCAAATAAAAATTTTTTAAAAATGAGAAACATCCTGGACTGCAACAAGGCTCATGTGCAGGATCATTTCCTCCATGTGGAAATGGCCCCAAGTCTTCCAGAAGCTGCAGTGGTGCTTCCTTAGCACAGTCTTGAAGGAAAAATGTTCTTGTATTTGCTGTAGGCACAGCACCTACACCACCTGGTGGATTAAGAATGTGCACCATATGAGGCCTCTTGGGTGAGTTCAGGATCAAACTCATTGTTCAGTGGCTTCTTGCTGCCCTCTGCTGGACTTCTGATGCAACTAATACATTTTTTGTTAGACACTGACAAACTGCTTACAGACCACCCTACACAATGAAGAATAGCAGAGTTGAAGTGATCCCAGTTTTCCATTTTAGCACTTAAAAAGCTATAGGAATTGAGAGGGATCATATTCGTAACCTGTTTAACTGCATCCTATTTTTATGTTTTATTTTCATTTCCTATCATCTTGTATTTTTTACTTTCACTTGTTATCTATTTTCTATAGCTCTCTATTTAGGAATATGTTGCTATTTTTCATATATATGTGCACTTCTCAAAGGTCCTTCTGTTATTGACACTCAAGATAAATCCCTGTGGTCATAGAACATTCATTGTTTTATTTGTATCTTTTCAGTTTATTTAGGCTCTTTTGTGACCTAGCAAAAGTTCTTCTGCAGAGTATTACATGTGCACTTGAACAGCAAGTGTATTCTCTTGTCCAACTATACCGTCAAGTTCTTTCATGATGTTCATGTTTCCTATATCCTTTCCAATATATTGCAAGCTACTTTGCAAACTTCTTTCCATTACTGAAAATGGCAAATACATGTGCCCTAATACTAGTTGACAACTCTACTTCTCCCTTTTTGTCTCTCTGTGACTCTGCTTTCAAATAAATCTTAAAAACATCCCTAAAGAATAACATTGAAATTTTCATTGCAAGTGCATTGGTTTGATTTTATCTTCTGTAATGTTTCTGAGTTCTAACATTTGTAATGGACTCATTAGGGTTTTTTGACATTTGAAATTCCAAAAGAGGGAAGGGATGGATGGACAGAGAGCAGCCACGTGTTGGTTCATGCCCCGAATGATCACAGTAGCTGGGGATGAGTTAAGTCAAAGCTAGGATCTGAGAGTTCAATCTAAGTTTCTCATGTGAGGGAAAAGGACAACTTGAAGCATCAACCCCCTGCTGTCTCTGTTAATGATACACATGCCATGTAACAGACAACTAATTCCACTACGTTCTTATTTTTATCAGTTTGCTCTCTTTCTTGCCTAATAGCTCTAGTTTGAAGTTCCACTGCTACAAGCAAAAGAAATGATGAGGGCAGGGATCCTTATCTCCTTGATATTAGAGGAGACGTGGTGTGCTGGCTGCAGCGCACTGCCTGTGGTGACCATTGGAGGGTGAACCAATGGCAAAAGAAGACCTTTCTCTCTATTTCTCTCTCTCACTGTCCACTCTGCCTGTAAAAAAAAAAAAAGAGAGAGAATGTGAATAATTCTCATTTGAATATTCCAGAATTAACATACATCAAATGATCACATCATACCCTAAAGTATCTACAACTATTTTTCAGTTGAATATTTATAAAGGCAAATATTATCAGGTTACACTAAAAAAAAAAAAAAGAAAGAACAATATAATCTATACAGGACTAAAACTTTTTTTTAAACTTTTTTGTATTAATACAGAGAAATGTTTCATGCATTGCATAGCAGGATAAAACTTGAGGGGCCAGCACTGTGGCATAGCTATAATTCTAACATTTGAAGCTAAAAAAATTTTTTCAGAGAAAACTCAAGCCGAAACAAGAAAGCAGAAGAAATAAACAGTAAAATGGAGAAGGTGGAGACAGGAAGGGGTAATTCTCCCCATCTTCATGTAGGAAAGAAGCAGTGCTGTAATGCTAGCATGTGGCAAGGATGCCTCCCCACCAAGACCCTACAATCTCTGAACCTTGCCATCAACCACCATACTCACATATGGATCCTCTTTGGACTCTGCTGATGCCTCTGGGACAGTCATACAACCCCTGCTGTGCATGTAAGCCAAGCCCAGGAAGAGCCAGTTCAGATTTACCACCCACATGCTCTTGTCTGTTGGCTGGCAGGGTGAAAAACCCTGCAGGGTTTACTACATACCAATTGTAAGAAGGCGGCATGTTTGAATATCCTGGGGATTTTGTATTTTCACCTGGGTCAGAGACAAAGGATTGTGCTGCTTAATGCTGAACACAGTTGCTGCATCAGCAAAATGATTTCCTTCTTTTGCCTGGAAATGCAGGGGTTACACAAGTGGTACAGATAATATTAAACCTTTTAAAGTGTCCAGGTCCTGCTGCTCCTCCAGGGTGAAGTCCACAGTCCACACCTGTAACAGTGCATTTCTCCAAAAGGTATCAGCTCTGGGTCACAAAGAAGGATGTCAGGGAGTTCATTCTTCTCTTTATGTCTATCTTGCCTCTTATATAAGATGAAGCTAATTTTTGTATGCTATAGGCCAACAGAAAGGAAAATGACACTCAAAACATATCAATTTCATATTAACCTTGCAATTATGAAATTTACTATAATAGAGTTTCCCTTATTCAGTAAAAGATCACAGTGTAATCTGTAAACATAAGTGTAATGTGTAACTGAAGGGTGTTAGATCAAGTGAGACGTCCATTCAAAGTAGATCAGGCTAACAATGTTTAAAAAACTTTGGAAGGATGGCCTTGTGGCATAGTGTGTAAAACCACAGGGAACCTGTTTAAGATCCAGTTGCTAACTTCCTTTCCAGCACTCTGCTAATGCACCTGGGAAAGCATAAGATGGCCCATGTCCTTGGGCCCCTGTAGCCACCTGGGAGACCTGAGAGAAGTTCCTGGCTCCCATCTGTTCCAGTTCCAGCTGTTGCCACCATCTGGGGAGTGAACTAATGATGGAAGGTCTCTCTCTCTTTCTAAATAAATCTATTAAACAATAAATTTTAGGGGATGGTATAGTGCCACAGCAGATTAAGCTACCATCCGAACCCACAGCATCCCACATGAGCACCAATATGAGCCACACCTACTCCATTTCTTATCCACTCCCTGTGAATAAATGTGGAAAACCAGTGGAAGATGGCTGAAGTACTAAGACTTCTGCCATCCACCTGGGAAACTTGGAAGAAGTTCTGGGCAAGTATTGGCCCAACCCCAGCCATTGTAGCAATTTTGGGACAACCAGCAGATGGAAGATCTATCTCTTTCTCTCTGTAACTCTCTTTCAAATAAAGAAGTAGTAAATAAAACTTTTTTGGATCATCAGGTTACACTTCACAGAAAAGACATATCTCTTCATCAATGTGTCCTCATGAATATAAAATTGCAAAACACACTGGCAAAAAGGCAAAGAAAAAACTAGACCAAGTGATGGGAACTACAAATGCACCATATCTAGGTGAGTGGTCCTGGACTGTGTTAACTGAATGAATCACTGTTTTTGAAAATTATTTATAAACAAATGTATACTTATAAGCTTTTTCATATTTCTTCCAAAAATCAATGTAATTGCTATTGTTTACATGAAAGATATTGTGTATGTCCTCAAACAGGGCACATAAACTTGGAAAGTTATCTTAGAAGATGTGCATTTTTTTTAAAGATTTTATTGGAGCTGGCACTGTGGTACAGTGGGTTAAAGCCCCAGCCTGCAGTGCCAGCATCCCATACAGGCAACAGTTTGAGTCCCGGCTGCTCTACTGCCAACCCAGCTTCTGCTGTCACCTAGGAAAACAGTGGAAGATGGCGCAAGTGCTTGGGCCCCTCTACCCATGTGGGAGACCCAAAAGAAACTCTTGGCTCCTGGCTTTGGTTCAGCTCAACTCTGGCTGTTGCAGACATTTGGGGAGTGAACCAGTGGAAGGAAGACCTCTCTCTCTCTGACTCTACCTCTATCTGTAACTCTATCTTTCAAATAAATAAAAATAAATATTTAAAAATAACAGATCAAAGGGACAAGATTTTATTGATTTATTTGAGAGGTACAACTACAGACACAGAGAAGGAGGGATAGAAAATATTTCTTCCATCTGCTGGTTCACTCCCCAAATGGCCTCAATGGCAAGAGCTGAGTCACTCAGAAGCCAGGAGCCAGGAGCTCCTTCAAAGTCTCCCACGTGGGTGCCAGAGCCCAAGCACTTGGGCCATCTTACACTATGTTCCCAGGCCACAAGCAGAGAGCTGGATCAGAAGGTGAGCAGTCAGGACACAAACGGGTACCCATATTGGATGCTGGTGCAACATCACCGGCCCCCAGAAGATTTGAATTTGAGAGTCAACGTCTGGAAGGAGAATGAAGAAATAGAGAGGAAGAATTGGAGAAGACATGATGACCAACCATTAGGCATAGAGTAGTCAGAATAGTGAAGAAAAAGACAGGAAGCATGAACACAATTTGGTACGAATTGGTTACACAGAGGGTTGAAAGTGGAGTTCAATTCCATGATGTGTACATGAAAGACTGTGTGGACACTGGCACAGGAAGTTGAAATTGGAAAAAAAATCAACAAGAATATGATGCAAAGAAGTGAGACTGGTACCCATATGGGATGCTGGCACTACAGGCCATAGCTTAATTTTTAAGTCTTGAAAAAAAGATTATTTGCACACAATTTATACCTGCAAGACTCAAAGAATCTCCTGAGAACACCTATTTGGTTGGTTCAATAAAAAAAGAATATTGGAGCCAACATTGTGGTGTAGCAGGTTAATCCACTGCTGGCAACACTGGAATCCCATATAGGTGCCAGTACAAAACCTCTCTGTACCACTTCCCATCCAGCTCCCTGCTAAGGTATCAGAAAGCAGAAGATAACCCAAGGGTGTGGTCTCTTCCACCCACGTAGGAGATATGGAAGAAGCTCCAGGATCCTGGCTTCAGACTGTCATAGCAGCAGTCAATGCAGCCATTTGTGTAACGAATCAGCAGACAGAACCTCTCTCTCTCTCCTCTTTCTGTAACTCTTTCTTTCAATTTAATAAATAAACCATTAAAAAAAGATGAAACATGACCACTGCTGGACAATAGTGGGAGTCAGAGAGTATTCTTATTTTATATATTATTGTTTAACGTTGCCTCCTCCAGTTCTTCTATTTTTAGAACTGTACTTTTGTACAAGCAATCCATTGGGAAATGATAGCAATCTGTCATCTCCAAAGTAACTGATACCTGAAGGTTATGGCCATGACAACACTGTTAAATATGTGAACAGTTAAATAGACCTCAAATGCTTTCAAATGCTCAAAATTGGCCAAAGGAAAGGAGAATGAAGCATATATAAAACATGTTTAAAAAAATCATAAAATGAAAGATTAAAACATCATCTCAAAAAGTTGACTCCAGGCTGGCACCATGGCTCACTAGGCTAATCCTCCACCTGTGGCGCCGGCACACCGGGTTCTACTCCCGGTCGGAGCACTGGATTCTGTCCCGGTTGCTCCTCTTCCAGTCCAGCTCTCTGCTGTGGTCTAGGAGTGCAGTGGAGGATGGCCCAAGTCCTTGGGCCCTGCACCCTCATGGGAGACCAGGAGAAGCACCTGGCTCCTGGCTCCTGGCTCCAGATCAGTGTGGTGCACCGGCCGCAGCACACTGGCCGCAGTGGCTATTGGATGGTGAACCAATGGAAAAAGGGAGACCTTTCTCCCTGTCTTTCCCTCTCACTGTCCACTCTGCCTGTCAAAAAAAAAAAAAAAAAAAAAGGTTGACTCCATCTAAAACTATGAAAACATATATCTAAGTCCACTTTTTATTGTCAGAAGCAATCCAACTGACAAAAAGTACTGAGGGTTTAAGCCATAGAGGCCAAGGGTGATAGATAGGAAATACAACACCTAAGCAATCTAACCCCGAGAGTCTTTGCCAAAGGCTGCAATGTGGATTGCAGAGGAAGGATACTGCAGAGGGCAGGGACTTGTGCAGTGAGGATGCATAATCAAGGCCTCAGTAGAGTGTGTGCCATGTGAACTTAGGTCACTCCCTATTTCTGCCTCCATGATAGACAAATTGCTATGAAGATCCCCCCACCCTTCATGACTCCCTACTTTTTTCAGATCATAAAGGAATCTGAAAACCAGAAGAGTTACTCTGGTTTATCTTACTCATGCTTTCACCCTCTACATGGGGTACACAGAAGGCACATAACTTGTTTCCTCTGTTAACAGGTCTATGTATCAAGGGAGGCTACATCTGGAGATAACACGGGTGCCTGGCATTATTCTAGATTCTGGATTTGAGTGTAAAATGATGGAAACATGGTACATTGTGGTCTCTGGTGGGATGGCCTGTGCTGCGGCTCACTTGGTTAATCCTCTGCCTGCAGTGCTGGCATCCCATATGGGCACCGGGTTCTACTCCTGGTTGCTCCTCTTCCTGTCCAGCTCTCTGCTGTGGCCTGGGATGGCAGTGAAGGATGGCACAAGTGCTTGGGTCCCTGCACCTGCATGGGAGACCAGGAAGAAGCACCTGGCCCCTGGCTTCAGATAGAAATAGATTCACACTAAATTTTGTAGCATATAAGTAGCTGATACTAAGTGTGAAAAACTTGTATAATGCCCACATTTGGATACACAATCCATAGAGATTATTAGGGAAAAAGTGTAACCATGAACAAGGAAAAGTCTTCCAAAACAGTGTTTGTTCCAAATCAACTGTGGTTTCTGAAATGGGTCTCAAAATACAACTTTTAAAATAAATGTGGTAAATTAAATAACCCTACTCAAACATAAATAAATAAACCAGAGTTTGTGACATCTACAAATCATTTGATATTTGTCAATGCACTTCACCATAGCTCTAGATATCAAATATGACAAACTACATTTCACATTAATTGGAAAACAATAATTTTTTAAAAAAATCATAGTAGACAAGACACACACCCTGGTATTTGATGTGAGCCTCCCAATCAGCAGCTTAAACTGATGCAGCACAATCCCTGCCCCACCGCTCCTGGTTTTGATTTAGCCCAGACTCAGTTGTGAGCCTTGGAGGATGAAAGCACTGTATCTGTTTGTGTCTCTGCCTAAAAGATATAAAAGAATAAATGAAAGAAATGTACTACTCCACTCATAAGCAGGATGCAGCTACAGAAGAGATGTTGACTCTAAGCCCCTCAACGTCCCTTAGGATTAAGAGAATGGGGTCTCTGAGGGGAGAATGTTGTAGGCAGGCATATAGAATAAAATTCATTAGGTGTGTGAGCTAAAAGACCACACTTTCACCATGCCCCTGTGTGACCTCATACCCCTACCTGGCCACACCTGTGTCTCCACTGGCCAATCAGGTTAATTAACCTCTCCCCTTTGGAAGTGGAATAAAAGTCTGGGACATGGTGTCCTTCTCTCTCCTTTCCTTGGCCTTTTGCCAGTATGGGGCTTGCTGCGGCACTGCACCTCCAGGGCTCGTGGCCTTTGGGCCACCCACCCCATGCTTCCTGGCCTAGATGTTCCTCCATGTGGCTGGTTCCTAGTACTCAGCATGAATTCAGATTTGCTTCTCTCCTGTAGATAGGGTTCTCATTCTCCTATGCATTTCTTTCACTAAATAAAAGCTTAAAAATGTAAAAAAAAAATTTGGCTGTCTTCTGCTCTTTTCCCTATTTCTAAACTTTGCAACACAAGCAACCGCAAATGTGCTGCATTAAAATAGATTTGCTTACTGTGGACATTGCAAGGAGGTTTGAGGGTAAGAAATGCCACTTGTGATAACGTCATTGCATACTGGAGTGCCTTGCTGGAGCCTGCTTGTCCTACCTGATCCATCTTCCTGCTAATGTTCATCCTGAGATGATGATTCAAGTACTTGAGTACCCCCCATAAACATTGTAGCTGCAAATGCAGTTTTTGGATGCTGGATTTAGCCTGTCCTAGCCACAGCTGCTGCAGGCCCCTGGGCAGTGAGCCAGCAGATGAGAAGGTCTTTCTGTCTCTGCCTTTCAAATAAATGAAAATAAATAAGACATTAAAGAAAAATGACAGCAAAAGAGAACAATTAAAATATCCTATTTTAATGAATTCTACTATATAAATTATCATGTTCAATGTGGATTATCTAAATATACCAATTAAAAGAGATTGAAACAGCCAAAATAAAACCAAGACCAAACTATGTGTGATCTGTAAGAAAACCATTTTAAATATAAAGACACAAAAAGATGATCTGATTCTGAGTTAATTAAAGAAAAAATTGGATTCCAGCATTATAGTGCTGTATCAAGATTAGCTTCCTACTTATGATGCTGGCATCCAGCAGAGTATCAAATATCAGCTGCTCTGTTTTCAATTGAGCTCCCTTCTAATGTCTAGGAAAGCAGTGATGATTGTCCTAGTACCTGGCTCCTGCCACCCATGTGGGAAACCCAAATGGAGCTCAGGTATTCTCCAGATGAAGAGTTAGGGTCCTGGCTTAGGCCCAGCCCAGCCCAATCCAGCCCATTGCAGCCATTTGCAGAGTGAACCAGAGGATGGAAGATCTCTTTCTCTGTCACTCTCCCATTCAAATAAATAAATATTTAAGAATGAATAAATTTCACTTGCATATGAAATGTGAAAGATCTGCATTACAACATGGTGACTCCACCATCATCAAAAACAACTACATGATAGAATGCATATGGCGGTGAGGTTTATTTCACTTCTACACACATATTTATCACCACTAATGTGTTAAATTATTCCATTTTTTCAAGTGAAAATATATAAGTACATTAAGAGTAGGATAAACACAAAGATAGCTTCAGTTCTGATTAGGATTTAGGTCAGAAAAATTTTAAGTGTTACACAATGAAACTGAAGGCAGTTTTCCAAAAGGATAGTACACTGTTTCCTTAGCATCAATCTGTGCAGAGTAAAATCCATACAACTGAATGGGCATTACAGATACATCAGTGGTAATCAGTACAAATAAATATAAAAGTGGAAATACCAAGTCACTGGAAACTGGTATTTAGTAATGAATAATCAGAGATGCCAGTTACTACTAGATGGAATAAGAAAATAAGGTCATCCCAGTGTTGACAAGTCACAAAATACACATCAATGAAAATTTAGTAAATCCCTCCACTCTATGAATACTTCATATTAAATATGAATTTATCCACAACCTGCAGCCTAACAATATTTTTCTCACATATTTAAAATATTTGCCATGCATTAGCACTGGTGGGGAATTAAAAAAAGTAACAGTCACAGACATCGAATAATAATCTAGAAGAAAGCAACGTTCCATAACTCCTGGAACCACTGACGTGAACTGCCTGAACGACAACCTAGAATACAAACATCTGGGGAGGCCGGCACCGTGGCTCAATAGGCTAATCCTCCACCTTGCGGAACCAGCACACCAGGTTCTAGTCCCGGTCGGGGCGCCGGATTCTGTCCCGGTTGCCCCTCTTCCAGTCCAGCTCTATGCTGTGGCCCAGGAAGGCAGTGGAGGATGGCCCAAGTGCTTGTGCCCTTCACCCCATGGGAGACCAGGAGAAGCACCTGGCTCCTGCCTTCGGATCAGCGCGGTGCGCCGGCTGTAGCGCGCTGGCCGCAGTGGCCATTGGAGGGTGAACCAAGGGCAAAGGAAGACTTTTCTCTCTGTCTCTCTCTCTCACTATCCACTCTGCCTGTCAAAAAGAAAAAAAAAAGAAAAAAAATCTGGGGAAAAAACACTCAAGGCAAAAAAGGAAGACATCTTTTTAGTGTAAAATATCAATAGTTAGTATCAGCATCCTGAAAAGTTGAAAAGCCAAGAGACAAACACAAGCAAAACTCCTCTTTGGAAGAAGCAGATCGTAAACTACAAAAAGAACCACAAAGAATTAGACCTGGTCACTTCTGAGGGCAGTGGGGGAAGAAATCAGGAAGACACCTGAACTGACAAATGCCCATTCATTCACTTGGGTAAGCATTCTGTGGGTGTTTATATTTTTATGTAAAGTCAGCAGAAAATAAGGCTACTGAACAGTAATCAGGCCCTTGCTTCTCGACAACTGGATTCACCAGAGAGGAAAGCATTTATTTCAAGAAGCTGGCATCTTGGGAAGAAAGAGATCTCTTCATCTAAAATGTGCTCTTTCCACCCAACAAGCCAGCAAGAGCTGTTTCTAAGAACATGGGTCGAGGGGCAGACACTGGTATATGGGGTAAAGGCACAACCAGCAGTACCACTGTCACATATGGGCACCAGCTGCTCTGCTTCTGATCCAACTCACTGTGAATGCAGCTGGGAAATCAGTGGAAGGTCACCCATGTGCTTGGGCCCCTGCTACCCCCTTGGGAGACCTGGGAGATGCTTCTGACTCCTGGATTTGGTCTGGCCCAGCTCAGGTGATTGCAGCCATGTGGGGAATGAACTAGCTGATGGAAAATCTCTCTCCATCTCTTCCTCTCTATCTCTTCCTTTTGAATAAAATAAATAAATCTTTTTTTAAAAAAATGGGTAGCTTCAGATGGAGGTTAGAAATCAAAGTGATTCTATTTAGTTGACAATTTGGCAGCTGTTCAGGCTTTACACTAATAAGTGCTCATCTGGGGATATCCAAGGCATCAACCAGGTGAAGATGTTTTGATGGGGCTGAAGCTCCTTTGTTAGCTGGGTCAAAGCCTGCTATTCTGGGCTGGTGCTGTGGCACAGCAGGGTAAAGACCAGGCCTGTGGCACCAGCATCCCATATGAGATGCTCCTTTTCTGATCCAGCTCTCTTCTGTGGCCTGGGAAAGCAGTAGAAGATGGCCCAAGTCCTTGGGCCCCTGAACCCACATGGGAGACCCAGAAGAGGCCCCAGGCTCCTGATCAGCTCAGATCTGGCCATTGCAGTCATTTGGGGAGTGAACAGTGGATGGAAACCACATAGGATCCCTGATCATTATAATAATCACTTACATAATATTAAGTCAAATTATGTATAAATATATTAAGTATATTGAATATTTAATTAATAGACATAGACATTTAAAATATATTAAAAATCTCAACTCTGAAAACTCAGTTTTCTAAACCCAAAGTCAGAGAATACATGAGATAATCTTGACAAAACACAAAATTTCTTTCCCTTCTGTAATAACCAAAAGGTAAACAAAATTCTTTTGTGCTGTGTTTCTTCTAATGGGAAGCTCCTCCAGATTACTTAGAAGTTAAACCCAATGGAAAGGTACCGAAACTTAGACACTGGAGGCTGTGAGCATTCAACATTATAAAAGAATGAAAAAACTTAGAAAAGATTACACCTGTTGCCGGTACTGTGGCTTAGCAAGTAAAGCCACCGCCTGCAATGCTGCGATCCCATATGGGGGTCAGTTCACGTCCACTTCTGATCCAGCTCTCTGCTATGGCCTGGGAAAGCAGCAGAAGATGGCCCAAGTTCTTAGGCCCCTGCATCCCTGTGGGAGACCCAAAAGAAGCTCCTGGCTGCAGCTCAGTGCAGCTTTGGCCATTGTGGTCATCTGGGGAGTGAACTATCAGATGGAAGACCTCTCTCTCTCTCTCTGCCTCTCTGTAACTCTGCATTTCAAATAAATAAATACATCAAAATTAAAGAAAATAATACACCTTAGAAACAAAAGCAGAAGGGCCGGCGCCGCGGCTCACTAGGCTGATCCTCCGCCTTGCGGTGCTGGCACACCGGGTTCTAGTTCCGGTGGGGGCACTGGATTCTGTCCCGGTTGCCCCTCTTCCAGGCCAGCTCTCTGCTGTGGCCAGGGAGTGCAGTGGAGGATGGCCCAAGTCCTTGGGCCATGCACCCCATGGGAGACCAGGAGAAGCACCTGGCTCCTGCCATTGGATCAGCGCGGTGCACCGGCCACAGAGCGCTGGCCGCAGTGGCCATTGGAGGGTGAACCAATGGCAAAAAGGAAGACCTTTCTCTCTGTCTCTCTCACTGTCCACTCTGCCTGTTAAAAAAAAAAAAAGCAGAAAAAAAATCCCATAGAACAATTTAAATACATCTAGAAAAGTCAGGTGTAGGGGCCAGTGTTGTGGCGTGGAGTGTAAAAGCCACCACCTGTGACACAGGCATTCCACATGCACACTGATTCTAGTCCCGACTATTCCATTTCTGATACAGTTCCCTGCTAATGTGCCTAGAAAACCAATGAAAAATGAAAAAGTCCTTGGGCCCCTGACAGCTAGGTGGGAGAACCAAAAGAAGC
This sequence comes from Oryctolagus cuniculus, assembly GCF_051225735.1. Classification (NCBI taxonomy): domain Eukaryota; kingdom Metazoa; phylum Chordata; class Mammalia; order Lagomorpha; family Leporidae; genus Oryctolagus; species Oryctolagus cuniculus. Next base: position 449,161 of record NC_142885.1, on the reverse strand, counting down.
TCCTGATTCCTAGCCGTTGTGGCTCAAGTTCAGCCATTGTGACAATTTGGGGTGTGAAGCAGTAGACCAAAGATCTCTGTCTCTCCCTCTCTCTGTAAACTCTGCCTTTCAAATAAAAAGAAAGCTTAAAAAATATTAGGTGTAGGGGTTGGTGCTGTGGCGTAGCGGGTCAAGCCACTGCCTGCAGTGCCAGCATCTCATAAGGGCACTGGTTTGAGTCCTAGCTGCTCCATTTCCTATCCAGCTCTTTGCTATGGCCTGGGAAAGCATCAGAAGATGGCCCAAGTCCTTGGGTTCCTGCACTCACTTGGGAGACCTGGAAGAAGCTCCTGGCTCCTGGCTTCACATCAGCACAGCTCTGGCTGTTGTGACCATCTGGGGAGTGAACCAGCAGATGGAAGACCTGTCTCTCTCTCTGCCTCTTCTCTCTCTGTGTAACTCTGACTTTCAAATAAATAAATAAAGCTTTTTAAAAAATTAGGTGTAAAGATCAAGTACTCTTATTATCCCTAGTCTCCTAAGATAAATATTTCTTTCAAGATTAATTTATTTCCAAGGTAGAGTTACAGAGAGAGAGAGAGAGAGAGAGAGAGAGAGATCTTCCATTGGCTAGTTCATTAGCCAAATGGCCACTACAACCAGAACTGAGCCAGGCAGAAGCCACTGCCAGGAGACTCATCCAGGTCTCTACATGGGTGCAGGGTCCCAAGGACTTGCGCCATCCTCTCCTGCTTTCCCAGGTGCATTAGCTAGGAGATGAATCAGAAGTGGGCCACGAGGAATCAAACCAGTGCCCATATGGGTTGCTGCTATCACAGGCAGCATCTTAACCCGCTGTGCCACAATGTCAGCTGTAAAGACAAGCATTTCTCATGACAGGCCATAACTAAACAATAAAGGAGGAGAAAATAGCTTATAAGAGATGGCTAGTTGTTGGAAAGGAGTCAACCAAATGGAAACTGTAAGAAGCTGCAGTTGAGAAGATGGTTGAAAATGTTATTAGAGGGGCCAGGCACTGGAGCGTAGTAGGCTAATCCTAGGAAAGCAGAGCAAGATGTGCTTGAGAATGGGGGACCCACAAGAAGCTCCTGGCTCCTCTTGGATTGGCTCAACTCCAGCCATTGCGGTCATTTGGGGAGTGAACCATGGATGGAAGACCTTTCACTCTGCCTCTCCCTCTCCTTCTCTCTCTATCAAAATTTTAGGCACTGTGGTATAGAAGGTTAAGCCTCCTCCTCAGTGCCAGCATCTCATGTGGACTCTGGCTCAGTTGAGTCCCAGCTGCTCTACTTCTGATCCAGCTCTTTGCTAATGCACCTGGGAAAAGCAGAGGAAGGTGGCCTAAGTACTTGAGTCCCTGCAGCTGTGTGGGAGACTCAGCAGGCGCTCCTAGCTCCTGCTTACTGGCTCCTGCCTGACCCAACCCCCACCCATTGAGGCCATTTGGTTAGTGCATCATTGGATGGAAGAGCTCTTTCTTTTCCTCTTTCTCACTTTGTATCTCTGCCTTTCAGATAAATAAATCCTTTTTAGAAAGTTATCATACTTTAAAATCAAATATTAAAAATCTCTAGCAAATATTTATCATTAATATTTATATTTTCTAAAAAAACTTTACTGATTTAACATAGGGGACTAAATCCTAGTTTTATTTATTTGAAAGACAGAGTTACAGAAAAATAAAGCCAATGAGAAAGAGATTGTCTATCTGGTTCACTCCCCAATCATCTACAACAGCCAGAGCTGGGACAGGTTGAAGCCAGAAGCCAGGAAAGTCCATGTGGTTCTCCCACATCTGTGGCAGGGGTCACAGCACTTGGGCCACCTTCTGCTATCCCAGGCACATTAGCAGGGTGCTGGATTAGAAGTGGAGCAGTCTGGACTCAAAGAAGCACTCTTATGGGATGCAGGTATGATCGACTGCACTTAACCTATGATGCTGCCCCCACTTTGAAAATTTTTAATGTCAGGGCCAGTGTTGTGATGTATGGGTAAGGCCACCACCTGTGATGCTGGCATCCCATATGGGCACTGGTTCATATCACAGCTGCTCTACCTCAGATCAAGCTCCCTGCTAATGGCCTGGGAAAAGCAAAGGAAAATGGCACAACTGTTTAGGCCCCTGCTACTGATGTAGGAGACCTGAATGGAGCTCCAGGCTCCTGCCTTCAGTCTGGCCCAGTGCTTGATTATTACAGACATCTGGGGATGAACCAGTAGATGGAAGATGTCTGTCTCTGTCTCTCTAACTCAGCCTTTCAAATACATAAATAAATCTTTCAAAAATTCTAGACTTTGGGATATTGACTTAGAATTATTTCTTATTGGGGCTGGTGCTGTGGCATAGTAGGTTAAGCCTCCACCCGCAGTGCTGGAGTGCTGGCATCCCATAAGGACACTGGTTCAAGTCCTGGTTACTCCACTCCAATCCAGCTCCCTGCTAATGACCTAAGAAAGCAGAGAAGGTGGCCCAGAGTCCTTTAGCCCCTGCACCCATGTGAGAGAGTGGGAGGAGGCTCCTGGCTTCCGGCTTGAGATCTGCAAGGTCCAGCCATTGCAGCCCTCTGGGGAGTGAACCAGTGGATGGAGGACCTCTCTCTCTCTCTCTCTCTCTCTCTCCTTCTCCCTCTCTCTGTGTGGGGAGCAACTGGGAGCAACTCGGACTAGACTAAGTTACTGGAATTAAGACTTATTCTATGCATCTGCTCTCCCACAATATGGCGCTGGGAGAGGAGGAAACAGCTTCTACACAGCTGCCTCCAGTTCAACCAATAAACTGTAGGATCTGCTCCTGATTGGAGGAGAGCAGCGTACTTGGCGTGTGGGTAGCAGAGCTGGGATTGGTGGAAGAGGACTATAAAGGAGGAGAGAGACAACATGCACCAGGAACATCTATCTGAAGGAACACCTGTGCAGCCCCCAAGAGAGCCGGCCGGTGGTGTGCCGCTCCCCTGCGGAAGTGGGGAAAGTGGCAGGGGGCCTGCCCCTCCACGGAGGTGGAGGGACGGTAGCCAACCCGGGAAGAACCAGCAGCAAACCCGGGGAGGGCCGAGCAGACAAAAGAACAGTGCAGGGTCCTGTGTCGTTCCTCCACGAAGAGGGGGAGCGACATAATGGTGCCGTGACTCGGATATGAAGCCTAGGCAGGGTTTGGTGTCGTTCCTCCACGAAGACGGGGAGCGACATAATGGTGCCATGACTCGGATAGGAAACCTAGGTGGGAAGAAGTGGGAAAATACCAGAGAGAGAGACTAGCAAAGAGCCTAGGGAAAAGCCGGACGGAAAAGGTGCCGGAAGAAGCTATTGAAAGCCTAGGCATAGACTCGGATACGGACTGTGGGAAAGCTAGAACAAACAGACTCGGACACGGACTGTGGGGAGAAGCCAGGAGAAATGAGAGGGGAATATTGTTGGAAGAAAACTTAGGGAAACATACCGGGTAGAGAAAAATATGTTAGGGAGGATGTAGGCGCGGGGGCAGGCTGAGGCGGAAACGTAAGCTACCTTGGAATTCTTCAAGTCAGCCCGGGGAGCAAAAGGCAAAAATCTGTAACCAGAGGCAGAGACGTGGGCCGCCAGGTTGGAATCCGTCAGATTAGCCCGGGGAGCGGAAGACGGGAAGCCAAACCGAAAGGCACAGACGTGAGCTAGGTTGAATTCGTCAGGTTAGCCCGGGGAACTTAGACTGAATGCCAGTGGCAGAAACGTGAGCTGGGCTGTGTGATTCACGGAAGCCGCCGCGTGCAGAGAGAGCACGGGGTGTGAATAGATAGGGAACGAGGGGCTGGCGCGAAGGCCGAGGTGCGGGCGCGAAGGGCGTAGAGACCGCGGAGCGCACGAAGGGCGTGGAGACCGTGGAGCACACGAAGCCGAACCGTGCAGAGCCGGGAAGCCGCCGCGGGTGAGGCACCGAGAAGCAGCCTCGGGGCAGGCGCCAGGAAGCTGTGGGGATAAGAGAAATAGAAGTTTAGAAGTAAAATGAGAGAAATAGGAATGCTGGCTGATAGAAGTAAAATAGGAGAAATAGGAATGCCCGGAGATAGAGAAAGAGAAAAATAAGGCCTCCCCACAACATGGCAATGAGAGAGCTTGGATTCGGTCTGCCTGATTAGTAAGACAATAAGCACCTGCTGGCGGCTAGCAGCTTACACGCTACAGGTCACCGAAGACAGGCACGTTATCAACACCAATAAGTCTCCCCACAATATGGCAATGAGAAGGCTCGGATTTGGTTTGCCTGATTGGTAGGGCTTGTAAGCACCTGCAGGCAGTTCTAGCAGAGTAGAGCATGTGCTGCAGGGCACCGAACACAGGCACGCATCAGCGCCTTAAAACCTCCTCACAACATGGTGAAGAGAGGACCCGGATTCGGTTTGCCTGACTGGTAGGGCTTTCAAAGCACCTGTGGGCAACTCTAGCAAGCAGAGCAGAGTGTGCCGCGGGGCACCAAAGACAGGCATGTATCAACGCCAAAAATAAAAAGAAAGGGGGATCTGTGGGGAGCAACTGGGAGCAACTCGGACTAGACTAAGTTACTGGAATTAAGACTTATTCTATGCATCTGCTCTCCCACAATATGGCGCTGGGAGAGGAGGAAACAGCTTCTACACAGCTGCCTCCAGTTCAACCAATAAACTGTAGGACCTGCTCCTGATTGGAGGAGAGCAGCGTACTCGGCGTGTGGGTAGCAGAGCTGGGATTGGTGGAAGAGGACTATAAAGGAGGAGAGAGACAACATGCACCAGGAACATCTATCTGAAGGAACACCTGTGCAGCCCCCAAGAGAGCCGGCCGGCGGTGTGCCGCTCCCCTGCGGAAGTGGGGAAAGTGGCAGGGGGCCCGCCCCTCCACAGAGGTGGAGGGACGGTAGCCAACCCGGGAAGAACCAGCAGCAAACCCGGGGAGGGCCGAGCAGACAAAAGAACAGCGCAGGGTCCTGTGTTGTTCCTCCACAAAGAGGGGGAGTGACATAATGGTGCAGTGACTCGGATATGAAGCCTAGGCAGGGTTTGGTGTCGTTCCTCCACAAAGACAGGGAGCAACATCTCTGTTATTCTGCTTTGCAAATATTTAAATAAATAAATCTGAAAAAATTATTTCTTGTCCTTGGTAACTTACTGTTTAGTGAAAACTTAGCAAGTAATTTTGAACAGCTATATGTTAACAACTTATGAAAACATTTACCAGGCTGGTGCCACAGATCACTAGGCTAATCCTCCACCGTGCAGTTCCAGCACACCAGGTTCTAGTCCCAGTCGGGGCACCGGATTCTGTCCCGGTTGCCCCTCTTCCAGGCCAGCTCTCTGCTGTGGCCAGGGAGTGCAGTGGAGGATGGCCCAAGTGCTTGGGCCATGCACCCCATGGGAGACCAGGAACAGCACCTGGCTCCTGCCGTCAGATCAGCGTGGTGCACCGGCTGCAGTGCACCAGCCACAGCGGCCATTGGAGGGTGAACCAATGGCAAAAGGAAGACCTTTCTCTCTCTCTCTCTCACTGTCCACTCTGCCTGTCAAAAAAAAAAAAAATTTACCAAAAGGCCCAATGGCTTGTATATATTTTAAGCCAAGAGTACATGTATTTAGAAAAATCTTTTACATTTAGCAATTCAAAAAAAGTCATCCTACTGCAGAGTAGCCCTTGGTCTCTCTAGCTGTTACACTGCTTTATCTCTCTTCAGCCACTCTAAGTCAGAGATGCTCTTATCCCTGGGCAGGAAAACCTGAGGTCTAATTGCATAGGGTCCCCAAATCTGTAATCCATCCTGTGATTACCTTGAGGAGAGGATCTGGGTTGTGCATGGCACAAGCATCATGAGCCATCGGGGTGGGATTCCCTTTGTACCCAGTCATCCTCCTCACCTTGCACAGCTCGTACTGGGCATTCTCTTCAGTGTGTGTTCAGTTTGTATACCACCTCCAGCTCATGTCTGCCACCACGTGGCTTCTGCTGTGATGTAGTGAACAGCAAGATGGCCCTGTGGTGTCAAAGATCAGGCAGAAATGCTCACCTGTTGGCTTGATGCTGATGTTTGCTCCATCTCACACATATCCATGAATCCAGCAAGACTTGCAGCATCAGCTTGAACCTTGCTGTGGATTCTGACCCAGCACTGCTACATTATCTTCTCTACCCCCTCTCCAGTCAGTGTACACTTGAGTCTATTTCTCAGGAAGGTGAGGAGAGGGAGACATCCCTTAGGTTGCAGGGACCTGATGATGCACAAGGTGCCACAGAAAAGACCACCAATTCATTTTTCAGCCATTATACTTACATTGCCTGAGAAACTAACATATTAGATAAGTATGGTTATTCTCTTAAGTCATGATCTTGCCACAGAACAACTTTAATTTGGACTTCATAGGAAGCAATGAACACTGCATCATCTTTTCATCTATTGTTTGTGCTTAGCTGAAAATTACGTTGTGATTTTAAATAACACAAATAAGCACAACCAACTTTTACACATACAGCAGTACACACACATAATGCATAGCATACATTATGACACAGAAAAATATAGAAATCTCTGCAACTCTTTTTAAATCTTTTAATCAGGCCCTATGGCTCACCATGTGGGTAGCCAATTGCACAGGGATGAATGTTGGTAAGAAGAGCTTATTTCTAGAAGCTGGCATCTTGGGAGAGCCAGAGAGAAAGGTCCTCCACCAGCTGAACCACCCCCAAAATGGCCACAATGGCTGAGGCTGGGCTAATCCAAAGCCAGGAGCCAGGGCCTTTCCCATATCTCCCACATGGGTACTGGGTCCCAAGCCCCCCTGGGCATCTCCCACCACATTCCCAGGCCACAAAGCAGAGAGCCAGATCAGAAGAGGACCAACAGGGACATGAAACAGTGACCACATGGGATGTCAGCACTACAGGTGGAGGTCCAGCTCTATATGCCACAGCACAGCCATGAGAGAGCTCTTGATATAAAATGTTCTATCTCTGTTAAAGGGTTAATTTTTTAAGATTTATTTATTTATTTGAAAGTCAGAGTTAGAAGAAGAGGTAGAGATAGAGAGAGAGAGAGGTCTTCCATCCAAAGGTTCACTCCCCAATTGGCTGTGATGGCCAGAGCTGTGTCAATCCGAGGCCAGGAGCCTGAGATCATTCTGGGTCTCCCACTTGGGTGCAGGAGCCCAAGGACTTGGGCCATCTTCTACTGCTGTCCCAGACCATAACTGCTTAAGGGTTTCTTAAAGGACAAGGGTAGCTTCAGGGGGAGGTAAATAAAACAATGAGTCACTTAATTGACAATATGTAAATGCCCAAGCTTTTTTCTGATGAGGCCTCTTAACCAGGGGGCTCAGCATCAGTTGGGTGAAGGCTTCTTTGTCAGCTGGGGCAAAAGTCCACCATTATACAAATGCTACTATTCACCAGAGTAATTCAGGCAATATACAATATCAGTAATTGGTTTTTGCTATATAAAATGTGAAAAGGAAAAGAGAAGGAGGATGGCTTTAGTATGGTTAAAATTCCTTTTTAAAAGCTCCAATCAACTGAATATAATTACTTCCTGCTGTTAGTAACCTCAATTAACCTTATTGTTCCTGAAAAATTTACTTGAGCATTTAACTCAGAAAGCAACTTCAGTCCCAGTGATGGTACTGGACACTAACATACATAAAGATAATTATATCCTCATTTCAGATTCAGTAAGCACTCTGTTGGAAAAACATGTTTTATTGCTTTATTAACTCTTGTTCCTCACAGTCAATTTTATCAGAGGCCTTTGTGGAAATTTACAATAGATTTTTAAAAAAAATTTTTTTAAATTTATTTGACAGATAGTCGGTGAGAGAGACAGAAAGGTCTTCCTTCCATTGGTTCACCCCCCAAATGGCCACTACAGCGGGCACTGTGCCAATCTGAATGAAGCCAGGAGCCAGGTGCTTCTTGTTTCCCATGTGGGTGCAGGGCCCAAGCACTTGGGACATCCTCCACTGCCTTCCTGGTCCACAGCAAAGTTGGACTGGAAGAGGAGCAACTGGGACTAGAACTCGCACCCATATGGGATGCCAGTGCTGCAGGTGGAGGATTAACCAAGGGAGCCATGGTGCTGGCCCCTATGATAGATTTTTTAAGAGACCAGGGAGCCCCAGGGTCTCTGCTCTACCACTGGGCTGAGGCAGAGCTGAAGCTTCTGCTTTTTCTAAATTGACAAGGACTCCTAACCTGTCTCCTTGGGCATCAACAGCCACAGACACAGTTGCTGGAAGGTTTAAAGGATTTAAATGCTTACTCCGTCCCATTTACCAGAACTCTCACAAAACTTCTACTGTTAGAAACCCACTGACGCTGTGGCATATTGGGTAATGCAGCCACCTGCAGTGAGTGCCAGCATCCCATGTGGGTGCCCATTGGGGCTGGTCCTGGGTGCTCCAATTGTGATCCAGGTCTCTGATGTGGCCCTGGGGGAGCAGTGGAGGATGGCTCAGGCCCTTGGGCCCTTGCATTGGGTGTGTGTTGGGGGGGAACCCAGAGAAAGCTCCTGGCTCCTGGATTCAAATCAGCCCAGCTCTGGCCATTGCAGCCATCTGAGAAGTAAACCAGTAGATGAAGGACCTGATGGAACAAGGAAGAAGGACATAAGCCTCAGCCATTCTCCTGCATTGAAGGAAAGAGGTAAACATTGGAATGTACTCTTTGACCTAGAAACACAATTGGAGGGCCTGTGCTGTGGCATAGCGGGTAAAGCCGCTGTCTGTAGTGCAGGAATCTTTTAGGGGTGCCGGTTTGAGTCCTGGCTGCTCCATTTCTAATCCAGCTCTCTGCTATGCCTGGGAAAGCAGTGGAAGACAGCCCAAGTCCTTGGGGCCCTGCACCCATGGGAGAGACCCAGAAGAAGCTCCTGGCTCCTGGCTTCAGATCGATGTACCTCTCTCTGGCCATTGTGGCCATCTGGGGAGTGAACCAGAGGGTGGAAGCCTTCTCTCTCCCTCTCCTTCTCTCTCTGCTTAACTCTGACTTTCAAGTAAATAAATAAATCTTTAAAAAAAAAAACAAAACACCTCAATTGGGTCTCACACTCTGCTGTCTTCATACTCCACCCCTTACAGCCACCTGAAAGACCAGTTCCAGGAATTCCCCTCTGCCTGCTGCCCCCTACCTCGCCCCCATCCCCAGCCTTCCCTGGGGGTCAGGGCCTTCTGTCAGGTGTTCCATCATGGGTACGTGGGCAGTTGCAGTTGGTTACCATCTGTACGGATTTATTTTCCCTGAATAAATTTGGTCCGGCTATAAATTCATACACTACTTCCTCTCTATTCTGTGCCTCTTTTCCTAACAGGACACCCCCCCGCCTCTGCCTCTCTAACTCTGCTTTTCAAATAAAATAAACATTTAAAAATCCCACTTAATGAGGCCAGCACTGTGGCACAGTGGGTTAACGCCCTGGCCTGAGGTGCCGGCATCCCATATGGGCGCCGGTTCTAGTCCTGGCAGCTCCACTTCCAGTCTAGCTCTCTGCTAGGGCTTGGGATAGCAGTGGAAGATGACCCAAGTCCTTGGGCCCCTGCACCCATGTGGGAGACCCAGAAGAAGCTCCTGGCTCCTAGCTTCGGATCTGCTCAGCTCCGGCTGTTGCGGCCATCTGAGGAGTGAACGAGCGGATGGAAGACCTCTCTCTCTGCCTCTACCTCTCTCTGTAACTCTGTCAAATAAATAAAATAAATCTTTAAAAAAAAATCCCACTTAACAACCACCTTCTCTTAAATTTAACACATATGCAGGCCATGCAATATTACAATAGAACACCATGTTTTTCTTAGTCATAAGATCGTAACTATATCCTGCCCAATCAGCCACGATGCAACTCAAGGTGATTTTGGATGAAAATTAAATTGAACCACTCATATTTCACCCAAGAGGAAGAAATCCTCATACAAACAACCAAATGAGTACTCTTCCAAAAAATATCCAAATTTCCTCACAGGGAGGCTGAAGTAAAAATCTTAGAATCCATCTCCTACACACCAGTACCACAAAAAATGACCTAAACCAGGTCCAAATGCCATGAGCCCAAAGAGCAGAGACAGAAATTGCAGGTATGCCCCTGGTTCAACTTACCCAGTCTCAGAGCTGTTGACTCTGGACACAAAGGGGAGCCATTGACTCCCCGCAAGGTAGCTAATGCCACAGCGGGAACAGAAAGGAAAGTCCCGGAGAGAAAGTGCTCTCAGAAGCTGCGGGGATGTCCCCAGAGTCCCAGCCAAAATGTTAGCTCAAAAGTGGCTCTGGGGTGGAGGTACAAGTGACCATTGCCCTCCTTACTAATGTGAAGGTTTAAGCCACTTGAAAAATACATTCCAGGGGCCAGCGCTGTGGCTCAGTGGGTTAATGCCCTGGCCTGAAGTGCCAGCATCCCATATGGCCACCAGTTCTCATCCCGGCTGCTCCTCTTCCCATCCAGCTCTGTGCTATGGCCTGGGAAAGCAGTAGAAGATGGCCCAAGGCCTTGGGCCCCTAACCTGTGTGGGAGACCCGGAAGAAGCTCCTGGCTCCTGGCTTCAGATCGGTGCAGCTCCAGCTATTATGGCCAATTGAGGAGTGAATCATCGGATGGAAGGCCTCTCCCTCTCTCTCTCTGCCTCTCCTCTCTGTGTAACTCTGACTTTCCAATAAATAAATAAAATCTTTAAATAACAACAACAACAACAACAAAAATACATCGCGGACTTCTGGGCTAGCTCACCAGTGTTGTTTCCAGACACATAATCCGGCTCTGGATGCTCACCGCTTCAATTCGCCATAGCTGAGTGCTGGCCAGAGGAAAGGGTGTATTTCCAGAAGGCAGCTGCAGTCTTGGGAAAGAAAGTCCTCCCAATCCAAAGAAGCCTTTTTCTACCCAACCGCGCAGCCCAGAGGATGTTTAAAGGGACAGCAGTAATTGGAGCACCAGGCTTGAAATAAAACAATGAGTCTATTCAATTGACAATTATGCAGATTTTCAGGCTTTGTTCTGAGGAAGGTCCCACCAGACAGTCAGGGGAGTCCAGGGTGTCAGGAGGGAGGTGCTTTCTACCTCAGTTGGGGGAGGGTTCTCTGTCAGCTGGGTCAAAAGCCTGCCCTTCCAAATCACCTGCTTTTTTTCAGTAGGCTTCCGAAACTCTTCTGCAAATATTACTCACAAGATTAGGGGAAGGTAGGATGCCTTCATTAGGACTACCATGCTGTTGGAGGAGGGTGATCAGGGTTTATAAAGAGGTTGTAATGCAGGGGGTGCTGGTGTAAGGACTAAATGGCCTAATGGGGAGTCCTTGTAAGAGTGGACAAGATGCTGCTTCTCCCCAGAACCTGTCTATTAGCAAGACAGAAGTGGTGATCCCACTCCCCCAGTTTCTAATTTTATCATGAGAATAGCAAGGAAGCAATGCTCCGCCCTTCTGAGCATCTAGTTTTATCAGGAAAATACAAAGAATTTGCCTATCCTACTATTCAGCTGGATTTTTGTTTTATCAAGAACAAGCTAGACAGGATTGTTGATGGGTTTTGTCCCCAGCCTCTGACTAATTGTTAGCTGTTATTATTCTGCTCATCCAAATTGCGGTTAAAAAACTCCACTCCATTTTTCAGGTCTCCCTCTCTTGGAGACCCCCTAATGGCTGCTGTGGCAAGAGGTTTCTCGTGTAAATAAATCTTGCTTTGCTCACTGCGTGTCCACAGGGAAATTCCTTGTGAGACACGCACCACAGGCACCTTCCTTCATCACCATTTTCCCCCATTACTTTGGTGTGGTGAAGTCATGGAAGAGTTGACAGTCTCTGGTTTCAGATGTCATGGCTTATTGCTAGATCAATGACAAGGCTTAAGTTCTCTGATTCCTCCTGGTGGTCAGCACCTGAGTCCTTCAGCTCTGCCTCAGCCTAATGGTAGAACAGAGACCTGGGGCTTCCCTGCTCTCTTAAAAACCTACTGTAAATTTCCACAGATGCCCCTATGAAGTTGATTGTGAGGAGCAAAAGTTAACAATAGGATTTCTTTCTTTCTTTTCTTTTTTTTTTTTTTTTTTTTTTTTGGACAGGCAGAGTTAGTGAGAGAGAGAGACTGAGGGAAAAGTCTTCCCTTTTCCATTGGTTCACCCTCCAAGTGGCCGCTCCAGCTAGCACTTGGTGGCCAGTGCACTGTGCCAATCCTAAGTCAGGAGCCAGATGCTTCCTCCTGGTCTCCCATGTGGGTGCAGGACCCAAACACTTGGGCCATTCTCCACTGCCTTCCCAGGCCACAGCAGAGAGCTGGACTGGAAGAGGAGCAACTGGGACAGAATCTGGTGCCCCGACTGGGACTAGAACCTGGGGTGCTGGTGCCGCAGGTGGAGGATTAGCCTAGTGAGCTGTGGCACTGGTCAATAATGGGATTTCTAAGAGCTGGGTGTCTACTTCTCACTGTTTCTACACACACACACACACACACACACACTCCTCTCCTAGACAAAAGATTTCCCAGGTACAAAATTAGGTAATGTTATCAGACTCAGTAGCCTTCTTTGCACCAAGCAAACAGTGTTTTCCAGGTGTGTGTTTATTGGAGGGGAAGACTAGAACCACCTATGAAGTTATTGGGATAAGGCAGGACTTTGTAGTATGAAATATTGGGCTGTTTCCCAAGGCCTGCTTCTATAGGCAGCCCATAAAGAAGTCATCGACAAGTCAAGGTCCGTCTTGGCTTGTGGAATTCCTGGGATAAAAAAGTCATGTACTCCCATGTTGAAGGAGAATGATCAAACAAGAACATTCTGCTAAAATTAACTATGTTATGACTGTGTTGCAGAAAGCCCGATAAGTTGCTTGTGTATGGTGTTATCCTCTGTGTTGCCTTGACCTATAGCTGGTTATGTATAAATATCGCTGAGACACTGGAATAAAGGAGCCTTGTCTTGGCTCCATTCTCTGATCCTTGTCCTTCTTTTCATTCCCACTGCCCCCTTCAGGTTCTGTTTGACTGGTGCTGCTGGCCTGCACATGCTTCTAAGACTACTGCATAACTTCTGCAGGGCACGTGTTTTGTTTCCCATGGCTGCTTTCACAGACATAGGCTAACTTCTATCTTCCTATCTAAAAATATTATTGAAGAACATGAACGCCTTCAATAGAAAAATACCCTTAGAAACAAAAGCTGAAGGAATTGTCTGATTACATGGGAAAAATTAAACACATTAAGGAAATGCCCCTGGAGAAGAAGCTAAGGGTCCTTGTATTTGTGCAAGAAAGAACTCAGGTGTGAGACAGAGAGCAGTGGAAAGCAAAGTAGCAAAGTTTATTAGGGTTGGGATGTCCGTAAGAACAGATGGGCACCTCTCCAGACAAACCAGAGAGAGTGCCTAGTTCACATTTAGGCTGGGGCTTTTAAGGGGCTGGGTCTTGCCTTTCCACCTTTTTGCTGTCTCCTTCTTCTCCAGAACAAAGGACTTCTTGGGTGTAAATACAAAAAATTCCTTTCTGAGTTTCCCACTGAAGTCAGACAGGGGAAGCCTGGCTAGCTTAGCCAAGGGGTTTCTCTCTAGGGTGCCTGCCTTAGAGGAAGGATGCTTATCAGGCCAGGTAGAAGGGGCAGGGCCCCCTGGAAGGTTATCAGGGTCTGAGGGCAGGACTTTGCAGTGCAGATACTGGACAGCACCTGCAATGTTATTGGGTGACTTTGAAATGCGAATGCTGGACTGCTGTAGATGTCCCTTTCCTTAGGCCCTTGTCACACACATAGGTTAATTTCTGACTTCTTACCTAACAAAAAGACAGAAGAATCAAGTTATCCTAGTGAAGTAGGCATAACCTTAGGTTTCTAAATAAAATAGTTTTAATGTCAGGTCACAACAGTCAGAACCAAGGAGGAAGAAATAACTTACAGGAGATGCCTAGAAATTTGACAAAGAAAATCAGCAATTAAGTAGAAATTACTAAAAGGGAAATTGCATTAAAAATAGATTTCAAAATGAAACATTAAGACTTATATGTGTATATATATATACATATATATATAAAGTATATATATGACTTATTACAGATATATATATACATACATATACACATATATGTATCTTTTTACAGATAAATATATATACATATATATATATATACCTGTAACTAAATAACTTTATTGCTTTAGCATGTTGCCCAAATCCATAGTTCTGTCTTTGTACTTATATAACATGAGAAACTCATAGAAATAATTTCCTTCTAATCTCAGCCAAAGCAACCTCACACAAAGTTATCTGCTACAAATCTGTAACATTCTTATATTCCCTTATATTCCTTAAGTTATTTGTTCTGCTTTGTTCCTCTCTCTCCTTGCCAAACACCAGTTTTATGTCATGTTAGGACAAAGATCACTTGCATTCTTTGTGCAAGGTGTCCAGTGTGTAAGAAATCTTCCTAGCCAAATGAATCAGTTTACAGGTATTTATTGGGATTCCCCTCCTGGGCAAGGTTCACCAGTTCCAACAGAGTGGGGGCCAGGGAAGTCACGCTTCAGAGGTTGGGAGGGCTCCTTTTATAGATACAGGGCATGGGGGTTAAAGGTTGAGGTGCTTCTGATCCTCATTGGTTGACCTTTAGGTGCACGCGGGACCTTGGCAAGCACTTTTTGTTCCTGGAAGTGTGGGCCTTCTCTCTTGTGGATCCCAAAGCTACCTCTTTGTTATTTGGAACACATCTTGGGTGCCAAGACACATTATCATTCTCATTTTTCTCTTCCCTATCTATTGGTTCCTTAATTTGCATTTTGAAATAATCCTAAAAAGCCTTTAAAATAAGAGCAAAGAATTTCAAATTATTCTAAAGTAGTCTAAAATGGTTTGTCTTATATCAATGATTTATGTAAACAAAAAAGTCCATTGTCTTTTACAATTTTTAAAAAGCAAACAGTACAGGGGCCGGTGCTGTGGCACAGCAGGTTAATGCCCTGGCCTGAAGCGCCGGCATCCCATATGAGCACCAGTTTGAGACCTGGCTGCTCCACTTCTAATCCAGCTCTCTGCCCCAGGGTCAGCTCATACCCAGCAACCACAATATGAGAGCCTCACTCCCTTAGGAAGAGCTGTGGCAAGAGGACTGCATTGTGGATTTAGTGACCTGTTTCCTAACTGAGGGGAATTACATTATCCAGGAGGAAAAACAAGGGACAGGGGATCCCACAAATCATGGGTTGTCCCCCAAATTTCATGCATGAAATCTGGATTCTCCCTGAGAACCTGTGCATCCTAACCACACAATTTGGAAAAATACAGAGCTCTAGGGCTGAGCCAAAGTCACCACATTCAGGAATGAGAAGATATCCAGTGTCCCATGTGTCCCATGCCAGATACCATCTTTTTTTTTTTTTTTTTTTTTTTTTTTGTTAGGCAGAGTGGACAGTGAGAGAGAGAGACAGAGAGAAAGGTCTTCCTTTGCCATTGGTTCACCCTCCAATGGCCACCATGGCCGGTGTGCTGTGGCCGGTGCACCGCACTGATCAGATGGCAGGAGCCAGTAGCCAGGGGCTTTTCCTGGTCTCTCATGGGGTGCAGGGCCCAAGCACCTGGGCCATCCTCCACTGAACTCCCTGGCCACAGCAGAGAGCTGGCCTGGAAGAGGGGCAACCAGGACAGAATCCGGCACCCCAACCGGGACTAGAACCCGGTGTGCCGGCGCCGCTAGGCAGAGGATTAGCCTAGTGAGCTGCGGCGCCGGCTGCCAGATACCATCTTGCAAGCAGGAGGCAACTAATCCCACAAACTCACCATATTCCAGATTCCAGGCATCCTTCTGATGGTTTTTGTAGTGAGAGAACTTCACACATGACAAAGAATGAGCCTCGTGGAACCACTATAAGCAGCAGACTGGAGAAGCTGTATTTAGCAGCATGAAGAAAAAGAACCCATGTTGCTCTTCATTGTTGATCCAGTGTGTCTGATTGGACAGTTTGCTGAGCCAATGAGAAGGCATCATGTCAGAGAAGATGCAGCCAATCAGAGTCACACCTACTAGATTTCTGTGACAGTTGGGGAAAAGGGGTGCCATTCATCCAGGCTGTGGCTGGTGGGGGTAGTGAGGGTTGAGTACTGGGCTCAGGTCTGGAGGTGCTCACCCTCCTTGGGCCTCGCTCTCCTAAGAGCAGGGGCTGCTGTCACCTTCATGATGACTCAACCACATGAGAGTGGAGATCTCTCCCACCCTCCAATGTCTGTGATTCTGCTGGCATCTTATGACCTGGAGCTTCCAATAAACTCCTTTACAAGAGATGAAATTTACTCAAAATTTAATGAATTCTGAGCTTTTCATTTTCTTCATTTTTTGACTTAATTTTGTTTTAGGTCATTTTGCTTTTTTAATGATTTGAAAAATATTTAAAGATACTCTATAGAAGTTTTCTAGTCTGTATTTTGTCCTTTAAAATGGCTTTCTATTTTTTCCTGCTGCTACATGGAAAGCCACTTGATATATATTGATCTTATACTCACTAATATCACTTAATTCTCTTGTCAGTTTATAGTTTGTTTTGGATTACCTCTGTAGATTGTAGAGTCAACCACATATATTGAAAATTTTGTTGTTTAATTGGGTGTAGAAGGGACATTCCTCAATACAATCAAGGCAATTGATGAAAAACCCACAGGCAGTATCATAGCGAATGGGGAAAGGTTGGAAGCATTTCCACTTGTGAGAGGCCAGAGCCATGCCATGACAGGCTTCTCACAAGACAAAAAAACTGACTAGGCCCAGGATGCCCCTGGTATGAGAAGATGAAACCTGACACCGGGCAGTCCTTGGTCCTGTCTGCAGGACCAGGTGGAGGCAACCAATAAGGTGGGCCGCCCTTGCTCCTGCAAGCCCAGGGGAAGGAAGGAATGCAGATGTAATACTTGTTTGCCTGGGAACTATAAAACCCTGAGAACAAAGAGAAGGGGGTCTTGGTCTCCCAGCACTGCATTGCATGGGAGGCTGGGGCCCCAGCATGCTGGACCTACAAATAAAGTCCCTTCATTCTTTGCATTACGGTGAGTCTCACTGGTTCTTTCTATCTGGGCAATTGGGAACACAACACACTGAGATCCGGTACCAGACAGCAATGCCCACTCTCACCATTGCTATTCAATATAGTACTGGAAGTTTTTGCCACAGCCATTTGGCAAGAAAAAGAAATTACAGGGATACAAATTGGGAAGGAAGAACTCAAACTATCTGTCTTTGCAGACAATATGCTTCTTTAGGAGATCCAAAGAACTCTACTAAGAGACTATTGGAACTCATAGAAGAGTTTGGCAAAGTTGCAGGATATAAAATCAGTGCACAAAAATCAACAGCCTTTGTATACACAGGCAATGCCATGGCTGTGAAAGAACTTCTAAGATCAATCCCATTCACAATAGCTACAAAAACAATCAAATACCTTGGAATAAACTTAACCATAGATGTCAAAGATCTCTATGATGAGAATTAACAAAACTTTAAAGAAAGAAATAGAAGAGGATACCAAAAGATGAAAAAAATCTTTCCTGTTCATGGATTAGAAGAATCAATATCTTCAAAATGTCCATTCTCCCAAAAGCAATTTATAGATTCAATGCAATCCCAATCAAGATACCAAAGACATTGTTCTCAGATCTGGAAAAAAATGATGCTGAAATTCATATGGAGGCACAGGAGACCTCGAATAGCTAAAGCAATCTTGTACACAAAAACAGAGCTGGAGGCATCACAATACCAGATTTCATGACATACTACAGGGCAGTTGTAATCAAAACAGCATGGTACTTTTACAGGAACACATGGATAGACCAGTGGAACAGAATAGAAACACCAGAAATCAATCCAAACATGTACAGTCAACTTATATTTGATCAAGGAGCTAAAACCAATTCCTGGAGCAAGGACAGTTTGTTCAACAAATTGTGCTAGGAAAACTGGATTTCCACATGCAGAAGTATGAAGCAAAACCACACCTTACACCTTACACAAAAATCCACTCAACTTAGATTAAAGATCTAACCTTACTACCTGACACCATCAAATTATTAGAGAACATGGGAGAAACCCTGCAAGATATAGGCACAGGCAGACTTCTTGGGAAAAACCCTAGACGCACAGGCAGTCAATGCTAAAATTGGTCGGTAGAGGCAGGAGGTGGACATCGGTTGGAGACACCAGGCGGTCGGCTGCTAGCTGGTCGGTGCTTGCAGGTTGTTTGATCTCTGCTTTCGTCCCTCCCTGGAAAGGGAGGGAGGCCTCTATGTCGAGAGGCAGTGGCCGCCGTAGTTCCGAGCGTGAAGTCGGACTTCTCACGCTTGTGTGCTGAGGACACTCAGATGTTGGCCTCAGCTCCTAGGCTGAACTCGGCAGACTGGCCCATGAACACCTCTGTCCTGAGACAAAGGAGAGGATCAGCCAGAAAGCTAGGCGCGGCAGCAAGGAAGAGGCCAGGCAGTGGGAACCCTGCACTCTGGGCAGCAGACCGAAAGGTGACAAAGAAGCTGAAGATGGGTGGTGGAGAGAGGTATAACATTCCAGCCCCTCAGTCTAGAAATAGTAAGAACCAACAGCAGCTTAACAGACAGAAGACCAGGGATCAGAATTCCCAGATGAAGATTGTTCATAAGAAAAAAGAAAGAGGACATGGTTGCAACTCATCAGCAGCCACATGGCAAGCCATGCAAAACGGAGAGAAGAACAAAAACTTCCCAAATAATCAAAACTGGAACGCGAACTTGTCAAGTCCTAGCTTACTTTTTAAGCCACAAGCCAATCAGAACTATGCTGGAGCCAAACTCAGTGAGCCGCCATCCCCGAGTGTTCCCAAACCACCTAGCCACTGGGGTCCTGTTTCCTTTAATCCTTCAGATAAAGAAATAATGACATTTCAACTTAAAACCTTACTTAAAGTACAGGTATAAAACTGTTAAGTGCTAATGTTTAAATTGGCCTGAAACAAATTTGACTAGGGAGTTTATTTGTGTAAAACTGATTAGTATAAGCATATATCTCATTTGTTTTGTGTGCACTGTGATATAATGGTAGTATCAGTGCAACTTAAGATAACTAAATAATTGTAATTCCTACTAAGTGTCCTCAATTGAGTAACTTTGAGGTGAAACCATTCAAGTTTGGATTCTCATTCGTTTAGATTTAGGGGAGGGCAAAAGAAATAAGTTTTCTATTGTCTGTTGGGGGAAAGTAGTTATGATTATCATTCATGGATCAGTAGTGAGCTGCTTAAGGTCAGTGAATCAAATTAATCACCTAACACAAGGATCAAAAACTAGTTGAACCTTTGAAAGTTTATGTTCTAGAAACAAACTAGTAATGTCAACAACCCAATGCACTGCCAAAAGAAAATGTGAATTTTCCTTAATAAGTTACAGTTCAGTGGATTATGCAGTGGTGAATGGGAAGGGCACAAGTTTACCCATCAGCCTTCTTTAACTGCAGTTCGATAGGTGTCTGCTAATGAATGCATCCAAACCATTTTTTATAGGAACAGTATTTGATGGTCACTCAATAGCTTTCAAATACATATTTTGTATTATAGCACTGCACAAGCTATTCTGTCAGTGACCTTAACATCCCTGCAAAGCTTGCTTAAAGTGGGGAACTGTATAATGTGAACCTTCACTAGGGAAGAAAGAGCCATGTAAATACATGTAATCTTGTAGCATATGTCAAGTTTTCTTGGCTTTTATCTTACAAAGAGTATTTTGGTATGAACTTGCTGAATGTAAGACCATGGATTGTTTTTTATACTATGGCCTAATTTTAAAGGTCTGAAATGTTTTTAGTTTGCCCCTGTGCTGAAGTGCCAGTGTATGTAATGACTGATTGGGATGTAAACTATATTTCAGAGGAAATCCTAGTGTGTAATGAGTTTTATAATATAACTGAAAAAGCTTTAAGCTGCTAAAACACTTCCTATTTTTGAGAGATGTGAAATGCAGTACAGGAACACCCCTTCTCCCATCTCCAATCAAGCCCAAAGTTGAGCTGTTGTAGAGTTCCTCCAGTCTTAAAGATTCCTTTTGGTTTTCACAAATTCTTAGGTTCTATGATTCAAAAACACTTGAAATGTGTAGTACCAGTGGAGTTTTGTGTAATAAGTAATCCAGGGGACAACCTATTATATAAAAGCATTTCTTGCATATAATACCTAGGTACATTTTGAAAGGTAAATTCAAAATAAAACTTAAAAATTAAGCCAGTTACACTGTTAAAAAAATGCTAAAATTAACAATTGGGATTACAGCAAATTGAGAAGTTTCTGTACCGCAAAAGAAACAGTCAGAAAATTAAAGAGGCAACAAACAGAATGGGAAAAAATGTTTGCAAATTATGCAACTGATAAAAGATTAATAACCTGAATCTATAAAGAGATCAAAAAACTCCACAAAAACAAAACAAACAACCCACTTAAGAGATGGGCCAAGGATCTAAGCAGACATTTTTCAAAAGAGGAAATCCAAATGGCCAACAAACACATGAAAAAATGTTCAGGATCACTAGCCATCAGGGAAATGCAAATCAAAACCACAATGAGGTTTCACCTTGCCCCAGTTAGAAAGGCTTTCATACAGACATCAACGAACAACAGATGCTGGTGAGGATGTGGGAAAAAAGGCACACTAATCTATGGTTGGTGGGAAGGTGAACTGGTAAAGCCATTATGTAAGACAGTTTGGAGATTCCTCAGAAATCTGAATATAGCCCTACCACACAACCCAGCCATCCCACTCCTTGGAATTTACCTAAAGGAAATTAAATTGGTAAATAAAAGAGCTATTTGTACCTCAGTGTTTACTGCAGCTCAATTCACAATAGCTAAGACATGGAATCAACCTAAATGCCCATCAGCAGAAGACTGGATAAATAAATTATGGGATATGCACTCTATAGAACACTGCACAGCAATTTTTAAAAAATCTGATCATTTGCAACAAAATGGATGAATCTGGAAAACATCATGCTGAGTAAAATAAGCCAGTCCCAAAGGGACAAATATCATATGTTCTCCCTGATCTGTGACAACTAACTGAGCACCTAAAAGGAAGCCTGTAGAAGTGAAACTGACATGATGAGAAACAATGACTTGATCAGCCCTTGTCCTGACTGTTGAGGAGTAGCTTACTATTTTATTCTTTTTAGTATTTCCTTTTTCTACTTAATACCATTGGTTGAACTCTTTAATTAACATACAATTATTCTTAGGTGTTTAAATTCAACTGAAAATTGATCCTTGTCAAAAATAAGAGTGGGAATAAGAGAGGGAGGAGAGGTACATTTTTGCACATGCTCACTCGGACTTACCCCTAATGGTAGAGCTAGAAAAATGCCATGGGGCTCCAAATCCCATTAAGTTGGCAGGTACCAATGCCATCTTACTAGTCAAAGTGATCAGTTTAAGTTCATAATTGATCATAAAGATAGGATTATTTGTCAAAGGGATCACATAAATAAGATCAGTGCCTGCTAAAAATAATTGAAAAAATTAAAAAGGAGAGAATGATCCAACATGGGAAGCAAGATACACAGCAGACTCCTAGAATCACCAATGCCCTAAACAGCACTCTGGCCTCAGAATCAGCCCTTAAGGCATTCAGATCTTGCTAAAAAGCCCATGAGAGTTTCTCAGGCATGGAAAGCCAAGACACTCTGGCAAAAAAATGACCTAAATGAACGATCTCTGTGAGTGAGATGCCTGTGGAAAGAGGGGACCATCAAAAAAGGAGGTACCATTCTCTGAAGGGAGGAGGAAACTTCCACTTTGATTATGGCCTTGTCTAAATAAGGTCAGAGTTTGTGAACTCAAGAGATTTCCATAGCCTTGGCAGCTCATGACAAGAGGCTCGGTGATAACTGACATCATAAATAAGAGTGCCAATTGTTAAATCAACAACAGGAGTCACCCTGCACTTACTTCCCATGTAAGATCTGTGTCCTTGATGTTTTGTACTATGTGAATTAATGGTAAAACTAGTATTCAAACAATACTTTACACTTTGTGTGTCTGTGTGGGTGCAATCTGTTGAAATCTTTCCTTAGTATATACTAAGTTGACCTTCTGTATATAAAGATAATTAAAAATGAATCTTAATGAAGAATGGGATGGGAGAAGGAGTAGGAGATGGGATGTTTTGCAGGTGGGAGGGTGGTGATGGGAAGAAAAACTGCTATAATCCACAAGTTGTATTTTCAAAATTTTTTTTCACTATTTTTTTTAACTTTTATTTAATGAATATAAATTTCCAAAGTACGGCTTATGGATTACAATGGCTTCCCCCCCATATCATCTCTCCCACCTGCATCCCTCCCCTTTCCTACTCCCTCTCCCCTTCCATTCACATGAGGATTCATTTTCGATTCTCTTTATATACAGAAGATCAGTTTAGCATATATTAAGTAAAGATTTCAACAGTTTTCTCCCACACAAACATAAAGTGAAAAATAATAGATGATTTTTTAAATGATGATGAAATCAGATCAGACCTATTGTCATGTTTAATCCCAGTGAGAGTCAAGTTGGGAATTGATAATTTCTTCTTTTTTTTTTTTTTTACAGAAGATCAGTTTAGTATACATTAAGTAAAGATTTCAACAGTTTGCACCCCCATAGAAACACAAAGTGAAATATACTGTTTGAGTACTCGTTATAGCATTAAGTCTCAATGTACAGCACATTAAGGACAGAGATCCTACATGAGGAGTAAGTGCACAGTGACTCCTGTTGTTGACTTTACCAATTGACACTCCTGTTTATGGCATCAGTAATCTCCCTATGCACCAGTCATGAGTTTCCAAGGCTATGGAAGCCCCTTGAGTTCTCTGACTCTTATCTTGTTTAGACAAGGTCATAGTCAAAGTGGAGGTTCTCTCCTCCCTTCAGAGAAAGGTACCTCCTTCTTTGAAGACCTGTTCTTTCCACTGGGATCTCACTCACAGAGATCTTTCATTTAGGTGTTTTTTTTTTTTTTTTTTTTTTTTTTTTTTTTGCCAGAGTGTCTTGGGCTTTCCATGCCTGAAATACTCTCATGGGATTTTCAGCCATATTGGAATGCCTTTAGGGCTGATTCTGAGGCCAGAGTGCTGTTTAGGACATCCGCCATTCTATGAGTCTGCTGAGTATCTCACTTTCCATGTTGGATCACTCTCCCCTTTATTTATTCTATCAGTTAGTATTAGCAGGTACTAGACTTGTTTATGTGCTTCCTTTGACTCTTAGTCCTTTCATTATGCTCAATTGTGAACTGAAATTGATCACTTGGACTGGTGAGATGGCATTGGTACATGCCACCTTGATGGGATTAAATTGGAGTCCCCTGGTATGTTTCTAACTCTACCATTTGGGGCAAGTCAGCTTGAGCATGTCCCAAATTGTACATTTTCAAAATTTGTATTTATTAAAGAAAAGTTTTCTAAAAACAAAATAAAATTTTGTTGTTTAATATTTGATCCATTTATCTAATGCTTCCATTTTGTTGTTTCCTTTTCCTGACTACACTTCTAGTACAATGTTGCAGAAATAGAATGGAAGGAGGTAGCTTTGTCAGAGTAAACTCCCAGGAAAAGAGCTTTCATTGTCTTATCTTAATGATACTGATTGTTATGGGCTCCTCAGAGACAATTTTGATTATAATAAAAAATTCTGATATTTTACTTCTCTTCTAACAGTTTCTTTAAAGCTTAGATGCTGAATTTAATCAAATGCTTTCTAGCATTAAGCTTAAATATTTATGGATTTTATTCTTTTATTTTTAATGATTTATTTGAAAGGCATATTGATAGAGAACTTTCATCCATTGGTTCACATCTCACATGATGACAACACCCAAGATGGACTTAGCTGAAGCCATCAGACAGGAATACTAGCTGGATCTCACACATGAGTGTCAGAGACTCAAGTATTTGGGCCATTTTCTGCTGCTTTCCCAGGTGGAACAGCAGGGAACTGGGCAAAATGTCAATCATTCAGAATTTAATCTAGCACTCTGATATGGGACTCCAGCACCACAGCTGGTGGGTTAACCCACTGTGCCACAAGGGGAGCCATTGATTTTGAGTGTTTTCTTTTTTTTTTTTAGGCAGTAGCTTGATGTACTATATATATATTTACATACATACATATATATATTTGAAAGGCAGAATTACAAACATACACACAAACACACACACAGAATCTATCAGTGATGGCTAGGTCTGGGACAGATTGAAGCAGGAGGCTTGAACTCCATCTGGGTCTTCCACAAGGGTGCAGAGGCCCAAAGCTTTGTGTCATCTTTCACTGCATTCTTAGGCCTATTAGCAGGGAACTAGATCAGAAGTGCAGAAGGGGCTGGCACTGTGGTGTAGCAGGTAAAGCCACCACCTACAGTACCAGCATCCCATATGGATGCCAGTTTGAGTCCTGGCTGCTCCACTTCTGATCCTGCTCTCTGACTGGAAAAACAGAAGATGGCCCAAGTCATCAGGCAGCTACCCTTGAGTGGGAGATCCAGAGAGAGTTCCTAGCTCCTGGCTTCGGATCAGCTCAGCTCCATTCATTACAGCTATCTGGAGAGTGAATCACTGGATGGAAGACCTCTTTTTCTCTGTTTCTGCCTCTCTGTATTTCTACCTTTCAAATAAGTAAATAAATCTTAAAAAAAAAAGAAAGAAGTGTAGCAGTTAGTACATGAAGCAGTGCCTATATAGGGTGTCATCATTTCAGACAGTGGACCCAAGATATATTTTTAATAACTGTAATGCTTGATATCTTGGGGATATTTGAATAGATAAACACACAGGTATATGACATACATCCCAGGGTTCATTCTTACCTTTTGGGTAGAGCTAAACATCAATGGCTCCTCAGCACTCCAACTCAGAACCACTCTCAGAGGGCTTATACACTGCACTGATGAGTAAACTTGCTTCAAGTGTCCCACAGAGAGAAATTACTGAAATGCATCAACTGGACTCTCTAGGGAGCAATAGTGACATGCAGTAAAACTCCAAATCCAGTGATTGGTTGGCACCTGTCTGTTGGGTCTTGTGCCTACTCATGTGGGTTAAGGGAGCCCAGGAAGGCTGCAAAGACTGCAGCTGGCAAACCTGTCATTTGGAGGTTCAGAAAAGGGAGCAGCAGCATCTTTCTGTAACTTGGGGTCCCAGCAGGGAAATCTTCTGATGTTTCCTCCCAGTAGCACAGAGGCTGCTTCTCTCCTCCAGGGTCAGGCCCCAGATTTCAGGTCTCTACAAAATTGAAATGTTCTTTTGCACCCCCAGCCAGTGCTGAAGTGTTCTATGACCCCTTGCTAGCTGACAGCTGCTGTCATCTCAGCATCCCTTGTGACCTGGAGGATGGATGGACTCTTGTGGCAACAGTGTCCTGTTCAGAAACTCAGTCTCAGAGGAAACAGGTTTGGAGGAGTGGTGACTCGGTTTCTGAACATGAGGGACATTCATAACATGTTGAGGTACTGTAGAGTCTGACACATACAAACCGCTTGACAAATACTTGCCATCCCAGGAGCACTCTCAAAACATTGTGGGGGGCACTGTTGTGGCATAGTGGCTTAAGCCACTTCCAGTGATTCTAGCATCCCATGTGGATACCAGTTTGAGACTTGACTGCTCCATTTCTGATCCAGTTCAATACTAGCATGCCTTGGAAAGCATCAGAAGATGGCCCAGGGGCCAGTGCTGTGGCATAGCAGGTGAAGCCACAGCCTGCAGTGCTGGCATCCTATATAGGCACCAGTTCAAGTCCTAGAAGCTCCACTTCTGATCCAGCTCTCTGCTATGGCCTGGAAAAGCAGTGGAAAATGACCTAAGTCCTTGGGCTCCTGCACCCACATGGGAAGACCTGCAGGAAGCTCCTGGCTCCTGGCTCCAGATGGGTGCAGCTCCAGCCATTGTGGCCAACTGGGGAGTGAACCAGTGGATGGAAGACCTTTTTCTCTCTCTCTCTGCCTCTCCTTTTCTCTCTGTGTAACCCTGACTTCCAAATAAGCAAAATAAATCTTAAAAAAAGAAGCTGGCCCAAGGACTTGGGCCCCTGCCTGCCATGTGGGAGGCCTGGATGAAGCTCCTGGCTTCTGGCTTCAGCTCGGCCCATCTCTGGATATTGCAGGCATTTGTGGAGTGAACCAGTGGAAGGAAGGTCTCTCTCTCTCTCTCTCTCTCTCTCTCTGTCTCTTCTCTCTCTCTCTCTCTGTAGCTCTATTTCAAATAAATAGATTTTTAAAAAGACTTAGAAAACAACCTACCAAACATTCTACATGCTGGGCACAGGATCAGTTCCCAGTGTCTGGGTCCCCATTCATTGTAATGATGTTATCACACCATTGCATTCGTTGGCTATATGATTTCAAACACAACCAGGAAGATACTCAAAGACTTATTTTTTAAAACTAGATTCATTTATTTATTTGAAAGGCAGAAGGGCTGTCTTTGAGGGGTAATGGGTAAAGTTAGCACCTGTGATGCTGCCATCTTATATCTTTATGTTCTGGCTACTCCATTTCCAGTCCAGCTCCCTGCTAATGGCCTGGGAAAAGCAACAGAGGATGGCACAAGTGTTTGAGCTCCAGCCACTCGCACGGAGACTGGAAGAATCTCCTGACTCATGGCTTTAGCCTGAACCAACACCAGCCATTGTAGCCATCTGGAGGGAGTGAACAAGCAGATGGAAGATTTCTCCCTCTGTCTCTGTCTCTTCCTCTCTCTGTGCAACTCTGACTTTCAAAAGAAACAAATAAATCTTTAAAATATAGAAGGCTGAGTGACAGAGAAGGAGAAAGATAGATAGTTGAAAGAGAGAGAGAGAGATCTTCCATCTATTAGTCTACTCTCCAAATGGCCACAATAGCTGAGGCTGAACCAGAACAAATCCAGGAGCCTTGAACTCCATTCAGGTCTCCCATGTGGGTGTAAGGACCCAAGTACTTGGGTGATGACTCCACTGCTTTCCAACATGTATTTATAGGTGTTGGATTGGAAGAGGAGCAGTAAGGACTCAAATGAATGCTCATACAAGATGCTGGCATTGCAGGTTGAGGCCTAATATTTGCACATAGTGCTGGCCCTGATTTTCACAGATTTCTATTGGTCACAATGGATGTCACATAGAATGCTTGTTTTCTTGGAAACAAGCAGTTAGACAGTCACTCCAAAGACACCATGCTAATCTGTCATACAGATCTGGATGTACTAGGAATCTCACATCAAGTATGCCCACTGTCACAGAATTTCTGGAGCTTACCCATGTCATGCAAAAGCTGGAAGTGATAAGTGATATCACATGGAGGCTGCTAAGGTGGCATGTGTGGCACTTTTCCTGCACCAAGCCAAAAGCCTATGCCCTCATTTACACAGTGAGGAGAGTTAGAGACAGTGGGAGGATGTTAATAGGTGAGGAAACAAGAGCCCTTGGAACAGACAATCCAGAGAGGGGAGCACAAGGAGACTAATATGTGAAAGACCCTGAGACACTGGAACATCTAGAAGAAAAGTCAACCAAAGAAACAACCTGAGATGTGTTAAATAGCCTCCAGGAACAAGTCTGAGTGAAACCTACATTTGTTCTCAGGAAAATAAACTTTTCTGTGCCTTCTACTGCAGTTTAGTTCACAGGTTCCAATGCAAAAATGGAATAAGAAATAATCATCAAGAATATAAACATACATAAAACTCAGTTGCTGGGACTGGCATTGTGGTACAGCACATTAAACTATCACTTATGATGCTTGCACTCCCTATCAGAGTGCCAACTTGAATCCTAGCTGTGTTCTTTCTGATCCAATCTCCTAACCTGTGCCTAGGAATTAGCAGATAATGGCTCGATTACTTGACTCCTTGCCACCCACATGAAATACTCAGATGGGGTTCCTGACTGCTAGCTTCAGTCTGGCCCAGGCCCAACTGTTGCAGCCATTTAGGGGAGGGAACCAGTGAATGGAAGTCTCTCTCTCTCTCTCTCTCTCTCTGCACTCCTCCTTCATGTATGTGAATCTCCTTCCCTGTTACTCTGCCTTTCAGCAAAATAAAATCTCATATCATGATCAAGCATTTGGGGATACTACACTTTAGGAGGAAATGGATTGATTTGGTCAGAGTACTCAAAGCAGCTTTTTTATATCGCACACTTATGTTTTTATAGCACTTATTATGGCATCAGTGTGAATTTTCATTCATTTGCTCGTATCTAGTCTGTGACCTATTAAAAAGCAGCCTTCCTGATTGTGTCTTTTTGCTGCTCCATCCCATATACTTAGAATAGTGTCTAGTGCCTGACATGTAAAGAACATATGCTGAATGAGCAAACTGAGCTATTTACTAAGTGTTATGGGGGAGCTCATGTATAATCAATCCATTTATAAAATAAAGCTCAGCAGACTATGGAATGTTTATATTTTATATAAAATATATATGACTTTGCAGTCTGCCTTTGAACTCGGTCATAAGCATCAGCATCCTGGTCTCCTAAATTTGTTGTGGGCAGTAAGAAGACTTCTGTCTGCTCTGTTTAAAGATCCCCATGGTTCTCAGTGTTCAAAGAGCTTTTCTACTGGTGACCTTCCATGACCACCTGGTTTCTCTTTGTACCCAAGCCTGGACTTGAGGATTGTGATTGTTGATATGGGTCCCAGCTCAAAACTCAAAATAGGGGCTGGCGCTGTGGTGCAGTGGGTAAAGCCACCAACTATACTGCTAGCTTTCCATATGGGTACCGGTTCAAGTCCCGGCTGCTCCACTTCTGATCTAGCTCTCTTCTGTGGCCTGAGAAAGCAGCAGAAGTTGGCACAAGTTCTTGGACCCCTGCACCCATGTGGGAAATCTGGAAGAAGCTCCTGGCTCCTGGCTCAGGATTGGCTCAGCTCCGGCCATTGTGGCCATCTGGGGAATGACCAACAGATGGAAGACCTGACTCTCTGCCTCTCCTTCTTTCTCTGTGTAACTCTGCCTTTCAAATAAATAAATAAATCTTTAAAAAAAACTCAGAATGTACTCACTGAAATATTTTTTATTTCCTTTTTCATTTCTTCTTCAAGCCAATGGCTGACAGTGTGGATTGAGATCCACGTATGTGTGACTTTTCCAGTTTTTCTCAAATAGATTCCTATTTTTATTCTATTGGGGTTATGAAAAACAGTGGTATGACTTCAATTTTCTAAAAATTGTTGACATATTTTTTTCTGAATTAGATGATCCCACCTGGAGAATTTTTGACAGCTGTTGAGAAGAACACATGTTCTGCTGCTGTCGGGTAGAATGCTCTCTGTGTAACTGTTAGGAAAAGTTGATTTACAGTGTTCAAATCTACCACTCTCTATTGATTTCCCACCTAGATATTCTCTTTTATTTTGAAAGTGGAGTATTAGCCTCTTCTGTTTGTTCCATTGCTTTTTACCCCTTCAGAGCTGTCAACATTTGCTTTACATATTGTAGTGCTCTGTGGTTGAGTATACATGTTGTTCAACCTAGGAAAGTACACAGGTGAACAACTTAATATCAAGAATAATATGGGAACAAAATGAGGAATTCAAAATATACATAGAACCCTGAAGAAGACTCAATAAATTTTCAAGATGTAGAAAATGATGAATAAAAAGAAAAAAATAAAAACTTCTACTCCAAGGAAACACAACAGAAGAAATATTTTGTTATGCAGAAATGGGGTTGGGCTTGTATGATCCTCAAGCTCTGATGCTTTTCCCTGGCACAAATCCATGTCTTCTACCGAGAGCATCATCCCAGGACTTCAGGGAGTGATCCATCCCACCTGTCAGTGCAAGTGGTAAGTGAGGATAGAACTAGCTCCTGCTGCAGGGGCAAGGGTCATGCTTGTTCTTCCTGCTGTGGCATTGTTGGTGCATGAGGAGTTGGGGCTCAGGCATGCACATCTTATGAGGGAATGCACAGGCCCCAGGATTTAGCCCTGGCTGTGAACAAATGGTCCTATGTTCATAACAAGGCACACCTGCTTCCACCTAGTGTAAGATGCCAGGGGTGACCAAATTATGTTTCCCTCAAACACAGCCAGGAGGGAGGGGATCCAGGCCTCGCTCACATTGAACATGGCTTCTGCACTCTGTCATTAGTGTCCTTAGTGAGAGAAGATGGCATCTGCTGATTCCTATTTAAAAAAATCAACATAGCAGCTCATCAAAATGGAATCAGAAATGTTATTGTGGAAATGGGAAAATATAGGAGATTTTACAAAATTAGCAAGTATTAATGGCGCTTCTGAGAAAGCATAACATGTTAACTTTTATGAGATGTGTATTTGCCTTTTTTTTTTTTGACAGGCAGAGTGGACAGTGAGAGAGAGAGACAGAGAGAAAGGTCTTCCTTTGCCATTGGTTCACCCTCCAATGGCCGCCGCGGCCGGCGCGCTGCGGCCGGTGCACCACGCTGATCCAATGGCAGGAGCCAGGTACTTCTCCTGGTCTCCCATGGGGTGCAGGGCCCAAGCACTTGGGCCATCCTCCACTGCACTCCCAGGCCACAGCAGAGAGCTGGCCTGGAAGAGGGGCAACTGGGGTATTTGCCTTGTTTACATCAAGAGTTCTTTTTTGTTTTAAAGATTTGTTTTGTTTATTTCAAACACAAAGTTAGAGAGGTAGAGACAGAGAAATCTTCCATCCACTGCTTCACTCTCAAAATGGCCACAATGGCCTGAGTTGTGCCAATCTGAAGCCAAGAGGCAGGGGATTCTTCCAGGTGCCCCATGTGTGTGCCAGGGCCAAGTACTTGAGACATTTCCCACTGCTTTCCCAGGCACATTAGTGAAGAGTTGGATGGAAAGTGGAGCACCCAAGACTCAAACCGGCATCCATATAGCATGTAGGCATCACAGGCTGGAGCTGTGCCATAGCTCCAGCCCCTATTTGATCACTTTTTAAATGTACCGTTAGTGTGGTACTGACAAAACAAAATACAGCTGATTAATTTTATCATTTAAGCATTTCTAAGTGTATGTTGAGTAGTGTTGAGTATAAGCACATTGCTGTGTTTGTTGAGCAATGTGGAGGATAAGCACATTGCGGTGTGACCAATATTTAGAACTGTTTTTCCTTATGAGACTGAAACTCTACCCAATGAATGAAAATTTCCTATAATTCCACTATCCCTAACTCCTAGTAACTGCCATTCTACTTGCCATTGCCCAGGCTACAGAGTCTTTAGGAGGTACAGTGATTTCTCAGGGTCACATAACTGAGCATTTAGAGGGAACCATGTTGGAACTCAGTTCTGTCTGTGCAAAGCTGGGTCCTGATTGTACCCAGCACTCCCTGGGGTTTTTGGATTCAGCTATGTGATATGGACACGGCATGAGCCAGAAGGAGGATGAGACTTTGGAGAGGTCTTTTCTGCTGAGGAATCCTATGAAAGTGGATCCCAAGAAATGAAATCAATTTCTTGATGAAAGTCAACAATAGAACCTGGAACTCATTGTGTCAAGCTTTCTTTGCTGAAGACCCACTGGAGAAAGCCATCTGTTCTGCTCTGTCCTGACTTTCCAGGTGCCCAAACTCAAGAAATCCTGCAGATATTGGCTCAGCTCTCACTATTGATACCTCGGACATTTGGGCAGGAAGGACCCCATGGTGACATGGGTTGTCCCAAAGAAGGAAACTCTAGGCAAGGTCACCACTCTGATCCCACTTGGGCATTGCAACACTACTTCCCCTTTTGTGTCTGTTTTTTGGGAGCCTCATGTAGGGTGTTCTGTCCCATATAGGAACGATTTATTGGAAGAGTTAAAATATGGGTCAGCCTGATAGGTCTACACTCTAGGTCATGGCAGACAGAATGGGAAGAAGAATGATGTGATGGTGCTCATCTTTTATGTGAATCCTAAGCTAGAGAAATGTTCAGACAGAAATCTGTGTTTGGCCTTACTAACAGAAAGTTACCTGGAACAGAAACAGTATTGATAGCCAGATGGGGTTATGATACCACCAGACCTACCGTTAGAACCATTGCACAGGGGCCAGTGCTGTGGCACAGTGGGTTAACACCCTGGCCTGAAGTGCTGGCATCCCATATGGATGCTGGCTCAAGTCCTGGCTGCTCCACTTCCCATCCAGCTCTCTGCTATGGCCTGGGAAAGCAATAGAAGATGGCCAAAGTCCTTGGGCCCCTGCACCCACATGGGAGACCTGGAAGAAGCTCCTGGCTCATGGCTTTGGATCGGTGCAGCTCCAGCCATTGGGGCCAACTGGGGAGTGAACCATTGGATGGAAGACCTCTCTCTCCCTCTCTGCTTCTCCTTTCTCTGTCTAACTCTGACTTTCAAATAAATAAATAAATCTTTTCTTTTAAAAAAAGAACCATTGCACGAAGTTGAAAATGTACTTAGCAGAGTCATATACTTCTCCCTGGGTGAGGAGCAATTGCACCACATTGACAATGAAGCCCAATGCTGAATCACTTTGAGTGCACGTGCAAAGAGATCTTCATAACCATGGCCTGAAAATGGCCAATAAGATCTCCTGCTCCTGTTCTTTTAAAAAAAAAAGAAATACCCAATTGTGTTGGTGAAGATACAAAGATTTTCAGCCACATGTGTGTTGTTTGTGGTAACATAAAATGGCACAACCACCACAGAAAACAGTGTCTCTTAATTACATTAAAAATAGAATTTTATGTGATCTAATACTCTCACTTCTGAGTATACATCTAAAAGTATTGAAAGTTCAATATAAGCAACATATAAATATTATTCACCACAGCATAATTCACTGTAGCCAAGATTTCTAGTGTGGCCTGTACTCACAGTGAAAAGTTATGCAGGCACAGAAGAAAAGGAAATCCTGTGACATGGATGAACCTTGAATATATTTTACTAAATGAAATTAGCCACAAGTATCAGTCCCCAAAGGAAAAATACTGCAATATTCTAATCATATGAAATAAATAAGGTAGTCAGAGGGACTGGCACTGTGGGGCAGTGGGTTTAAGCTCCTGCCTACAGTGCCAGCATCCCATATGGGTGCTGGTTCTAGTCCTGGCTGCTCCACTTCTGATCCAGAACTCTGATATGGCCTGGGAAAGCAGGAGAAGATGGCCCAAGACCTTGGGCCCCTGCATCCGAGTGGGAAGCCTGGAAGAAACTCCTGGCTCCTGGCTTCAGATTGGCTCAGCTCTGGTTATCTTGGTGTTTTGGGGAGTGAACCAGTGGATGGAAGACCTCTGTCTCTGGCTCTACCACTCTCTGGAACTCTGCCTTTCAAATAAATAATATAAACCTTTAAAATAAGTAAAATAGAATACTAGAAACAGAAAGTAGAAGAGTGGTTATAAATGGTAGGAAGGGTATGCTATTCAGTGGAAATGGAATTTTTAGATTAAAAAAATCCTAGAGATCTGGCGTGTGTGTGTAGACACATGTATATGTCACTTACCTTAGAATGACACCTGCCCTTGTGAGATACAGTACTCAAGCCCTCTTCTACATGACCCTGGATAAGAAAAGGGCTCCTCCCTGTGTTGGTCATATGTGACTCTTTGGGTGCTTGTGAGTAGGGCTGGTGGCAGGCTATTCCCAAAAGAGTGGAGATTCATGACTGGTGCTATCTAGGAATGTTGGGAAGACTGCAATGATGTCTCCTTTCTCTCTCCAGTTTGCTCTCCTTAGTTATCACACTCTCTTTGGGTGAGAATACAGGAAGATACACCAGTCTCTGCTGAGTTTATGATGATGCAAATGCAGTTCAGTCTGTGATTGGATCCTCCTTTGTAAGAAAATGGGCAGCCTCTCATCTTGGCCTGAGACTTGGAAATGCATCCAATAAATATAGTTCTAGTTTTATTTTTGTAGGACCTTTGTCCAAGTGTATCAGGCCAGAGGATGATCAATAATATCTTTCCAACATTTACATTAGCATTTCTTTCTCCATGAAGAATTTTCCTACAGAGAAAAAACATGAAAGACTGTGATTTTTCTCTTCTATGTCATGGAATTGCTAAAGAAATAATTCCCTCATTAACCATTGGAGTGATCGAAGTGAATTTAAGTGAGTGGTGCACACAGGAGATAGAGCTGAGTGAAGGCAGAAGCTCATAGTGCAGTGGGGAGGCAGACACTCCTGCAGGGAGCACAATCAGTGTTAGAGGGACTGGGAGAGGTTGAGCAACATTGAGTGAGGGAGAAATGAGAGGGTTGGATAGAAGAGCAAGATGGAGTTATTCATTTGTGTTCACCAATTTAAACTTAAAAAATTTATTGGATGTATAGGAACATTTGGATAAATTCCTTTTTTCTCTTTCAACATTTCATTTATTTTATTTGCAGTTTGTGTTCAGTGCAAATCAATTCCATAACATGAGGAATTACTATGAATCAAAGCATAAGCCCACAAACATATATGCAATCCAAAATAGAGGAACAGCATTAGATATGAAGCAAAAAGTCACGTTCATTCACACACACAGTGGACTCAGATCTGGTCAACCTGGTTGTTTCCAGGCAGGTTTGTAAAGATGATAAAGTGTGACTGTGGAGAATAAGATTTCTGCCAGAGCACTCTTAGTGAAGACATTTTCTTTCTAGTACACAGAGTGTGACCTCAGGTACTGATTAAGGATAGCGTATGACCTACTAACAAGAAGAGCATTGAGCCCTTGTGAGAATGTAGGCTTCACAAGAACATGCAACTGCTTTTTCAGACATGTTTGTTAGGGTTTGCAACCATGACTGGGAACTACAACCAAGACCATGCTGAGCAAAGAAAAAGTTTTATTAGGGCGAAGAACTGCCAGGAGTATCCTCAGAGGGAGAAGCGCTCTGGGCTCAGGTGTAGGGCTGGGGTTTCATAGGGAACTTGTACCAAGGGAGGTGGGAGATAGGTGGGAGATGGATTGGAGCAGCCAAACAAATGGATGTGGGATGTGGGCTGGAGCAGCTGGAGAAGATACCTGATACCAGGAGGTACAGTATGTCTGCCTGATTTATAACTAGGGGCAGTTGTGGGAACAGTGAGGCACAGAAAGTCTCTCAGGCCTGATTTGTGGGAAAGATGAGGCTCTCCATAAGCACAGCACCTCTGTGCTTTTGCTTTCTGATGCCAAGAAAGAGTGGGGGAGATGCCTCAGGCCAGTGTGGATTCAGGACTCTCACAATGTTTATCTACTATATCTTGCTAAACGTGTTTCAGAGAATCCTTAGTTCTATGAACACATGCATGTGCTCTACAATAGGCTGTTGTAATCCTTATCAGTAAAGAAACCACACCTGGTTAGTCTGTGCACACTTTCTGGAGGAAGAGACCCCATGTCCTGTTTTTCCTTTCATTTGCACACCCCAACATGTAACCTTGGTTATCCAGACTACTGTGACCAAATTAGATATTGGAACATCTAAGCATCAGCGTGTGAGCATGCAAACTAAAGATTTCAGGGATGGTCTGGTTTTGAAAAGATTTCTGTGTGTCAAAGTAGTTGTAAAAGATTGGCTGCAGAATAAAATCGACTATTAGGCTTAAAGCTCCCTGTCACTGGTTCACTCCCCAAATATCTACATTGGTCAAGATTGTGCCAATACTAAAGGTGGTGTCAAGAACTCTATATAGGTTTCCCAAGTGGGTGACAGGAACCCAGTTAGTTGAACCATCACCATTGCTTTACAGGGTCTGCAGTAACAGGAAACTGGAATATGGTTCTGGATGAAGATATCAAACTTATGCAGTGTAATGTAGGATTCAGGCATCTAACTACTAGACCTGCCTGCTTCTCTTATCCATATTTTTAAAATACATATAATATATGAAGAATAATTTTATTTGCTTTTAGCTGTGGATTTAAGATTTTTTAAAATAATTATTTATTTATTTGAAAGAGTTACACAGAGGAAAAAAAGAGAGAGAAAGAGAGAGAGAGAAAGAGCAAGAGATCTTCTTTCCACTGTTTCATGCCTCAAATGGCCACAATGCTCTGGCTGGAACCAGGAGTCAGGAGTTTCTTTCAGATCCCTCACATGGGTACAGGGGCCCAAGCACGTGGACCATCCTCCATTGTATTTCTGGGCATATTAGCAGGGAGATGAATTGGAACTGGAGCAGCTAGGTCTTGAACCACCACCCATAAGGGATGATGGTGTCACAGGCAGTTTCTTTACCCACTATGCTACAATGCTGGCCCCCTAGCTGTAGATTTAAAATGCATGTAACAATAAAAAATAATGCTAAATGACAATTTTTCTAATGACTGTTGAGATGACATTAAATTGGAAATATTCTGTTTCCCATTTAGCAGATAGACTGGATTAAGAGACAAGGAGATGGGACAGGCACTATGGTATAGGAAGCTAATCCTCCTCCTGTGGTACTCAGATGGGCACTGGTTGGTCTCCTGGTTGCTCCACTTCTACCAGCTCCATGATAATGGCCTGTAAAAGCAGTGGAAGATGGCTCAGATGCATGGGCCCCTGCACTCACATGGGAAACCCAGAAGAGATCCTGGCTCCTGGCTTGGGATTGGCTCAGCTCTGGCCATTGTGGCCATTTGCACAATGGACCAGATTATGGAAGAGCCCCCCACTCTTCTCTCTGTCTAAAACTCTGCCTCTCAAATAAGTAAATAATAATAGTAACAGATAGAAGGAAAATGATAACTGATGATTGGAAACCCTAGAGAAGAGAGAAGTGAGTCCTCACCACAAAAGAAATCAGGCTAAGACCATCATATTGCAGCAATTCAGGAATCCGAGCCTGTCCGGAACTGCTTCTTATTTGTGACAGTGAACACGACGGAGATAGAGGTGAAAGAGCTGCACCTGCTGAACCCCAGGTTTTGTGTTTCGACTGTTCAATCTGAATAGTGCTGGTCACTGTTTCATCATCCTCTCCACCTTAACACAAACAGACATAAATCCCATTTATTATTTGCTACATAAGCAACACCATATACTTTAGCTCTTCCAATGTTCAGTCATTTTGTGGAGTAACCGAAGATTCATATAAGAGAATAGTTCACTCATGGTCATAGTTGATATGTCAGAATCAATTCATGTTTAGCTGCCACATAATGAGTTAGGAGATGCATTTGAAACTGATAAGGAAATAGTTTTGTATTCTTAAGTTCAAAAATTTATAATCATGTATAATTTCCCACTTTACTCAGACATCTACAGGTTATTTCACAGCATAGCTGTGACACTCCCATATATTGAAATCACTGACTGTTCAGATTGTGTACCTATCCCAGTAATTGTGTGGGAAAGACATGTGGAAGGCCAGCACAGAGAAATACTTGAAGGTAATCCCAATCATGGTTTAAATTTTCTGTCCATAGAGCCACCCCCTTGGTACAGTTATGATCTTCTCTCCTAGACGTTGGTACAGATGGCCTTGGCTGAGCAAGGATGCCCATATTTTAGGAGTCACATTCAAGGATATGATTATGGATGTGCCAATGAAGTTCAGGCCCTGCTTGAGACATCTGAGGGAAAGCTGTAGAGGATGTGATTCTGAAGAACATCTGCTTCATGAGTACTAAGACATATGGATTCTAATTCAACAAAGACTTTTTAGGAAAAAAAAATGTAGCATTCACTTATCTAACATTTTAACCCTCATGTATTCACCTGAGGTAGTGAAAATACATAATATAAAACATTTTCCCAAATCTGCCAGTAGGCAAGGAGATAAGACCAGAGAGTCCTGGATTATATAAAGCAAAAGGTCATAAATGAGATTAAAATAAAATCAGAGAGATGTTTTTCAGATGCAGAATAGGATTGCAAATTGGGAGACAGATTCAGTTTAAGGTGAACCACGGTTCTTCTGAGGTGGAGCAGGACTGAGGCTTTTATAATAAGGAAAGGGAGGGGATGTCCAGCTTTGCATTCTTTGAATATATACAGGGTAGGGTGAGTGCACTGGTTTGAATTGATGCAGGGACTAGCATGTGATTCAATAGGTCAAGCTGCTCTTCTGACATTGGCATCTCATATGGAGTGCAGCTTTGAGTCCTGGCAACTCCTCTTCCAATCTAGATTCTTGCTAGTTTGTCTGAGATAGCAGTGGATAATGGCCCAAGCATTTCTGTCAACCATATGGAAGACCTGGATGAAGCTCCTGGCTCCTGTCTTTCATCTAATTCAGTCCTGATTGTGGTGGGCATTGTGTAGTAAGCCAACAGATGAGTGATTTCTGCTGCTTGTCTTTCTCAGTCTCTCTGATTCCCAAATAAAAACTAAATTAAGCCGGCGCCGTGGCTCAATAGGCTAATCCTCCACCTTGCGGCGCCGGCACACCGGGTTCTAGTCCCGGTCGGGGCGCCGGATTCTGTCCCGGTTGCCCCTCTTCCAGGCCAGCTCTCTGCTATGGCCAGGGAGTGCAGTGGAGGATGGCCCAGGTGCTTGGGCCCTGCACCCCATGGGAGACCAGGAAAAGCACCTGGATCCTGGCTCCTGCCATCGGATCAGCGCGGTGCGCCGGCTGCAGCGGCGGCCATTGGAGGGTGAACCAACGGCAAAGGAAGACCTTTCTCTCTCTGTCTCTCTCTCTCACTGTCCACTCTGCCTGTCAAAAAAAAAAAAAAAACTAAATTAAAAATGAAGGAGTGGCCATTTGACATAGTGGTGTGACCACTGCTTGGGATGCTTGCATCCCATGTCAGAGAGCCTGGGCAAAGTCCCAGCTCTGCTTCTGACTCCAGCTTCATGTTGGTGTGCATTCTGAGAGACAGTGATGAGGGTTAAAGGAGTTGAGTCCGTGCCACCCTTGTAGAGACCCAGATTGTGTTTCAGGTTGCTGGTTTGGGCTTGGTCCTGCCCCAGTTGTGGCATAAAGTTGGGGAATGAACCAACAGATTTGAGATACACCCCATCTCTACTTTTCAAGTACAAAAATAAAATAATTATTTTAAAAGAGCAACAGGGTTTTCAAAACCTTTAAAATAGAAAGATCAAGCGTTTACAAATTCTCACAAATATATTCACAAAAAATGTATTGTGAATAGTATTCTATTTTTTGTGCAGTCTCCACACATGTAGATGCTTAGAAGGGGACAAGTTTTACAACTTCGGCCTAATAGGAATTGGGTAAGGTTTAGCCTTTATAGCATTTGATGCTGTCCCTGCTTTACTAACATGATATGGATATTGTCATCTTATAATTTGGTCATTTTAAGAGTAGTTAATTTTGAAATTATTTCAAACTTACAGAAATACCATGAGTGAGTCCCATTCATTGAGAATGCCCAGTTATTATACTTTTAGCACTTTTGCCTCTGACCCACCTCAAGCTGGGCCCCTCCAGTGTTCCTTTCTGAGAAAATGTGGGCCCTGTATTCTCATCAGAAGCACTATGGTTCGATGCTGGGCTCTGCTCAGTCTCCCATCCACTCTATGATGGGTGCTATCAACTTGGTACTTAGTGAATTTCTGCCAGATTGATTCACACTCAACCTTTTAAGGATTTATTTAGGTGTGTTCTCATGTGAAGGGAAGGAATGTTGGGGATCCGGAGTCTCGAGGTTGAGACATTTTCGGTCCCAAAGAGGAAGAAGCCACTTTTGCCGCTGCACCGGCCCATGCCGGCCCTTCCTCCCTACATCCAGCCTGGCCCCGCAGCGCTGCCTCTTCCTAGTCTCCCTCCTCGGCTCTCCCTGCATGTTGCGGGGTCACCAGGCACCTGGGCTGTGGCAAGGAGCCCGCCGGAGGCCGGTCAGGCGGGGCAGGTGGCGCGGGCAACATCCTGAAGTTTACATTAAACTTCTCCGAGTGGAACCCATGACTTCTGATGAGGACGCTAAAGTTGTGGCTGAACTGCAGGCACAGCGAGGCCAAGAGGGCAAGGACAGCTCTCATCTGATGAATGGTCCTGTATCTCAAACCACTTCTCAAATTCCATCCCAGCTTTGAGTCAGGCACCAACAACTAAGGTTTCATAGCTAAACCCTAATGCGAAAGTGTGGGGGACTTACATTACATTTGGAAGCAAGTAGTGCAGCTGTCGGTTTGAGTGCTACATGGGAGGAGACAGCTGGCCATGGTGCAGACTGCAGCCCGCAGGGATTGGATGTCAATGGTGATGGTGACAAAAGTCGTGAGAATGCAGCATTACCAGATTTACCTGAGTCAAATCAGACATGAACGCTTTGGCTCTGGATCATGCAGAATACGAATCTCTACCTGAAAATAGTGAAACAGGAGGAAATGAATCTCAACCAGAAAGCCAGGAAGACTCTCAAGAAGTACTTAAAAAAATTGGAATTCTGTTTATCTAGGGAGACTCTTGCTAGTGCCATGTATCTTACATCACAGATGGACAGTGAGCAGTATGCTCTAATTACAATGGTAGCTACCCTTGACTATATCAAGAAACTCAGTACTAGTGTGGATTCGATTGTTGAAGTGCTAAGATCTTTACCTTTAGTCCTGGTGGGTGAGAAGGGAGAAAAAGTAAGGCCAAATCAAAATCGTTGCATAGTAATATTGTGATAAATATCTGAATCTACCCCTGGGGAAGAAGTAGAAGCACTATTCAAAGGAAATAATTTACTGAAATTTATTAACTGTGAATTTGCCCATAATGATAATTGATTTATTACATTTGAAGCAGAAGCTGATGCACAACAGGCTTACAAATACCTGTGAAAAGTCAAAACTTTTCAAGGAAAACCAATTAAGGTGCAGCTAAAAGAAAGGCAATAGCTATAAACCCATTTTTGCCAAAGAATGGATTTAGGGCTCGACGAACCTTTATACACAGCAGTGTTACACATCATTTATTTACCTCCAGTATACAGCCCCCAACAACAGTTTCCTCTGCACAGCCTGACTGCCCCCAGACATTGTCAACAATGCGTAGCTATTTCGATCCACCCTTGGTAACTCTATTTCCAAATACTGGATTTATACATGGGTTCAGGTCTCCAACCTTCAAGCCTGCAGCCTCTCCTCTGACTTCACTCAGACAGTATCCTCCCAGAAGCAGGAAAAATTCCTTTGGCTATAGGAAGAAAAGGGAGGAGAAGTTTACAAGCAGCCAAACTCAGTCTCCAACATGACCAAAGCCTCCATCACAACTTTGAACTGGGGCTGTCCAACTTCCCCTCATTACCTGGAGCTGCAGGCAATTTGATGACAGGACTTGTTTGAAAACAGGCCATCTAGCTCGGTAATAGGATTATCAAAGGAAAGGAGCCTCCATGCAGATGCAATAGGAACACTATTCCTGTAGTGGTCCCAGAGAGCCCTCACTGCTGGCTTCTTGTGCTGTATCAGCAACATATGAATGATCCCCCCCACCAGCCCATTTACCTGAGGATCCCAAGGTGGTAGAAAAGCAGAAGGAAACCCACAGTGTGGACAGACTCCCCCTGTGCTTACTACAACTGCGTGTAAATCAGTGCAGGTGCATGGAGCTGCCACAGAATTGCGAAAGCCCAGTTATGTGGAGATTTGGCAGAGAACGAGTAAAGAGCCACCTTCTTCCCCACTGCAACCCCCAAAAGAGCAAAAGTCAAACCCCCGCAGCTGTAGGAAGGAGGAGAAGAAGCTTGCTGCACCTGTGGAGAAACAGAGGGAGCCCCTGCCCTCAAGTCCACTCCCAGAGTCTCCAAAGACCAGGGAAGGCAGCCTGGGCACCAGCTCTCACCCCCAGCTGTTGGAAAGTGTCTTCACAGAGGACAGGACACTCCCCCCAAGTCTCCTCAGTGAAAATCCTATGTCTGGGAGTGGTTGCATAGAGCTGTATTAGCCACAAGTGAAACACTTCCCACTCAGTATGAGAATGAGCCACTGGTTAGGCACTTGCAGTGTCTGTGAGCCCCATGGAATGCCTGCAAGTTATTTTTTCTTCTGTGAGTCAGATTCTCCCCCTCTAAAAAAAACTGTTTTTCAGGATTTAATTAATATAAACCTTATTTTTGGTTGGTGCTTAACTGGAGGTGATGTGTAAGTCTGATTTTTTTCAGGATAGAAAATGCATTTATCCCAAAAGATTTATGTTTTTTATTAAGTCTCTGTGTGGTTCTGAATGCAAGCTATATATAGTAAATTTTTCTAAATTAAGGGAACTATGCTGCTTTATTTTTTAAAATAATATTGATCTACAAGTGCATATCTCAGATGCTCCAGCAGATGGCGACCTCGGCCTCAAGCTGGAAGGGGGTTGGCAGTGTCAGGTCGCTGACACACTGGCATGGGAGCTGTGCTTTCATCTAAACTGTTAACAAGTGAGTCCAGCATTTAAAAATACATATAAATGTACATATAGGCCTTTTTGGATCCAGCGGGCAGAAAGAACCTGCAGAGCGCACCCTAGAGAAACCTGAAAGCTTTGAGCTTTGACATCCAGCCAGCAAGTACCCAGCTTCTCCCCTCAATTGCAAGTGGCTATTAACTAAAATCAATTCAAAACATGTGAATAGAACCTAAATGAAAATATACTTTTTGGCCACTGACATGTTGCCAGTATGTTGTATCATGAAATGGTTTTGATCCCTGTGAGCTGGCTGCTTTGGCTCTTGGCCTAGTGCACCTGTTCCATGCACATTTCTGTCCACATTCCCCCGCCCTCAGGCACTCTCTCAGAAGAGTCCTCATCTTAACTCCACTGGGATGTCTTCCTGAACCTCTGCATCAGCACATGGATTTAAAAGTTATGTAATGGTGAGAGAATGGTGTTTGTGGTTTTATTCCCCTCTTTGGCTGGTGGAGGACAAAAATTGTTGCTCTTTTTACCTCCAAGATGAGGGCTTCATTGATTCACTTCTAGAAGTGTTGTACTTCTGAAGAACAATATAAATTATTTTGTTTTAAAATGCCTAAAAGTATTCTCTTTCATTTATTTGACAGATAGAGGTATGCAGTGAGAGAAAGAGACAGAGAGAAAGGTCTTCCTCCCATTGGTTCACCCACCAAATGGCCACCATGACCAGAGCTATGCTGATCTGAAGCCAGGAGCCAGGTGCTTCCTCCTGGTCTCCCATGCAGGTGCAGGGGCCCAAGCACCTGGGCCATCCTTCACTGCCTTCCTGGGCCACAGCAAAGAGCAGGACTGGAAGGGGAGCAACCGGGACTAGAACC
Organism: Oryctolagus cuniculus; assembly: GCF_051225735.1. Classification (NCBI taxonomy): domain Eukaryota; kingdom Metazoa; phylum Chordata; class Mammalia; order Lagomorpha; family Leporidae; genus Oryctolagus; species Oryctolagus cuniculus. Next base: position 406,180 of record NC_142885.1, on the reverse strand, counting down.
TGGTGCCCATATGGGGTGCCATTGCTGCAGGTGGAGGATTAACCAAGTGAGCACAGCACTGGCCCCCAACATTTTTCTTTAATTATTCTAAGCAACAGACATTAAAATATTTCCTGCTACATGTAACCATACAGTTTATTCCATGAAATGTTATTTAACATGATTGAGGTTTTTAAAAAAAATTATTTCCATCCAATATTTAAAGGCTTGAATTGCATTTAAACTTGAAAATGACTTTGCCTTAACTTTTGTATAAGACAGCTTAGAGTTCATGGAGACACCCCGGGTTGGCATGAGTGGATCAGAATTACTCAGTTACTGTGTGGATATTTTGTTGCTAGTTTTACCGAGTAAGCATACCACAGTACAAGAACTAGCAGTAGTTTTTGTAATATACCTTGAGGATCTTAAACAGTTGATCTTTTTTCTGATTGTTTAAAAATCCTGTAAATGCAAATAGTTGATACTGTATTAAAAATGTGCACTTTGGGAGTGTGCTTTGCTTGTACAGTTGTAAATAATCAGAACATATTAATAAAGGTTCCCTACAGAGAAAATCTGATAAAATTACTGATATATTATAAATGTTGATGTTGAGCTGGATGTAGATATACTTAATGCTGTGGTTTGAATATTATTTTAATTTGTTGAGTTTTTGTTCCCCCTCTCATACCGGTGTGTTGAACTGATTTTGTCTCTTTGCTGCAAAAGGGAAATAGAAAGTTTTATTAAAAGCTGTGAGATGTTTTTATACTCTCTTTCAAAATATGGAAATGCATATTAGTCATATTCAATGTGAAAGAGTTCTGAAGTACAATGTAGTAAGCAGAAACTGGGAGGATCTTTAAGTCAAAATGGAAAATGATCTACTAATTCAAATAATATATGACTAAGTGTGATTTACCCTGCCAGAGAAAACCTGCCTGGTGTCTCTCACTGTTTCCTTCAGAGAAGTAGTCATTATTCAAAGATGTAGAAATACACATATTGCTAATAAGTTTCAAATGCCTGATTAAGGAATGAGAGAATTAATTTCTTGGTAGCTGTCAGATCGCTGGACCGAAAACCCAGAAATAATTGACCTCTTCAAACCAAACCAAGAGATGCTGTAAACACTCAAAGGGCAAGCTCTGAGATCTGGGGCCCTTTGTGTCACTTCTTAGGAGCAGGTGCCAGGGTGTGCTCAGTCATCCCTGTCCCCACACACCAGTGAGTCTGTAACAGTAAGTCCTTTCTCAAACATGTGATATTTGCAGCATGAAGTGTGTGTGTGATTAGAGCCAACTGTGGTTGGTTGGTTGCAAACTAAAAGGCTAGAGCTGAAGAGCAGCATGCAGGAGGGCAGTGGGCACGTGGAGTGGTGTCAGCACAGAAAAGGGGCTGTGCTGGTGGGTTCTGCTGCCATCTGGACAAGGTCAGTGCACTGTAATTACCGCCTAGCCAGTGACCATCTGTTGCATCCAGAGCCAAAACCTTGCTCAGATGTGATTTTTATAGTAAAGGTTATATGCCAAATAACTTTTTAAAAAAAGATTCATTTATTCAAAAGTCAAACTAACACAGAGAGAGGAGAGGCAGAGAGAGAGAGGTCTTCCATCTGATGGTTCACTCCCCAATTGGCTGTAATGGCTGGAGCTGTGCCAGTCGGAAGCCAAGAGCCAGGAGCTTCTTCTGTGTCTCACTTGTGGGTGCAGGGGTCCAAGGACTTGCGCCATCTTCTACTGCTTTCCCAGGCCATAGCAGAGAGCTGAATCACAAATGGAGCAGCCAGGTCTTGAAGTGGTGCACATAAGTGATGCTGGCACTTCAGGCCAGGGTGTTAACCCACTGCCTGATATTAAAATAGTGCACTCAGAGAATTTCATCATGACAGCCCCCATTTTGGACTACCCCTTCAGCACTGTAAGTTTCTACAGCACCAGCAGCAGTGTGGGCCATTAAGGATTCTTGCTGGGAGAGATAAGAGGGAACTTTCAGCATCAGTGATCCATGCAATAGCAAGACAGAATTTCTGCAAATAATTTAAATCCATAACCATCAGCTTGTTCAAAACCTTGTTTTCCATAACTGTGAAAGTGAAATTAAGGGAGAGATTTGAGACAGAATTCTTAAAGATATGTGAAAGAAGGTTACTGAGTGGTACATTAAAATTGGCAAACCCACAGCAGCAGGTTTTATATAAGGAACAAATCACCCATAAACAGCTCACTCACACCATCAGAGTGCCCAATCTTGTCTTCCTTCTCATCAGCTTCACCTCCACTATTGTCGCTCCCCATCTTCGTGGAGGAACGACACAGGACCCTGAGCTGTTCTTTCGTCTGCTCTGCCCTTCCCGGGTTTGCTGCTGGTTCTTCCTGGGTTGGCTACCGTCCCTTCCACCTCCGTGGAAGGGCAGTTCCCCCTGCCACATTCCCCACTTCCGCGGGGGAGCGGCACACCGCCGGCCAGCTCTCTCGGGGGCTGCACAGGTGTTCCTTCAGATGTTCCCCTTAGATGTTCCTGGTGCATGTTCTCTCTCTCCTCCTTTATAGTCCTCCTCCGCCAATCCTAACTCAGCTGCCCACACGCCGAGTACGCTGCTCTCCTCCAATCAGGAGCAGGATCAGCTCCTGGAGGTCATCACTCAAGTTGGCAAGAGGCAGCTGTGTAGAAGCTGTTTTCTCCTCTCCCAGCGCCATATTGTGGGAGAGCAGATGCATAGAATAAGTCTTAATTCCAGTAACTCAGTCCAGTCCGGGTTGCTCCCCACACACTATCAGCAATTTTATTCCTGCTTTAGAATTTAGGCTCTCTTTAGTTCAATTTGAAAGTATAATCAGAGGATATCACTATTCCCAATCTAGGTAATACTAGCAAGCAAAAACACAGTGTCTTCAGTGTCAAACACCGTTCAGTATTATGCCAAACTTATTAAAAAACATGATACAGGAATTTTTACAATGATGAATAAAAATCATTAGAGCAATTTATCAGGTTTATAGTACACACAAAAATTAAGTGTTGTCTGTTAAATGTAGAGCACAGTGTGCAAATTGTTGAATATTGTCAGGGAGAAGTGAAAAAATTAAGACAAATCATGCTGGGTAAAAGTATATGGGAACAAGATTTCAGCAGGCAGTGTTAAGCAGAGAAGCACCACATAGACGTATGGAATCATTGTTTAATCAATGGATGCCCTAGTCTGGGTTCACAGCTGGGAGGTAGAAATACACTTGGAGATGCAGAGGTCCCTGATCCTCTTCATGATGACTTTTACCCAATCAAGACAGTATTCTTAGTCATTCTCACATGGAAGCAAGTGTCTTTTTGCCTTTATCTCAGCTGTGGGCTCTTTCAATTATGCTTCCGCCAGTGCTGGACTTAAGTATCCTGCAAGTGAAGCAGATTTTCTTCCCCAGCAGAGCAGCTGGAGACAACAGTGGGGAATCAGGTGTCAATGATTGTGAAAATGTAATTGACCCTACAGAGCCCTCTAGTGGTGAATAGTCACATTCACATGATTCATGACCCATTATTATATCCCAATGAGGACCCCAGCAACACTCAGGCCTCCCAGAGTCAATTAAACCAAAGATTCTCTCCAGTTAGCACACCTTCTCTCGCTTGTTATTGAGAGAGGCGCTTGAGGACTTAATCTAGGAGAGCTTCCTTGTCAGATGCTTTGACCCTCAAGAGGAGAGTTCTTGCACAGAGTAATCATAAGCCTCTCTCCCTGGTCCATGTCCTTGGATGCAATGTGCAAGAATCATGACACAGAAAAATTAACAGAAAGAAAAAGAATAAAAGAAAGAAAAAGAATGAAGAAAACAAAAAGAAATAAATTGGAAGAAAAAAGAAAGAAGAAAAAGAGAAAAAAGAGAAAGGAAGGAAGGAAGAATGAAAGAAGAAAGAAAAAGGGAGAAAAAGACAGGCAGGCAGGCAGGCAGGTAGGAAGGCAGGCAGGAAGGAAGGAAGGCAGGCAGGAAGGAAGGAAGGCAGGAAGGAAGGAAGGCAGGGTGGCAGGCAGGAAGGAAGGAAGGAAGGCAGGTAGGCAGGCAGGCAGGAAGGCAGGCAGGCAGGCAGGAAGGCAGGTAGGCAGGAAGGAAGGAAGGCAGGCAGGAAGGCAGGAAGGTAGGTAGGCAGGCAGGTAGGAAGGCAGGCAGGCAGGCAGGCAGGAAGGAAGGCAGGTGTTGGGTCTTAGTCCACCCAAAGGAGGATGGACTGGGTCCAAAGAAAGGTAAGTGCGCCGCTCGCCCGTTCCCCAGCCTCCCGATCCTGGAGACAGTCAGACGCAGTGGTGAGTCAAGCAAGCAAGAACTCCATTTATTGGCACATGGCAAAGCCTTTTAAAGCACAAGACCACATGATTACTGGGGCAGGGCATAAGGGCCAATTACTTAAAAGGTCATTTTACAGGGCAACTTTTTACAGGACCAGTAATATGTCTGTACACATCATCAGTTGTCACCTCCCCTGATGCTGCGCGGCCAATCAGCTTTGGTGGTAAATGACTTTGGGCACCGCCCACCTTACTTCCTTTGGGCGCCATCTTTGAATTGCCATGTGTGCCTAATTTCCCTTCAGCCACCATCTTTGAATTGCCTCCTGTGCCTAATTTCCCCACAGGCAGGAAGGAAGGAAGGCAGGTAGGCAGGTAGGCAGGCGGGCAGGCGGGCAGGCGGGCAGGCGGGCAGGATGGCAGGAAGAAAAAAATTGTGTTGTGCAACTCATGGTTTACCATAAATTTAGATAAAGTGGGGGCTGGTGCGTGCCACAGTCATTAAGCCTCTGCCTATGGCTCTGTTATTCCATATAGGTGCCAGTTCATGTCTTGGCTGCTCCATTTCCAATCCAGCTCTGTGTAATGACCTGGAAAAGCAGTGGATGGTGGCCCAAGTGCTTGGACCCCTGCACCCATGTGAGACCCAGAAAAATCTCCTGGCTCCTGGCTTTGGATTGGCCCAGCTCTGACCATTGTGGCCACTGGGAAGTGAACCAGCAAAGGGAAGACCTCTCTGTCTCTCTCCTTTCTGTCAAATAAGTAAATATTTTAAAAAATAAAGTGAAATTTTTTCTATATAAGTTCTGTTCTATAAAGTAAATCAGAAATTAGAGACGAAGCATAATTGGTTTTCCAATGCTCTATAAAACAAAAATTTACCTCTTGTAGATTCTCACTCCCCCTCTTCATGGAGGAACGACACAGGACCCTGAGCTGTTCTTTTGTCTGCTCAGCCCTCCCCGGGTTTGCTGCTGGTTCTTCCCAGGTTGGCTACCGTCCCTTCCACCTCTGTGGAAGGGCGGTTCCCCCTGCCACTTTCCCCACTTCTGTGGGGGAGTGGCACACCGCTGGCCGGCTCTCTTGGGGGCTGCACAGGTGTTCCTTCAGATAGATGTTCCTGGTGCATGTTGTCTCTCTCCTCCTTTATAGTCCTCTTCCACCAATCCCAACTCTGCTACCCACAAGCCGAGTACGCTGCTCTCCTCCAATCAGGAGCAGCTCCTGCAGCTTGTCAAGTTGGTGAAAGGCAGCTGTGTAGAAGCTGTTTACTCCTCTCTCAGCGCAATATTGTGGGAGAGCAGATACATAGAACAAGTCTTAATTCCAGTAACTTAGTCTAGTCCGAGTTGCTCCCCACAGATTCATGCACTAAAGTTTACTTTTTCAAAGAGGGACAATTTTAACAAGAGCCTTCAAAGAATTTTCTATGATGAGCCAAATTCACTATTGTCAGAAAAAAATTAGTAAATTTTAGGAAGGCCTATTAGAATAAATCAGATATGCCTTCTATTCACATGACTTTGTGAGACTGAGAGTGCTTTGTTTCAACCTTTTTTTTTTTTTTTTTTTTTTGACAGGCAGAGTTAGAGAGAGACAGAGAGAAAGTTCTTACTTCCATTGGTTCACCCCCAAATGGCTGCTATGGCCGGTATTGCACGGATCCAAACCAGGAGCCAGGTGCTTCCTCCTGGTCTCCCATGTGGGTGCAGGGCCCAAGCACTTGGGCCATCATCCACTGCCTTCCTGGGCCACAGCAGAAAGCTGGACTGGAAGAGGAGCAACTGGGACAGAACCAGCGCCCCAACCAGAACTAGAACCTGGGGTGCTGGTGCCACAGGTGGAGGATTAGCTTAGTGAGCTGTGGCGCTGGCCTGTTTCAACCTTTTTCTACTAGACTGATGAATATTGTCACTTGAAATGTTTTCATTTGAAACTAAATTCTAATTACCAATAATCAATCATTCAAATTAGTACATGATAATACACATTATTTTTCTTTTAGTACATCATAGTGACAAAACTGCAGTAGTACCACATTTATAGTCTGTTCTGGAGTCCTTATTAAAATATTTATTTTTTTCTTGAATCTGTTCTGCTTTCTTAGTTTTTTTTTTTTTAATTATTGATTTACTTATCTGAAAGTCAGACTTTTCAGAAGAGAGAGAGGGAGAAAGAGAGAGAGGGAGTCAGGGAGAGTATAAAGTACTGTTTGAAGATTACTTTTACAGTTAATTCTCATAGTACAACACATTAAGGACAGAGGTCCTACATGGGGAGCAAGTGCACAATGACTCCTGTTGTTGATTTAACAATTGACATTCTTATTTATGATGTCAGTAATCACCTGAGGCTCTTGTTATGAGCTGCCAAGGCTGTGGAAGTCTCTTGAGTTCACAAACTCTGACCTTATTTAGACAAGGCCATAATCAAAGTGGAAGTTCTCTCTTCCCTTCAGAGAATGGTACCTCCTTCTTTGATGGCCTGTTCTTTTCACCGGGATCTCACTCACAGAGATTTTTCATTTACGTCATTTTTTGCCACAGTGTCTTGGCTTTCCATGCCTGAGAAACTCTCATGGGCTTTTTAGCCAGATCTGAATGCCTTAAGGGCTGATTCTGAGGCCAGAGTGCTGTTTAGGGCATTTGTGATTCTAGGAGTCTGCTGTGTATCCTACTTCCCATGTTGGATTGTTCTCTGCTTTTTAATTCTATCAATTAATATTAGCAGGCACTGATCTTATTTATGTGATCCCTTTGACACTTAATCCTATCTTTATGATCCATTATGAGCTTAAACTGATCACTTTGACTAGTAAGATGGCATTGGTAAATGTCAACTTAATAGGGTTTGGAGTCCCATGACCTATGGCAAGAGAACAAGTTTTTCAAATGCTGTTTAATTAAAAGCATATCCATGGGGTCTTGTATATTTTTTCTTATTTAATCTTTCACCTCTACTTATGGATTGAATTCTTTTTTGTTTGTTTTTTGTTTTTTGTTTTTTGTTTTTTGACAGGCAGAGTTGACAGTGAGAGAGAGAGACAGAGAGAAAGGTCTTCCTTTGCCGTTGGTGCACCCTCCAATGGCCGCTGCAGCCAGCGCATTGCAGCTGGCGCAGCACGCTGATCTGATGGCAGGAGCCAGGTGCTTCTCCTGGTCTCCCATGGGGTGCAGGGCCCAAGGACTTGGGCCATCCTCCACTGCACTCCCTGGCCACAGCAGAGAGCTGGCCTGGAAGAGGGGCAACCGGGACAGAATCCAGTGCCCCGACCGGGACTAGAACCCGGTGTGCTGTTGCTGCAAGGCAGAGGATTAGCCTAGTGAGCTGCGGCGCCGGCTGGATTGAATTCTTAATTCCATGTGAGGAGAAATGTAGGTCAAAGTTTTAGTAATATAACAAAATTGCCTTACAAAATATAACATGGCAAGAATTTGCATTCATGTGTACTTCTTTTCAAAGCTCATAATCATAAACATGTACATCTTTAGGGGTACGTATCAGATGCAATTTTTTTTTTTTACAGGCAGAGTAGACAATGAGAGAGAGAGACAGAGAGAAAGGTCTTCCTTTTCCATTGGTTCACCCCCTAATGGCCACTGCAGTTGGCGTGCTACGGCTGGCACACCACACTGATCCGAAGCCAGGAGCTAGGTGCTTCTCCTGGTCTCCCATGTGGGTGCAGGGCCCAAGCACTTGGGCCATCCTCCATTGTACTCCCAGGCCACAGCAGAGAGCTGGACAGGAAGAGGAGCAACCGGGACTAGAACCTGGTATGCTAGCGCCGCAGGTGGAGGATTAGCCTATTGAGCTACAGCGGCACCCAGATGCAAATTTTATCTGGAATATCACCTTCTAGCTTATTCACACTATTGTTCTATATGACTCATTTGTAGTACTGCAAGGAGATCCCCCCTCTATTGGACCCACTTCCAATAACACCAACCTCTTATTCATATTTTCCAGTTCACTGTAGTTATTCATTTAATCATACATTGAAAAAGACTCTAAATTCTCATTCACCATGTCTTCTGGTTAAGGATGTAAACTTGGTAACTCCAAACATTTGCAGATCCTGTGGCTGCATCTGACAGAGCATATGACTAGTGTATTTATATTGGTCTAATTAAACTCATCTTTACAAAATCACTTAATATGTGTATCTGTCTATATCTAAAAGTTACACAATTTTTTGTCCATGAATACTTCATATCATCATGCACAGATTGAATATTTTCACATATTCACATCACCATTCCCTGTTCATGTGGAATGGATAATATGACATAATGTCTCTACTGATGTCATAAGATTTATACATAGGGGCTGGCACTGTGGCATAGTGGGTAAACCCACTGCCTGCAGTGCCAGCATCCCATATGGGAACCAGTTCAAGTCCTGGCTACTCCACTTCCAATTCATTTCAATAATAATTTTACTTTGCACATTGGAATCGAAGGGTGAACCCAACCACCACTCTCTCCATTCATCTTCTCTTCCAGTTATGATCATAAGGACATCTATATATTTCCAAGATCAAAGAAAATTAATTTTTCTCCAGTAAGGTGATTACTTAATTATTCTTCAGCTTATTTTCAGTTTTCTCTTATTTTTAATTCAACTTTCTGCAAACTTTTTGAAATATGCTTCTTATGTTGGTTGCTAAATAATATGAGCCTGGCACTGTGGCATAGTGGGTAAAGCCACTGCCTGCAGTGCTGGAATCCCATATAGATGCTGGTTCAAGTCCTGCCTGCTTCACTTCCCACTCAGCTTTCTGCTATGGCCTTGGAAAGCAGTGGAAGATGGCCCTAGTCCTTGAGACCCTGCAATCACGTGGGAGGCCCAGGAGAAGCTCTGGATCCTGGTTTCAGATTTTCTCAGCTCTGGCTGTTCATAGCCATTTGGGCAGTGAACAAGTGGATGAAGACTTCTCTCTCTCTCTCTCTCTTTCTCTCTCTCTCTCTCTCTCCCCCCTCCCTCCCTCCCTCTCCTTCTGCTTCTCTGTAAATCTGCCTTTCAAATAAAAAAATAAATATTAAAAAAATCCTTCCCTATTCTCATTAGAGAACAGACATGAACTAAATTGAAAAAAAAAAAATGGGGCCGGTACTGTGGCACAACCGGTAAGCCTGTTGCTGGCAGTGCTGGCATCCATATGGACACCAGTTCAAGTCCCAGGTGCTCCACTTCCAATTCAGCTCTCTCTATGGCCTAGGAAAGCAATAGAAGATGGCCCAAGACCTTGAGCTCCTGCACCTGCTTGGGAAACCTGGAAGAAGCTCCTGGCTCCTGGCTTCAAATCAGTGCAGCTCCAGCTGTTGCAGCCAGATGGGGAGTGAACTAGCCTGTAGAAGACCCCTCTCTCTCTGCCACTCCATCTTTCTCTGTGTAACTCTTTCATATAAATAAATAAATCTTTAAAAAATTTTTAAAAATAAAAACTCAATAGTCTCATGGCTTTCTAAAGTTCTGTGCATTTTCCTTCTCTTTTTTAAATTAACATGATATCCTCCAGAAGCTAGTGTTCTGTTTTGTTTCAAATATTTATTTATTTAATAGGCAGTATTATGGAGAAGAGAGGGGAAGAGACAAGGGGGGGAATAGAGAGAGAGGGGGAAAGAGAGAGAGAGAGAGAGAGAGAGGGAGAGAGAGAATATTCCATCCTTTGGTTCACTCACCAATGGCTGCTATGTCCAGGGCTGGGTCAAGCTGAAGCCAGAAGTCAGGATCTTCATCCAATTCTCCACATGAGTACACACTCTCAAGCACTTAGGGCATCTTTTGTTGCTTTTCCAGGCATGTTAATAAGGAGTTATCAGAAGTAAAGCAAGCCAGGACTAGAATCAGTGCCCAAATAGGATGCCAGCACTCCAGGCAGCAGTTTAACCTGCTAAGCCACATGCTGCCTCTCCATTTTCCTTCTCTCTTTCCTAAAGAGGAGAAAATATGTATTGATCTATTTTCAGTCTTAGTCTATTTTGTGTTGTTACAAAACCAGTGTACAATGTGTAATTTATAAAGAAAAAGTGTATCTTACAGTCATATGAGAAGTCCATGATCAAGAGGCCCCATCAGGAGAGGGCCATATTCCTGTAACTTAACTTGGCAGAAGTCATTACATGGTGAGAGAGAGTGTAAGAGATAAAACTTATCACCTCAAGGTCCTTTCAAAATTGGTGTCAATCTATTCCTGAGGGTTGAAACTATTGTCTTGGGGATTTTTTTAAAGATTTTCTTTATTTGAGAGGTAGAGCTACAGACAGAGAGAGGGAAAGACAGAGAGAAAGGTCTTCCATCTGATGGTTCACTCCTCAAATGGCGACAATGGCTGGAGCTTGGCCAGTCTGAACCTAGGAGCTAGGAGCTTCCTCCAGGTCTCCTATATCAAGGTAGGGGTCAAAGCACTTGGGTCATTCTCCACTGCTTTCTCAGGTGGCAGAGAGCTAGATTGGAAGAGGATCAGCCAGGACATGAACTGGTAACATATGGGATGCTAGCACCACAGGCAGAGGCTCAGCCCACAGTGCCACAGCACCAGTTCCAGGTATTATTAGGTTTTCATACATCATCTGGGATGATACATGTTAAAGTCAGACCATTTTTAAAGTTATATTGCATTTTTATTACTATTCCAATTTATTTGGCCTATAAGTAGAATTTTTATTGTAGTTATTCTATTTCACAGCTATTGAAATTAAATGTCAGTTTTTAATTTTTTTAATTTAAGGTAAACAGATTTCACGTATTTCATATATACAGATTTAGGAACATAGTGATACTTCCCACCTTATCCTCTCTCCCACCCACACATCCCCTCTCATCCTTTCTCTCTAATTCCCTGTCTTATTTTTCCTTAAAGATCTATTCATTTTTTATTTGAAAGGCAAAGTTACAAAGACAAAGGAAGGAAGAGACAGAGAGAGATCTTCCATCCACTGCTTTACTCCCCACATGGCTGTGATGGCTGGAGATGGGCTGGTCCAAAGCCAGGAGCCAGGAGCTTCTTCCCAGTTTCCCACATGGTTGCAGGGGCCCAAGCCCCTGAGTGATCTGATCTTTTCCAGGCACATTAGCAGGGAGCTGGATTGGAAGTGGAGCCTCTGGGACTGAAACTGGGCACAGTTCTCCCCACTACACCACAGTGTCAGCCCTACTTCTCTTACTTTCTACACTGATCTACTTTCAGTGGACTTTTTACTCTTAAGATTCACCGTATACTAAGTAAAGAGTACAGCACTGTTGTTCAGCAGTAGAGACAAGAGCTGTAAACAATCATAAACTCTCAAAATATCAATTTCACTCCTATACATTCCATTTTTTGCTGCTCTATTAGTTACCACAGATCAAGGAGAACATAGGAATTTGTCTTTTTGGGATTGGCTTATTTCACTAAATTTAATGGTTTTCGATTGTATTCATTGTGTTGCAAAACAAAGGATTTCATTATATTTTATAGCTCAGTAGTTGTATATTATATATACATATATATGTACACATATATATTTATGTATCACATTTTTTTATCCAGTCATCAGTTGATGGACATCTAGGTTGAATCCATATCTTGGCTATTGCTAATTGAGCTGCAATGAACATGAGGATACAGATAGCTCTTTCATATGCCTATTTCTTTTTTTAAGATTTAATTTATTTGAAATACAGAGTTACAGACAGAGGTAGAGACAGAGAGAGAGGTCTTCTACCCGCTGGTTCATTCCCCAGATGACTGAAATGGCCAGAGCTGTACTGATCTGAAGCCAGAAGCCAGGAGCTTCCTTCAGGTCTCCCATGTGGTGCAGGGGCCCAAGAACTTGGGCCATCTTCCACTGCTATCCCATGCTATAGCAGAGAGCTGGATCGGATGAGGAGCAGGCAAGACTAGAACTGCTGCTCATATGGGATGCCAGCGTTTCAGGCCAGGGCATTAACCTACTGCACACAGTGCTGGCCCCTCATGTGCCTATTTCATTTCACTTAGATTAATTCCCAGGATTAAGATTGCTGAGTCATATGGTATATCTACGTTCAAGTTTCTGAAGTGTCTCCATACGTCTTCCACAATAGCTGTGCTAGTTTATTTTCCCACCAATAGTGGATTAAGATGCCTTTTCCCCACATTCTGGCCAGCATTTGTTGATTGTTGATTTCTGTTTGAGAGCCACTCTGACAGGGGTGAGGTCAAACCTCATTGTGATTGTGATTTGCATTTCTCTGGTGACTAGAGTTGGTGAGCATTTTTCACTCACCTGTGGTTTTTAAAATTCTCTCTTTTGATAAGTGCCTGTAGAGCAGCAAACATTGGTTGCCCAGAGAACCAGCTATATCCTGTGCCTTCTTATGCAGTCACAGAGTTTCCACAGTCTCAGCACACAGGGCTCCCACTGTCAAGGGTTGCAGAGGATTTGCTCCACCTTGCTAGACTGTCTCATTCACAGAGAGGCAGACATTCCCAGAGCCTCGACAGTTTGAGCACTGGAGCCTATGACATGTTGAGAGATTGGGGGGACCTCAGTAATATGTGGGTGCACAGACTCTAGTGAATTTGCCCAGCCAGACTCAAAGTCAGTGGGAAACATGGAGTTTTCCTTCTGTTAGAATCTCTGGATCTCACACATGCACAATAGCCACCAACCAAATGCTTCCTTCTCCCCATCAGTAGCAAGTTGCATGCATTCAAGCTGCTGCCACTGGTACTGGTAGTAGATGGCATCTAGTCTCAGCCAGGTGCTGGGCAGGTGCACAAGAGCTTCTGCATCTTCTGTTTCTGTCCAAAATGGTGCCCACCTTCTCTCAACTGGTTATTGGGCACCATTGCTTAGTGAATGTAGTGAGAAAAACATGCCCCCTTGTTTTTTTACTGGGTCAGTGGGTACACTTTCCCCCTCAGAGCTCCAGGCCAGGCTCACATCAAAGTCTCCCTCTGTCTACATCACCAGTGGTATGGGTTGCTGCAGTCTGATCTCACCTCACTCTCCAAAGCTGGTGCTTTCTCCTCCTCTTGGCTGCTGGCATCATGTTGTGTCTGTGTTCATGCTGCATGTCTGCATCTTCCACACAGATCCATGGCGTTTCTCTCCTGTAGAATTTCCACCACAGTTTTCTCTAACTCTTCCCCAATAATGTACTTCCAACATTTTTTGAAACTAGTTACCACTAGTATATGCATTTCCCTATTCCACCATCTTGGAATCCTCCAACATGCATGCTTTTTATGCAATTTTAGGTATATAAAATCTGGAGATACTCTATTGAAACATGCTAACATGGCATCCCAAGGGTGTCCCTGTATTAAGAGGAACATAGTTAATATCATTGATTTATTTTTCCATTGTTCAGTTGTTAGTGACACGTGATCTTTCTTTGGAATTCTGTAATTAATTTGAGTAATAATTCTTAAACTTATATTATCTTTACTAACTTAAATTTTTTAAAAAATCAGTAGCAAATGAATGTCTTCATGAAACTAAGTTGTGTTTAATCATACCAATTAATAAATTGTGAGTGTCCTTTCAAGAATGTCTTTCCAGCCTGTAATCATGGTGAAACACTATTTTTGCAGAGGGAGGTTTATTGTTTTTGTTCTTCTAGCTTATATATCTGTTTTTCTGTATACATTTCTATCATAATCTTGTTTTGCACAGTAGAATGTAGGTACAATCCTGACCAGTTCTCTCACTACCACCTTCTTTCATTTTCTCTTTCAGGCATAGATATATTGACTTCCACATGTCTAGATGTTTCTAAGACCAGAGAAATTAATATATCTCAGTAACTTGCTTACTTCATTATTCCTCAGCTCATTTTACATTGTGCTTTAGGACTTTTATGAAAATTTGTTAATTAAAATGGAAAGGCAAACACAACATTCATCATTAGAGAATGCACATGAACAAGATAAAGTTGGCATGGTTATAAGACAATAGAACCATGTAAGCTGAGAGCAAATTAGTATCTTGTCTTTCTCCCATCCATGTACTAATCAGGCCTGACCCATCTTAGTTTCCAAGATCAGATGAGATTGGGGGTGGGAGGTTCAGGGTTGTATGGCTTTAGACAGTCTCTTGTCTTTCTGATGCTATAGCAAAAAGACATATTTGTTACATTTCAAATTAAAAATTAAGAGGAAATTTGCTAAATACCTATGAGATGTATTCTGAAACAGAACCTTTATGAGTCATAAAGATGATGTTGTGCATAGTGTTTTAGTTCAAGGCTGGAAATAAACACTCAATATGCTGCAGAGCCAAGCATTACCTAGTGTTAAAACATAAACAGGGGTCAGTGCCATGGCTTAGTCGGTTAATCCTCCACCTGTGGTGCCAGTATCTCATATGGGCACTAGAACCCATCTGGGTTCTAGTCCTGGTTTCTCCTCTTCCAGTCCAGCTTTGTGCTGTGGCCCGGGAAGGCAGTGGAGGGTGGCCCAAATGCTTGGGCCCCTGCACCTGCATGGGAGACCAGGAGGAATCAGCTGGCTCCTGGCTTCAGATCAGCACAGTGCTGTCTGTAGCTGCCGTTTGGGGGCTTAACCAACAAACAGAAGGAAGACCTCTCTCTCACTGTCTAACTCTACATCAAATTTTAAAAAAAAGCATAAACTGGTTATTTAGGTTATTTTGGAATTGCTAAAATGGTATGATCTTTGAGAGCTTTTTGGAGCCTGTACTTATATATAGATAAGACCAAGAATGTGTGGAGGACAGAATCTATTGTGTGGCCTTAAATAATTCTCCTTTCATTTCTCTCAGTCTATTAATGTAGGTTGCACAGACACTTTTTAATGTTATATTTTCAGGCAAATCATTCTATTATACATTTGAATTTTAACCTACTCAAATTAGGCTTAATTGAAGCCCTGAAACCCTTACCAGTAACATAAATTATAGTCAGAGCCAAAGGCTATTCTCTAATCATTGCATTAATTGAAACTTTTGTCATGTCTAAAAACTAGTTTTATCTTCAAGAGAAAGGGAGCTAGGAAGAATGAGACATATAGGTAGAGAGAACACTTTTTTGCATTAATTCATTCCTCAACACCCACAGCAGCCAGACCTGGGCCAAGACTGAATACAAGAGCCAGAAATGTTGTCCCAGTCTCTCAGAGGTGTGATAGAAGCCTAGTTAATTGATTCTGGAAGTCACATCCAGGCACTCTAAAGTAGAACTAGGGTATCTTAATAGGCATCATAGGCTGGTGCTGTGGCTCACTAGGCTAATCCTCAGCCTGCGGCACCAGCACTCTAGGTTCTAGTGCTGGTTGGGGTGCCAGTTCTGTCCCGGTTGCTCCTCTTTCAGTCCAGCTCTCTGCTGTGGCCTGGGAAGGCAGTGGATGATGGCTCAAGTGCTTGGACCCCTGTACCCATTTGGGAGACCAGGAGGAAGCACCTAGCTCCTGGCTTCAGATTGGCACAGTGCGACAGCCATAGTGGCCATTTGGGGGTGAACCAATGGGAGGAAGACCTTTCTCTCTGTCTCTCTCTCTCTCACTGTCTAACTCTGCCTGTCAAAAAAAAAAAAAAGCATCATAAGCACTGCACTAAATGCATAATGCCCATTTAAATGTTTTTCTTTGTCATATTTGAAAGTACTATATATGATTTTCCCCTGGTAATTCCTCTCTGTTTCTATCATAACTCTACTGATGGTTTCTTGTATTTTTCTCCTGAAGCCATCTGCATTCTCCTTAACATTACCCATCTAGGTATTCCCTCTAATCTCCCATTCATCCCAATCTCTGATTCTGCCTGACTGATTTTGCCATTTGTAATCAGACACTTCTCTTTCCAGTATGAACGTCTTCCATGACCTTTAGACTATAGTTCCTTCTCCATCTTGAATGCTTCTTTGTAGCTGTTCAAATAATACCTCACATTTGATGAATCTCAAATGAATCCTGCAGCATTCATTCTTCTTTTTTATTTGTATATGGTATTAGTACAGGCCAGCCATGTCTTAAATCAACATAATGGGATTTTTGTTGGACTCCTCATTTTCTATCAGGTCTAATTTCAGATCTTTCTGTTTCTTTGCCTTTAAATTTGTAAACTCATTTTTTTCATTACTCGATTTCATTTTTACACTAGGTGGACAGAAAGCAATCCTCCTTAATAAAGTTGACAATTAGCTTCACTCAGAACATTTTTAGCAATGCACGTTAAAAATTCATCTTACAAACTGTTCTGCAATCCAAATATACAACAACTTGAAAAATGATGTTTAGAAAACAAAAGCCAATGTAAAAAGACAGATTAAAGGCTATGGAGATGTACCTGGACTCAAATTGAGTTTTGTCCAAAAATTGCTGTATGTTGTCATCTTGCTTACTCCTGGTCCCCATGACAGTCTGGTTTATGTAATCTCTGAACTGCAATTCTTCCTGTTCCTTCATGGGTCTGAAGACTCTCATTTCCTCCTTGAATGACTTTGCATCCCTGTCTTCTGCTGAGAGTTGGGACAATGTTGGATTGCTGGTGGAACCAAGCCCACCACAAACTATAAATACACTCTTCCTGACCAATGACTTGACTGAGCAGGTGATGGAGGAGGCTCTGCATAAGAAGGAGATCTCATCTTTTCCTGCCTTCCACCTATCTTCCTACACATAAAGCATATTACCTGGATGTCCTGAAAGGAGCGCCCAGTGTTCTGGGCTTTGGAGAACAGAGTTGGCATCTACTCTCTTCACACAGCCTATGATGCTGCACCCCAGGGATTGAAAAACTGGTTTTCCAAAGGGCTTGGAGCCTGCACATCCAGGCATATATATCCTTCCAAAGCTCATGGCTATCCTATAGAGGGAACCACTGAGTACAATTCAACATTAAGCATACCCAAGATATGGACAAAGTTGTGTCTGCAGTGAGAGAAGTTGAAGGTGCTCCTGTCACTTCTTTTTCTGCTAGGATTGATGAGAAGAAAAACAAGGATCAGCCTGAATTGTACTGAGAAGTCTTTGATACAGGTGGTGGCTCAGCTCTCTCAAAACAGATAACTTTACCAGAGAACTGAAATTGTGTCACTGCAGAAGCCTTTGCTCTACATACTGGAATAGGTCGATCATGCACCCTGGATGAATCTGTTGCCCTGGCAACCATGATTGAGCGAATCAAAAGACACCTCAAACTAACTCATATTAGCTCTTGGGGTAGGAAGGACCTTAGCATCATGAGTCAAAGCTGTGGCCCTGTGTGCTGGTTCTGGGAGCAGCATCCTGCAGGATGTGGAAGCAGACCTGTACTTCACGGGTGGGATGTCCCATTATGATGGTCTGGATGCTACTTCCTAAGGAATAAATGCCATCCTCTGTGAACACAGTAACACTGAATGAGGCTTTCTTTCTGACCTTTGTGATAGTTTGGGTGCCCACTTGGAGAATAAGATTAATATTATCTTGTCAGAGACAGACAGGGATCTTCTTTGTGTGATATGAGGCATACAGAAACATCAAGATGATACAACCTACAAATTGCATCTCCACTCATGTGGTTATGTAACATGAGTCAGTGGAGTTGATGTATCATTCTGGAAGAGTATCTTAAGATGTATGAGGATGCTTCAAAAAGTTCATGGAAATGTTTATTTTGAGAAAACTGCATAGATTAAAAAATTCACAAAATAAACAACTTTTAAGTCCTTTTTCTGCAAACCTTTTGAACTGCCCTTATATTATCTTTTCTAGTTTATCTGGTTCAACAAATGTTTTCTAGTTCATAAGGAAATAACTGAACTACCATAATGAAGAGCAAATATTAAGAAAGATCAACTAAAATCAGTTTACTAAAGATTCTTGGGAAGTAACCAAGTAATTCTCTCCTTAGTTTAATTATAGTTGGGATATGTTAATCTAGATGTCTCTGCCATTGGTTAGTTTTAAAATGTCCTTTAAAACTTGGAATTGAACACCAATTTTTAGGCAGTAGCCAGTTTGGGATGATATGGTCTGTCTCTGTGTCCAGTTCTGTAGATCCACCTAAATTCCAGTCTTTCACCTCGGTTTCAGAATCAACATGAGATTTATTAGGAGGAATTTTTAAAAATATGATTGCTATTCATATTACTATGTCTTTACTGCTTTTCATTCTATAAAAATAAACCAAATTAATAACATTAGTTCAAGCCCTAATCCTTACCCTGGCCCCAGCCCTAGCCTTAGTCCTAACCCTAACCCTAAACCTAATCCTAGATCTAAACCAATTCTGAAGCCTAATACTAGGTCTATCCCTAGACAAAGCATTAACCCTAAATTTGGCCCTCATCTTAACCATAACCATACCTTAACTCTATAGTTAGCCAAAATCCTAATTGTATCCCAACATGGTGCTTTAACCCGATCTAAACTCTAATTCCATCCCTAACTTTAGCCTTAATAACTCAAGTATTAACCTTAATCCTAATATGAGCCCCAACTCTAACCCTAACACTAATACCAAAACTTAAACCTAACCCTGCCTTAACCCTAACCCTAACCCTGGCCTAAAACCTATCCATAGTCCTAACTTTAACTATCACACGAGCTCTAACCATATTCCTAACTCTGGCTCTAACTCTAAAATTTACCATAGAACTAAATATAACCCTAATCTTAAACTAATTTTAAATCTCTCCCCAACACTAATCCTATCCTTCTGCTTAGGCCTAACCCTAAAACAAACTAGCATTCAGTGTGAACTTGAACATAGTCCTGAAGCTAATTTTAATGCTATATCTAACACTAACCTTAAACTAACCATCACGCTAACCAAAGACTAAGCTTCATCCTAGTGATGATGACCCTAACTTCAACTATAACTGTATATTATATATAACAGCTCTCACTCTATATTATACATAGATATATAACCATATATAACCATATACATTTATAACCATATATAAATATATATATTATATATATATAATGTATATAAAACCACAGCTCTAACTCTATCCCTAGCCCTACACCTAAACTTATCCCTAATCCTAGCTCTATCCCTAGGCCTAACAATAGTCTTAACCCTATCTATAACTCTAGTCACAAATCTAATCCTAAATATAACACTAGTCCTAGACCTAATCCTTATTCTAACCCTAAAGCTAAACATAACTCTATGTGTAGCCCTAACCCTAAGCCTAGCCCTAACCATAACCCTAACCATGGCTTTTAATCTAACCTAGACCTAAGCCTAGACTTAACAGAACCCTAATCCTAAAACTAGCCCCGACTCTTGCCATAAGCCTAATACTAACACTGACACTAAACATAAACCTAGCTCTAAATCTTACCCTAACCCCAACCCTAACAATAGCCTTAATAATAGCACTCATTCTAAACCTTAACACCAATCCTAGCTCTCACCCTAGTCCTAATACTAACCCTAACACTCATCCTATATCTAGCCCTACACTTACTTCTAACCCTAAATGACAGAATTTGCATTCACATGAACTGTCAGGGTTTATATACACTTGAGTAACTGAAATGGTCAGAGAAACAGAAAGAGAGCCCAAGCCCTTTTGTGTTTGAATGGTGCCATCATTAGTCACCAATTCTGAAAACACCCCATTTTCAAGCAAATTGTTGTTAAACTTCTAGGTGTCACTGTGGTGATACCTATGGGAAGGCTTGTGGCTTAGGATGAGGAAAAACTGCAACTTGGCAAAAAAAATTCAGAAAACATCAGTCAGTTATTGAAGTCTAGTAGAGGCTTTATGAGTAACTGCCATGGATTGGCCCTCCAGTCCTAGTGTAAAATTTGTAGCAGGAGGAAAGCAAACAAAATGCTGAAAATGTATCATTTGAAACATATTAAGTGGAAAAATCAAATATAGAAGGCAGATCAAATGAATTTTATTGTCTACAGATAAAAAAATGAGCTGAATGCCAACAGTGGCTGTGCTCTATGATGCAAGATAATATCTGAGTAGTACTTGTGAAAATAAACTGCACCCTCTCAGGGAGGCCTGGAAAAGTGATGCTCACAGTCAAGCACGTAGATGTAATGGCTACAACACTCCACAGAAAAAGAAAACCTTGAATTTGATCCCAAGTCCGGCTCTAAATAACTCTTTTTTTTTTTTTGACAGGCAGAGTGGATAGTGAGAGAGAGAGAGAGACAGAGAGAGAGAGAGAGAGAGAGAGACAGAGAGAAAGGTCTTCCTTTTGCCGTTGGTTCACCCTCCAATGGCCGCTGTGGCTGGCGCACTGTGGCCAGCACACCACGCTGATCCAATGGCAGGAGCCAGGTGCTTCTCCTGATCTCCCATGGGGTGTAGGGCCCAAGCACTTGGGCCATCCTCCACTGCATTCCGGGCCACAGCAGAGAGCTAGACTGGAAGAGGGGCAACTGGTACAGAATTCGGCACCCTGACTGGGACTAGAATCTGGTGTGCCAGCACTGCAAGTTGGAGGATTAGCCTAGTGAGCCACAGCGCCGGCCCTAAATAACTCTTCAAACCACAAAAGAGAAAACAGGCATTTTGCATTTTTCCCCATCAGAATAGCGGCAAAATATGCAGTCATGGGAGCAGAGAGGAAAGGGAGGACTGAGAAACAATGAACAAACCTAAATCTGTTTGTGATTTAATGGTGCTGTGACTTTGCACCTGTTCTCAAAACTGCCCATTTTAAAATAACTTTATCTTTTTATCTTCTTGTGGTGCATTGGCTTTGGGAAGTGGGTTGGCATGGGGACACAGGAAGTCACCTGGACCATTGGCCACCTTGTGGGCTGCCTTAGATGCTGGAACTGAAGGCATCAAGATCAGCAATGGGGTCCAGCTCTGAGATTAGACCCAAGAACTCTGGGGCTGGCTGAGGAATCTTAGCTTCCAAGCAGGTCCTGGAGGCTGGGGTGCCTCAGCTTGCCAGGCTCTGCCAGATTTCCCCAGGTGCCAAAGTCTGTGCTGCAGGACAGGGTGCTGATGCATCCCTGCCCCCACTCCTGGCTTGCTCCCACCACTTGCCTCATAGCAAGCAGCCCTGGTTTCTTGAATGGATTCAATATTGTGTACATGGCAGCTTAATTTTCTGACTTTGTGTTGACTCTGAAACCAGATGCTATGGAATTATAGAGATTTACTGTATTTACCCAGAGTAACTGAAATGCTGTTTGTAAAAATTCACCTGAGTATTTATTTTAAATACATAATTCAAGGTTTAGATGGTTTCATTTTTAGATGCTTAATTTTGGTAGCAACCACAATATTTTGACAAAACTATTTGTAGAGAGTTCTTTCAACCATGAATTCATATAATATAAAATGTGTGTTGTGACTGATGTTATCATTTGCTGCTGACACTGTAAGCTCATGAAAACTGAGGAACTCAATAGCAAAACCTGCCCAGTTCAGTAAGAGGTGGAGCTCGCTGTGCTTTTCATTCCTTTCCAGCAGATGTCTCCCAGACTTGTTTCCATTACAGAAAAGATCCCTTTTTTGCAACATTTTATGTTTTCAGGTGGGAATGCTGCTTTCATTTTATAACCACAATGCTCTTCACAAGTGCCAGTAGTGGGAGGATTGAATAAATGCTGAGATCCCATTCAATGCCAGCTCAGTAAAGTAGAATAAACAGGAAATCAGATGTCATTTAAGGAATTTTTCCCAAATGTACAAGGTTTTTTATATATAATGTATTTTATTATATTTATATAATTATATTTATTATATTTATTATATTATTATATTAATATATTTTGTAATATTTATTTTATTATATATATAATAAAAGAACAAGCACTTGCCAAAAACAAATACAGTGCCAATCTTAAGTGATTTGGGGTACTAGTTTATTGTGTTTTATATCTCAGCATATCAATTATATTCTTTTGTATGCATCAAATATTACATAAGAATGTAAAATAGTCTTTACAAAAGAGAAGTAAATATAAGAAAAGTAAATATTACTAATATGCAGCAGTACATATTTATTATTTGCAAATGGTGCAAAGATTACAAGGCCCATTATTAGTAACAACACATGTGAATCATGACTTAGCAACATAGAGTGTAAAGGAAGTTACATATTTATATGAAAATACACATGCAAATGTATTCCAGTCTCTCTCAAGCACTCAGCATACACTGCTTCAGAAGCAGGAGGCATGAAGCTGTAACAGTTTGAATATACACAGCATACTGAAATCTCTCAAGCATAAAAACTGTACCTAATTTGCCATAATAGTTTCTTTCTTCAAGTATTTGCATCTCAACTCAAGCAAAGAAAATAATGAACACCAATGATTTTCATACTATGAAAATAGAAACAGGTTAACAGTTGTAAAAATCTTGAGAAATATGGAGCTTATGAGAATGAGAAATGCATTTCATAAAGAAGGCCATAGTGGATCTATTTCATTGGGGCTGTATTTTTTTTTTTTAATTTAAGATCTCTGTCTCTTTTTCTTCCCCCTTCCTCTTTGTAACTCTGCCTTTCAATTAAGTAAGTAAGCCAATCTTTAAAAAAAGAGAGACAGATATGGCTGCACATACCCAAAGGAATAGATACACAAAGGGAGAACGTTGGATACATGTAGTCTCCAAGTGCAGGATTTGACTGATACTGAACAATCAGTGGTAGGATGACAGCTGCACTGCAGTTATTTTCAGATCAGTGGCAACCCTCAATTCCACAATCCAACTTGAAAAAGTTAGAATTTAAAACTCTCTTTTCCCACTCAGGGATTACCTGAGCCACATGTACTGCAAAGGAACTAAGAGGGAGGATCTTCAAGCACATGTAGTCATCATTCAATTTCAAAGTCAGAGCTTTAAATGCTAAGGTTAGTCTGAAAGATATTAGGCCCTTTTAGCTTCTTAGGGAACACACACTATATCTTTATTTTTTAAGAAAGCTTTTATTTAAGAAATATAAATTTCATAGGTACAACTTTTGGAATATAGCAATTCTTCCCCCCATACCCACCCTCCCAACCCTAGGTCATCCCACCTCCTACTGCTTCTCCCATCCCATTCATCATTAAGATTAATTTTTAATTATCTTTATATACAGAAGATCAACTTCATACTAAGTAAAGATTTTACCAGTTTGCACCCACACAGACACACAAAGTACAAAGTAATGTTTGAAGACAAGTTTTACTATTAATTCTCATAGTACAATTCATTAAGGACAGAGGTTCTACATGTGGAGCAAGTGCACAGTGACTCCTGTTGTTGATTGAACAATTGACACTCTTATTTATGATGTCAGTGATCACCTGAGGCTCTTGTCATGTGCTGCCAAGGCTACGGAAGCATGTTGAGTCCACAAACCCCGTCAGTATTTAGACAAGGTCATAAGCAAAGTGGAAGTTCTCTCCTCCCTTAAGAGAAAAGTACATCCTTCTTCGATGGCCCCTTCTTTCTACTGGGATCTCACTCACAGAGATTCTTCATGTAGATCATTTTTTTTGCCACAGTGTCTTTGCTTTCCATGCCTGAAATGCTCTCATTGGGTGTTCAGCAGCTCTATGTTTTTAAGAATTATAATTCTCGGGCCAGCACTGTGGTGCAGTGGGTTAATGCCCTGGCCTGAAGCACCGGCATCCCATATGGGTGCCGATTCGGGTCTCGGCTGCTCCACTTCCTATCCAGCTCTCTGCTGTGGCCTGGGAAAGCAGTAGAAGATGGCCCAAGTCCTTGGGTCCCCACACCCATTGGCAGACCAGAGGAAGCTCCTGGCTCCTGGCTTCAGATCGGCACAGCTCCAGCTGCAGTGGCCATCTAGGGGGTGAAGTAGTGGATGGAAGACCTTTCTTCTCTGTTTCTCCTTCTCACTGTCTGTAACTCTAACTCTCAAATAAGTAAAATCTTTAAAAAAATGTATAATTCTCTATACAAAGCTGCAAGTAAAGCTAGAACAAGCCTGTGACAACATCTGAGAACATTTGTACTATGAGGTTCCTGAGTTAAAGGGATTTAAGTAAATAGATGTGGTTGATTTCCAATGAATCTTTATTTACAAAAAGAGGTGAATCTTGTTTTTTTCAGAATATCTTGCATGCTTGTTATTACCCATTTTACAGATACCAATGTGTGCCACACCACATTTTTCAAGTGAAACTTCAAATAAAACTTTCAAATCTTTAATTACAAAATAAGGTTTCTTTCTGCTTTTTTTCTTTTATTTTTTAAGTAATTCAAAATTTAAATATGATTAAGAAATTTTATATTTGACTAGGGTAGAATTACCAAGTCTTTAAGATTTTCAAACATTTTATGGTATCTACAAATCTAAGCAAGATGATAAATAGTATACATAATACATATTTGGGAATTTTGAAGAGGTCGTTTTATTCTTTAGCTTTAGATGTGTATCATTTAGTACCTTGATTTGCCTGTTACTGCTATATATTCATTTCGCAGTATAAAAGCTTTGAAATATTGCCAATATAATTTGTAACTGTTATTTAAAGATTAGAAAACTCAGATAAAGTAAAATTAGATTGAGTATGATTACGTCACTCAGCAATGATGACTGTGAAAGGACTGTCTTTACTCATTGTCTCAAATATCCTTTTCCTTTACTCCTTAACTCATTCCAGTAATTTCCAGTCCCCTGACCAATCAAAGTTTGTTCTCTCCAGGTTGACAGTTATTTTTATAAAATTAGAGGTCATTTCTTCAATGTCATTTAATATAACCTGTCAGTAGTATTGTTCTCAACAGAAAACTCTTCTCCAAAATAGCTTCCTCATTTGTCTTCCAAAATATTTGCATCTAGGGAGTGATTTTAGCTCATTTGTCAAATGTTAGTTGGTTGTCAATGTGTGTGTTCATTTCTGGGGTTTCTATTCTGTCCCATTTTTTTACATGTCTATTTTGTTCCAGTACTAGGCTGTTTTGATTACAGCAGACCTCGATTATGTCTTGGAATCTGGTATTCTGATGCCTCCAGCTTCGTTTCTGCTTAAAATTGAGTAACTGGGGTCTTCTTTTTTCCATATGAACTTTAAAATCAGTTTTTTCTATAATCGTGAAGAATGTCCTTGGTATTTTGATTAGGATTGCTTTGACTCAATCAATTACTTGGGGTAGTATGGACATTTTGATGATATTACTTTTTCCATTCTATGAACATGAGAGATTTTTCCCATGTTTATGTCTTTTGTTTCTTTAATTAAGGTTTTATAATTTTCATTGTAGAGATCTTTCACATTCTTGATTAAACTTATCCCAAGGGTCTTTTTTTTTTTTCTACTGTGAATGGGCCTAATCTTACAGTTATTTCTCAGGCAGAGAATTGTTCATGTATAAGAATGACTCTGGTTTTTTGTGTGTTGATCTTACATCCTGAAAATTTTCTTAATTCTATTATGAGTTCTAATAGTCTCTTAGTGGAGTCTTTTGGTTCCTGTATATAAAGGATTATATTATCTGCAAACAGGGATAATTGGAATTCCTCCTTTCCAACTTGTATCACTTTTTTTTTTCTTAATGCCTGACTAAAACTTTCAGAAGTCTACTGAAAAAATAATAATGAAAATGGTCATCTTTGGTTCCAGACTTAGTGAAATTCCTCACAGCTTTTCCTCATTCAATATGATGCTGCCTGTGGTTTAGTCATATATTGCTTTGTATCAATGTATGCTTCTTCTATCCCGAATTTTAAGAGTTTTTATTATGAAAGGATGTCATTTTATCAAATGGTTCTCTACATCTATCGAGAAAATCAAATGACTTTATCTTTCATTTTATTGATTTTAAATAACATATTTATTTATTTGCATATGTTGAACTACCCCTGAATCCCTTGAATAAATTCTACTTGGGGTCTTATTGATGTATTATTGATGATTTTATTGGCGTATTTCATACCATTTTGTTGAGGATTTTGAATCTATGTCCATTATGGATATTGGTATGTAGTTCTTATTTATTGCATCTCTGTGCTTTTGTAATTGAGCTAATTCTTGTCTCAAAGAATAGATTTGGATTGATTTTATCCCTTTCAATTGTTTTGAATAATTTAAGAATGGGGATCAGTTCTTCCTTCAAAGTTTGATAAAATTCAGCTGCTTCTGGGCTGGCTCTGGGGCATAGAATGTCAAGCTTCCACCTGCAGTTTCTGCATCCCATCTGGGTGCTGGTTCAAGCCTCAGCTGCTCCATTTCCAATCCACCTTTGTTCTAATGCACCTTGGGTCCCTGCGCCCATGTGAGAGACCCAGAAGGAGCTCTGTGCTTCTGGATTTTACCTGGCCCAGCCCTGACCATTGCAGCCATTTGGGGAGAGAACCAGCAGACTGAAAATCTCTTTCTCTGTCTCTCTATCTCTCCCCACCCCGTATCTCTGTCTTTTAAATAAATAAATAAATATTTTAGAAATGAATTCTGTCTCTTCTATAAATGATGTTTGGAAAGTTGGATTTCCACTGCTGTAGGTCAAAATCAAACCTATATCTTACTCCCTATACAAGAATCACAATGGATCAAGGATCTAAACCCAATACCTGAAACCATCACATTATTGATGAACAACATAGAGGAAAGGCTATTGGCCTAAGCAATGAATTCTTGAATAAGATAGCAGAAGCACAAGTAATAAAACAAACACCAATAGACTAATGTGATTACATCAATCTAAGAAATTGTTTCACAAAAAAGAAAATAATTAACAAAGTGAAGAGGTAATCAAAACAATGAGAGAAAATATTTGAAAACTATGCATCCAATAAAGGATTAATATCAAGAATATATAAGGAGTTCCAGAAACTCAACAACAATAACATAATCCAGTTAAAAATGTGCCAAGGCAGGAACCAGCATTTTCAAAAGATGAAAAAAAAGGGCCAACATAGGGCCAGTACTGTGGCATAGCAGGTAAAGCCACCGCCTGCAATACCTGTATTCCATATGGGTGCTGGTTCAAGTCCTGGCTGCTCCACTTCTGATCTGGCTCTCTGCTATGGCCCAGGAAAGCAGTAGAAGAGGGCCCAAGTCCTTGGGCCCCTGCACCCACATGGGAGACCCAGAAGAAGCTCCTGGCTCCTGGCTCCAGACTGATTCAGCTCTGGCCATTGCAGCCATTTGGGGAGTGAACCAGTGGGTGGAAGCCTCCCCCCCTTCTCTCTGTGTGTAACTCTGACTTTGAAATAAATAAATAAATCTTAAAAAAAAAAAAAGGCCAACAGACAGATGAAAAAACTCCAGGATCACTGCCATCAGGGAAATGCAAATACAAATTACAATGTGAGTCCCCTCACCCCAGTTAGAACAGCTGTCATTCAAAAATTAAAAATGGAAAATGCTGGTCATTATCACTCATAAACATTCTGAAATAAGCATTAAAACTATCACTCACCTAGTTTTCCTATTGCTTTTCTAGTGTATCCATAATAGCCTGTTTCTTTTGATTTTTTCTCATCTCCTCCTTTTTAAACAGAAGTGCTGTAGAGCTCAATCTTTGATATTCTTTCTAATGACTTTTACATCCTTGTTTGTACTAATGGTTTCCAAATTTGTATCTCCAGCCCAGGAACCCCTCCTTAATTTCAGATCGGTATATCACACTGCCTACTTGAGACCTCTCTTTGATTATCTATTGTGTATTTAAATCCCAACAGGTCCAAAATATTATTAATGTTATTCTTTCTCATACCTGTCCCTTAGGTAGTTTTCCCTATGTGAGTTAATGGCAACTTCTGCTGAGATCCACAGTGAAATTATTTATTTATTTATTTGCCAGGCAGAGTAGACAGTGAGAGAGACAGAGAGAGTTATAGACAGTGTGAGAGAGAGACAGAGAGAAAGGTCTTCCTTCCATTGGTTCATCCCCCAAATGGCCACTACAACTGGCATGCAGCACTGATCCGAAGCCAGGAGCCAGGTGCTTCCTCCTGGTCTCCCATGTGGATGCAGGGCCCAAGCACTTGGGCCATCCTCCACTGCACTCCTGGGCCACAGCAAAGAGCTGGACTGGAAAAGGAGCAACCAGGACAGAATCTAGTGCCCCAACTGGGACTAGAACCTGGGCTGCTAGTACTGCAGGTGGAGGATTAGCCTAGTGAGCCACAGCACTGGCTCACAGTGCAATCCTTGATTAATCTCTCTTTCACAACTCCTCTCTTGTCTGTAAACAAATCCTATCAAGTTTACCTCAAAAATGTTTCCAGAGGTGAGAAATATCTACCTTTAGTGCACCAACAGATGCAGTCTATATTAGTAGGCTAATTGCTTTACTTCATTGTTTTTTTTTTAAATGAAATGCTCAGTTAATTGATTTTAATACAGGAGTCTGCTACAAGTGAATGATGAAAACTGTTTATGTGATCAGGAAAAAAAAAAGGTAAACTAAATCCGTCATTTTCTTTTGCAAAAATGTTAGCAGTGATAACTTTTCTGGAAATAAAACAGGATTGTACCTTCCCTGGGTCATAGCAAGAAAATATTTCACTATATCAATGACCTTGAATGCTTTACAGATAGCTGATAATTGAATTTGTTAAGGAACCATTTCAATAGATGGTTGCTATAGAATTTTGACTGATATGGTTAAGTTCAGAGAACTTAAAACAGTTTTACTAAGCAAGGCAATAGAAAAGTTGGTGATAATTGAGGAATGTGGAATTCTAAGAAGTTTTCTTTTAAGGGTAGGGCCAGCAGAGCAACACATCTGGTCAGAGCAGGGGCTACCTTGGACTGTGTGCTCCAAAATGTCCTCTCAGTGCACCACTGGGAAAGAGTGGCCATTTAAGAATTGATTGCTGGTCTGGGGAGCCAAGATGGCGGAATAGTGAGGGCGCACACCGATAGTCTGGGAAAATTTAGTTTAATAAAAGGGGAGTTACGGTAGCCTCAGAAAAAAGAACCAGGAAAATATTGCAGACAAAACTCTTCTGGATCCAGTGGGCGTGAATCGGAGGACCTACTGGGAGAACAAGGTCGCCCACCGCGCGCGAAAGCCGAGCCGCAGGACCGAGCCGCGGGACTGAGCCGCGGAAGCCGAGCCGCGGGACTGAGCTGCGCAAGCTGCAGGGTCTGCGCGCAAGTGCTCGAAGGAGAGTGCAACAGCGGAGAGACTTGGGACGTCCAGGGCTCCAAATCCACACATCGGCGCTGGAAGGGGAGCAGACCTGCGTGGAGAGCGTGGGAGCCCACAGTTCGGGACACCAGCGGCAGACTCAACACACCAGCGCTGGAACGCGAGGTGAGCCGAACCTCGATAACCCGAGACACCGGCAGGCAAGCGGAGAGAGGAGACTAGAGGGAACGACCCCCGGGGCGGGGGGGACTTCACCAAGCTAACTGGAAGAGAGAGAGAGGGAAAAAAAAAAAAAGGTGACTGGTACGGACACGGGTTTCTCTCTCTCCGCTCACCTCTCAAGGGCGAGCAAGACAAAGAGCAGGCGACATCTTGGACAAACGTCATAAGCAGAGTGACCTCAGGTCTGCACCGGCCCTGAGCCTAGCAGCAAAACCTGACTCTGGGTGGGGCGAATTAACAGGAGATTAGGAACTAGTAAATTTATGGTGCTACTGAACTGAGACTGTGAAAAAAGAGACGGTGGGGGAGAGAACTCACGGAATTCACGTGAGCACTCTCCAGAGACGCTACAATTCCGTA
Organism: Oryctolagus cuniculus; assembly: GCF_051225735.1. Taxonomy (NCBI): domain Eukaryota; kingdom Metazoa; phylum Chordata; class Mammalia; order Lagomorpha; family Leporidae; genus Oryctolagus; species Oryctolagus cuniculus. Next base: position 376,374 of record NC_142885.1, on the reverse strand, counting down.
ACTTTGGCAACCCAGTGGGAGACTGAAGGAGAATTTGAGCCCACTCTAAGGGCCGAACAGATTCCCTGTGTGGTCCTTGGGAAAGAGCTTCTGATCTCTGGCTCCTGTGGGTATATCATTTGCCTGCTAACTACCTCCAACTTCGTTCAGCTGTGCAGAATAACTTCCCTTTTGAATCAAAAAAAAGAGAGAGAGAGAGAGAGAGAGGTTTACCACGCCTAACCTGGGAGTGTCACCTTTGGCACACCAAACAGAGCTCTCAGGCCACACCCATCTCAAGCCCTAAGGCTCAATCAAAAACAGATAGTCCACTTAATCTAGAGTCATAGTATAACAAGAAAAAGCACCACAGTGAAGAAACCAAATATCTCCAATATGACAAATAACAAACACAAAAACCAAGGTAATAAAAACAAGGAAGTCACCATGAAGCCCTCAAATGAAAAAGACACCCCAATTCAAGATTATGAGGATGATGACATAGAAGCAATGCAAGAAGCAGTTCTCAAAAAATTGATAAGAACATTAAGAAGTTCTCAAAAACAAATTCTTGAACTACAGAAATCCTTAATGGACAAGATAGAAAATCTCTCTCGTGAAAATGAAATATTAAGGAGGAATCAAAATGAAACGAAACAACTAGTACAACAGGAAACTGGGATAGTGACTGAAGTGAAGAATTCAATAGATCAAATGAAAAACACAATAGAGAGCCTTACAAACAGAATGGGAGAAGCAGAAGAGAGAATATCGGACTTAGAAGACAGAGAACAGGAAAGGATACAGTCAGACCAAAGAAAAGACGAGGAAATTAGAAATCTAAAACATATTGTCGGGAATCTTCAGGATACTATTAAAAAACCCAACATTCGGGTTCTAGGAGTTCCTGAAGGCATGGAGAGGGAGAAAGGATTAGAAGGCCTTTTTAGTGAGATATTAGCAGAAAATTTCCCAGGTCTGGAGAAGGACAGAGAAATCCTAGTACAGGAAGCTCACAGAACCCCTAATAAACACGACCAAAAGAGACCCTCACCACGACACGTTGTAATTAAACTCTCCACAGTGAAACATAAAGAAAAGATCCTAAAATGTGCAAGAGAGAAACGTCAGATTACTCTCAGAGGATCTCCAATCAGACTCACAGCTGACTTCTCATCAGAAACTCTACAAGCTAGGAGGGAATGGCGAGATATAGCCCAGGTACTAAGAGAGAACAACTGCCAGCCCAGAATATTATATCCTGCAAAGCTATATTTGTGAATGAAGGTGAAATAAAGACTTTTCATAACAAACAGAAATTGAAAGAATTTGTTGCCACTCGTCCAGCCCTGCAAAAGATGCTTAAAGATGTGTTACACACAGAAACAAAGAAACACGGTCATCAATATGAAAGAAGGTAAAGGAAGGAAACCAAGGAAGGAAAGCTCACAGCAAAAGATCACAGGGAATCCAAAGCATATATTAGAACTTATCTTTGGCAAATGGCAGGGCAAAGTTACCACTTATCATTAGTCACATTGAACGTGAATGGCCTGAACTGTCCAGTTAAAAGACACCGTTTGGCTGATTGGGTTAAAAAACAAAACCCATCTATTTGCTGCTTACAAGAAACACATCTTTCCAACAAAGATCCATACAGACTGAAAGTGAAAGGCTGGAAAAAGATATACCATGCCAACAGAAATGAAAAAAGAGCAGGCGTAGCCATCTTAATATCAGACACCATAAACTTTACCACAAAAACCGTTAAGAGAGACAAAGAGGGACACTACATAATGATTAAGGGATCAATTCAACAGGAAGATATAACAATTATCAATGTATATGCACCTAACTACAGGGCACCAGTTTATCTAAAAGATTTGTTAACGGACTTAAAGGGAGACTTAGACCCCAATACAATAGTACTGGGGGACTTCAATACTCCACTCTCAGAAATAGACAGATCAATAGGACAGATCAACAAGGATACAGTAGATTTAAACGACACTATAGCCCAAATGGATCTAACAGATATATACAGAACTTTCAATCCTACAGCTAAAGATTATACATTCTTCTCAGCAGTACATGGAACCTTCTCTAGGATTGACCACATACTAGGCCATAAAGCAAGTCTCAGCAAATTCAAAAGAATTAGAATCATACCATGCAGCTTCTCAGACCATAAAGGAATGAAGTTGGAAATGAACAACTCAGGAATCCCTAGAGCATACGCAAACACATGGAGATTGAACAACATGCTCCTGAATGAACAATGGGTCATAGAAGAAATCAAAAGAGAAATCAAAAACTTTCTGGAAGTAAATGAGGATAACAGCACAACATACCAAAACTTATGGGACGCAGCAAAAGCAGTGTTAAGAGGAAAGTTTATATCAATAGGTGCCTACATCAAGAAATTGGAAAGGCACCAAATAGATGAGCTTTCTATTCACCTCAAGGATCTAGAAAACCTACAGCAAACCAGACCCAAATCTAGTAGGAGAAGAGAAATAATTAAAATCAGAGAAGAAATCAACAGGATTGAATCAAGAAAAACATTACAAAAAATCAGCCAAACGAGGAGCTGGTTTTTTGAAAAAATAAACAAAATTGACACCCCATTGGCCCAACTAACTAAAAAAAGAAGAGAAAAGACCCAAATCAATAAAATCAGAGATGAAAAAGGAAATGTAACAACAGACACCACAGAAATAAAAAGAATCATCAGAAATTACTACAAGGACTTGTATGCCAGCAAACAGGGAAACCTATCAGAAATGGATAGATTCCTGGACACATGCAACCTACCTAAATTGAACCAGGAAGACATCGAAAACCTAAACAGACCCATAACTGAGACAGAAATTGAAACAGTAATAAAGGCCCTCCCAACAAAGAAAAGCCCAGGACCAGATGGATTCACTGCTGAATTCTACCAGACATTGAAAGAAGAACTAACTCCAATTCTTCTCAAACTATTCAGAACAATCGAAGAAGAGGGAATCCTCCCAAATTCTTTCTATGAAGCCAGCATCACCTTAATCCCTAAGCCGGAAAAAGATGCAGCACTGAAAGAGAATTACAGACCAATATCCCTGATGAACATAGATGCAAAAATCCTCAATAAAATTCTCGCCAATAGAATGCAACAACACATCAGAAAGATCATCCACCCAGACCAAGTGGGATTTATCCCTGGTATGCAGGGATGGTTTAATGTGCGCAAGACAATCAATGTGATACACCACATTAACAGACTGCAGAAGAAAAACCATATGATTATCTCAATAGATGCCGAGAAAGCATTTGATAAAATACAACACCCGTTCATGATGAAAACTCTAAGCAAACTGGGTTTGGAAGGAACATTCCTCAATACAATCAAAGCAATCTATGAAAAACCCACAGCCAACATCCTATTGAATGGGGAAAAGT